>NW_024582421.1:269501-440616 GCF_018398535.1 Haplochromis burtoni
AAGTAGGAGTGGTTAAAAATTACGCACATTTTTAACAGATTCATGAAATCCTTTCCATGAATCCAAGAGGTTTACTTCATATCTGAGTTCACACACTGGTTGGAAAAGCACCAGATTGCAAATGCATGCTTTTCTCTCTCGTATTTTGACTCGCTCAGCTAATTTAAAAGACCAGGATGTCTTGGAGAAACATGATAATAATGACACGAGGGAAGAAAAAAACTTTTGGAATGAGACACCTGCCATAAGTGTCTTGATGTAATCTCTAATCTCAGCCTCAAAGCTGGTCCAATATGATAAAACACTATGTTAAACTGCACAGTGGACATACATCTGAACATTAAGAAATTTTCACATTTCAGCACCGGCGGTGGTACGCATACATCACAAATTCTGCAGTTTTTGCACAGTTTGTGAGCCTTTACCACGAGGTGCACACAGAAAAACGAAATCACTAAATACCTTGTTCATATTCGGAGTTTTCCTCAACAGAAATCCTTTAGCTAAATTAATAAAACTGACCTCATGTCATATGTGTCCCTAGACATACTGTCAATCTACCGAACAGCACATACTGTAATACTGCAAGACTGTGGCTTTTTCTTTTACTGTTGCCAGAATAAGTTAATAAAATTGAGAGTAACATTAATTTGAAAGTGACGCATGTCTGAACAAATGACTAAAGCCAGCAGCATTACATGTACTGGTTCTCAAAAAGGTTTCGGAGAGGAGTACGAGACAGTTTGTTGGCCTGCTTCAGTTTAACAGTTGGATAGTTTGCACATAGATATTAGGTCACTGCTGGAAACCAAAGGAGTGCAGGAGACGTTAAAGAGGGTGCCAGCAGTGACAACATTGACTCAGCTGACTGGACATTACTGAGGGCCTGTTTACGTAAATGAATGGCCACAGAAGGCCTGGGAGGGACTGCTGCTTTTCTGTAAAGTCGCACCATAACTACTGACCCAAATTTAACAGAAAGTCAGCTTATAGGATCTTTCCTTATCCTTTTCTACTTTGAAGTGGAATGACACAGATTTCCATATTTTATATAGTTTATATAGTACATATCATGCTGTAATTGCTCTTTCCAGAAAGGAATTAACTATGAATTGAAACACTGCCTTAAAGAAAAACAGCAGTCAATTGTTTAATTATTTATCTGTGAATGTGTATCTTTTTATTTGAGCTTTCGAAATGTTTAATCATTTAAACAAAGTTTGTCCTACTTGACCTAGTAGGCTTTATTTAATTGCACACCCAAAGAAAACACATTAGTACATTCATATTTACAAGTGACATAATTATCACACCAAACATATTTATTATGGTTCAGGTTGTTTACCGTCATAACATTTTCCAGGGTGAAGCCAGAGTTTTCTGTACCAAGTTCAATGAGCAGTTTCTCGAGTAGCTCAGCCCGACTCTCAGCCAGGCGAGAGGGAAAGTTGGATTTGAAGGGTTTCACCAGCTCACCAGGGATCATCTGCAGGGCCCTGACATCCTTCAGAACAGCAATTTCCTACATGAGGGACAAGAGAAATAGACAGCACATTTTAAGGGGGCGTAAATCACGCAATGTATTTGTAGACTTGCACCTGCAAGTCTTGTAGACTTGTAGTACAGAAGTAATGCAAGTGCTATGTACCTCAAACAAATTACAGTGTATGCTTGTGATGCTGCACACGGTAATTTGTCATTCAACATTGGCCTCTGGCATAGGCACAAGTCGTGACAGAAAATACAAGCTGACAATCGGAGTAAAACTGAAGAAGGGTCTTAGAAAACCCTGTCATTGTTTTAACCACATCAGGTGAGTGGAATGTATGTCGGAAATATAGGAAAACACGCAGAAAAGAAGTGTGCAACTGGCCCTTGACACACAAAGAACCATTCAATCAGTCCCTGAGTCAAGCTCTGAACACAATCCAGCAGATAGAGGGGCTGCGAGCTTAAGTCTGCGAGCTACTGAGCGAAAGGGCACCCACCCTTTCTTACTCAACACACGCCCATCCATGAGCACACAGGAACGAATTTGACTAACCAAATACACAAATATACAGTGTACGTCATCTGTCCATCCAGCAGCCAAGAAACATTTTCTTCTTTCAACCCAAAAGTCCAAATGAAAGCGTGCTTGTGCAATAAAGAGAATTTCATAGTTGAATACAGTTAAAACAGAATAACTGACATCAAATGATTATTGTGCTGCATTATGTTTTGTTATCTTGTTTGTTATCTTGCACCAGTACAGAGCACAAATTATACCTACCTATACCACTCCACTTTGGTAATGAAATCACACAAGTGGTGACTTCAGCATCTGGGGCCTGTCTGAAGGTTGTGCAGTTTGTTGCAACACCTCAAGACACTTCCTTACTCGCCTTCTGTTTCTAGCTATCTAAAATGCAAAACTCCCCATAATTAAATTTATTTATAATTGACTGCTTTGCACAGATTCAAATTTGCCAAAGATTGCTTTGCATTTGCAAGTAACTCTTTCTAGCACCTAAAAGAAAGCAAGTTTTCTTCAACCAGTAATACTTGCTTTCATTCAGTGGGTGATTTACAAGACTCTATGCACTCTTGCGAAAAATACACTCTTGCTGCTTCCATAGCAAGAAGCTAAGTGTCCGGTGCTGCTAATCAAAGGCATTTAATGACTAATTGATTAACATCATCATCAGAAAGTGTGAGCACCTCGATAAAGCCAGATATTTTTGTGGTTTGTTGATCTGGAGCATTCGGGTGTGTTAATACAATGCCACAATATTCCCAGCAAAGTTACCAAAAGCTCAGACCATGCACTGCTCAGAAAAAATGAACAAAAAAGCAATAAATAAATAAATAAACAAGAGATAGATTATTCAGACTTTACAGGCCTAATTTAAATGTTCATGACAGTACAATTAGAAAAAGCTAACCGTGAGCTAACCAGAGAATTTACTCGCTTCAGATGTGGTCTAGTTATAAGAGTGATTTAATGTCATGGAGATCTCTTTTAAATATAACTTGTAAGCGATCGTTTAGCCTCCATTTGAGCACACAGACCTATCTTAACGGTTGTCGATTTACATGTCAGTGCATGTGCACTAAGTATATTTAGCAATTAATCAGTTTAATAATAAACCTGTGAGAACACTGCAATACTTTCCCTGAACAGTGCTGCCATCAGACACACCTGATTTATCACTGCATCACTGTTTCCATTTCTTAGTCTTGCAATAATCACTTTAACACTTAAAGTTACAGCATGTAAGAGCCGAAGCGTTTCACTAACTCAATGCCATTCAGCATTTTAAGAGTATGTCTTCTTTCTTTTTGTAGTGTTTAAGCACTGCTGACGTGTACACACGGAGCTTAGTAGTTTCTACTCATTTCCTGACCACTAATATTGCGTGATGCAAGTTTATACGTTAATGTCAAATCATCACTACATGAATAGTTCAGGTCTCTCCATCCATGTCTACATCAACCGGGTTCATAAACAAACAAAGCAAAAACTAAATGCACAGCTTGCATCTCAAAGCCAAGCCAGGAGCTACAAAGAACCTGTAAGAAGGAATGTTGTCCTGCGTGCTACGTAGTGCATGCTTCAAGTCCACAATCAGTCACCACACCTTACATTAATTATGCATGAAACTGCTTTGTCCATTGTCTTCTTTTTATGAATGCCTTTAGAAATATTGGATAGATTAGTCATGGCTGGAGTTTTCAATGCTTAGAAAAAATTAACTGGACTAACTAGACCTAAGTGTTGCTATGATGTTTTACCACTTTGCCCTTCCTTTTTTTCTCCTCAGTTTAAGTTTCATAGAAGTCATCTTCCACACTCCTAATAGTATTTCTACTTAAGGGGATAACTAATAATTATTTTAAGAAGCATTTTGATATATTTACCAGTATTTAGCCCCAACTTTAAAGTGACATTCTAAGAAAACATCATTTGTTCATTTTTACACTGGAATAAGGACCTTGGATGTTTATGCACAAAGAACAGAAAATATTATACTTTGGAACAACCAATCCAGTTTTAGGGAGATGAAACAGCATATTGTGCTAAAAATGGTGCCTCAATCCAGATATACAGAGGCATCACACAAAAGTAATACTTTTTGGAGGAGCACTGGGAGGAAAGTTGGATTGAATTTTGCACATGTTGGAACTCTTCGGTGTCTTTGATTATAGTGTAGTATTTATTAATACTAATTTGAAAATAACTTTGAATGCAGACTCATGGTGGCTGCCTAAATGAGAAATAAGCAAAGATTTTTACCATTGTGTCATTGTGTGGGAAATTTAGTACTCAACAGGGAAAGCTGTTTAGCTTTAACAAATCCCAGCTATAACATTAGACTGCCATATTTTCTTTATGTACCGTAATTATAAATGGAAAAAGCATGACCTAACTCAAGATGTGACGTTTCAACACACCCACATGCTAATCCTACTGCAGAATATTTTAGTGCTGGCTCACTCTACCATTGTTGTTTGGTTGGATATCAAAGCAAAACTTGGAATTTACCAGTAACCTACCAACAACACAAGCATGGGAATAATGTGAGATGACTCATCAAAAGATTCTGAGAATCTGTAGAAATCTCTGTGTAACTTCTAGCTTCACTGTTGAGCAGCTACAATGTCATACCAGACAAGAATAGGGCATTCCTCTGGTGTAAAAACTGTGTAAAACTATGCATGCCAAAGGTTGTTACTGCTGGCATTCTTTTTTCTCCAAGTTCACCAGTTCATCCTGTGAGTTAGGTGACTTTTTTTGTTTGAATGAATCATAGGTCAGTTGGTTTTTCTAACATATCATAAATAAAGGCTTTCACTTAGCAAACACACAATAAAAAGAAGATGGGAGAGAGCAGGGATGAATAGTGTTGGGTCTAACTGTACAATACCTGTATGAAGGCAGAAACTGTGGCCCGAACGCGAGTAGTGGAGTCTCCGGTCCTGGCAAGCAGATTAGGAAAGGTCTGCTCCAAGCAGTGGGTCACCTCAGCTCGGCCCAGCCCTACACCTGGGATCAGCTGGCTTAGCATTAGCCGCAGCAGCTTCAGCGAGGCATGGAGAACCTAAAGCAAGATCCTTTTGTAATGAAACTTAAAACTTGGTGCTCTTTCTAAAATCTTACTACAATGGTAGCACCATATGTACTCATATATCTCTGTATGGACCTACCGCCTCCCACCAATTAATGAGCAGACACAGTTATTAACATCTATGTTTGATATCTTTTCTCTTTTTGTTTTTTAAAAATATGTTAAAGAGGTCTGAGAGAGACACTGATGCTAAAATCCTCATAAAGAAGAAGAAAAGCCGCAAATTAAGGCTGTAAAAGAAAAAATATTCCAAATTAAGCAGAGTAAAGGTAGTGGAAGATTAAATAGACGCCAACGTCTATTTAGCATTTACATTTTATTCAATTCCACAATTGTGTATAAAGTATGCAAATGTGTGTTTGGTTAATTGTCTTTGTTGTAACAATCCTTCTTGGCAATAAATCTTATACCATTTATTTATAAGCCTGTTTAAAATAGAAAAAAATAGAATAGTCCTTTACTGTGATTGTACATGTACAACAAAATTGTGGCATTTCCCTGATACAGTGCCACATTTTCCTTTTATTAACTCATTCACTGCCAGCCATTGGCAGTGAATGAGTTAAACCTATTGACTCATTCACTGCAATTGACGGCTATAGACGTCAATGGCAGTGAATGAGTTAAATATCACTATTAGCAATTAATTGAAAAAAAAAAAAGAACACTTACCTTTCTGTTGAAACAGACATTTCCTTGGCCTTACTGCATCTCTCAAATAATTTAGATTGTGATGGTATGTCTATATTAAACTTGTGAATTTAAATTTATGAAAGTGTTTCTATTCTTCACTTTTCTCAAAAAATGTCAATCAGAGGGGGGTCCTCAAATTTTGGCTAGTGTTTTTCTTGCATCACTGCTCTGTTTGGCTGGGCCGAAGGACTCATACACACCCACAGATACACACAAAACTGAAAGCCCAGGACAAGATTGGAAGTAAAGCCACTATAAATGACAGCAAAATTCATGGCATTGCTTACATGGCACTGGAGTATCATCTTTTAGCTTAAACGAAAGGTTCTCCCTACATCAATAAACCTGCTCTTACAAGATTTCTGCAACAACTGCCCAAGGTTAGATTCAGAACCAGGATATAATAATATTTAATAGAAACCAAGGTTGTTAAGCGTGAATTAAACAAGCCCATTTCTATGCAGTATATTAACCAGTTAACATCTTAATGGAGTATTCTGTGCATCAAAGTGACTAGGAATTATTGCAGCCAAGCCTTTTTCATCCATTTTTACCATTCCACGCAGAAGGATTACAAAGCCATCCTTGTCAACACTATTTGTTTAAAGAAGCTAGCTCTGGGAGGCTGCACGTGGTACAGGGGGAACATTGTTCAGGGGGTGGCTGTATAAGCGGGTGCTGATTTTTAACAACACGTATGTTAGCACTGCTTGAAACCTATGTAGTATGTGTTAATTGGGCTTATTTTTATGTTAAGATTAATTTCTTTTGAGGAAATGACTCACAGATGTGACTTTATCCAAGAGGGCTTTTTTGACGAGGAACACAGCAGCTCTTATCATGTTCCTCAGCTCTTCCTTGGGGGTGGTGGGAGAGACCTCCAAAAGCTTCTTATACACAGAAAGCAGGGCGTCCACTCTGTAACACCAGGTTTTAGAATATACCCCCGCCACCTGGGAGTGAATGGCAGCAGATTTACCAAGAGGATGAGAATATACATATTAGTTACATTGGCATTGTAGTATGTGGAAATAAAAGTGTGTGGTATATGCTGTGAGATTTAAATGCAGCAAATACTCCAAAGGCATTCACTTATTAATTTAAAACAACTTTTTAAAAGGAAATGGCAGCTATTTGTTGCATGGTCATTCGAACAGTGATGAACTATAATTATAGTTAGCGTGCTAATAGCATCTGTATAAAATAGGCTATTTAAGTGTTTTCAAAAGAGTTCAAAATTTGTTTTTCCTATTATACTTATTTTTTTTAACTCGAAGAGTACTTACATTATCCAGTGTTAAAAATAAGCCAACAGTTAGTTGGGTTTTCTCTCAAATATACATTGAAATCTCTCTGACTGGGCTACTTACAAAACTGACTAAATACTAAAAGCTGACAGGTTTTATTTTTGCACTGACAGTAAGAAAGTAAAGTACTCCAGTGACATAAATAACACAACGCTCTAGGTTTGTTTTTCTTCTCAGTTTTTGAAATACACTATGACTTTAACTGACTTCATACACCCACTATGACCTTGGAACTGGCTTAACAACAACCGGAAAAAGCACAATAACAATAATAATTACTTTTTTTAAACTACTTCTGTTCATTTCGGTATGTACCCAAGGACAATACCCATGATTTTTTGCCAAAATTGTTGAAAACAGAAGCAACTGATTTGTGCCAAAAAAAGGTCAATGCCTTTGCTACACAAAGAGAAATTGTGCTTATGAGTGTAGTCACTCCCAGAGGCCCACTGAGATCCTGACATGTAGGAATATAAACACAGCGCAAAGTTAACAGCTATCGTTGGCTTAGCTAGCTGTTTGTTTCACATATGTTTATCTTTTCTTACCAGGCTTTCTCCAAAGACCTCTATTGAAAGACCAGCCTCTCTCAGCACCTTCTCTGTCAGGGGTTCTGGTTCTCCACTCATTTCAGTGCTCTGTGGAGTCCTTTGCACTTCTGATATCGGGGAGTGCTCCTCCGCAGGGCTCTGAGTGGCCTCCAGTGGCTGATCTTTCCTCTGAAGGGCTGGCAGCGGCCTTTCGTCGTAAGGCACACTGGTAACCTGTCAGCAGAAGAAAGCAGAAACTGAAAAAATATTGACACCACATGCTGAAGAAAATATAATGTATATTATATTTTCTTACTACGGCGGTTTGATTTTGCTATACTGTTTAATGTCTCAGCATCCAAAATTAGAGATGGAAAGTTTAGAGATGGAAAGTTTAGAGATGGAAAGTTTAGAGATGGAAAGTTTAGAGATGGAAAGTTTAGAGAAAGCTGATCTGCATTTTCCCTCCTGAGAAATACTTTTGAAAAATTGATTACCTCTGCTCTTTCACTAACTCTCACTAACATTCATCTAGTGAAAAGGTCAATCATTCAACATAAGGATGACAATGAATATTGAACCCTCTCTGTTCAAGCCAAACTTCCAGCCAGCCGAGCAGAGTACTGTCTCCGGTGCCCCTGGGCCAACTGGCACACTGCTGCCTAGTGCAAGGCTCAAAGCCCTGCCTTGAGGCCAGGTTGGGAGCCGCTGCAGTCAGCCAACTGTTGCACGCTTTTAATTAAATAGTGAAACCTAAACCTGCACTAGGGGTAGTCTTAGTAGGTGGTGAGTAAAGCACAAAAGACCCCACTGGTCATAATCTCCTTGTGTGCCCTGGGTTTCAACACTACACAGGAGACTTTTTCTTAAGGTGCTTTCCTATTATTATTGTTTTATAATAACACAGGAGTTCATGGAATTCAGAACAATGTGCACAACTGGACCAATAAAAAAATCTTTGTGTTTATAATCAGTGAAGATTGTCATGTCTAAATAAGCACTGCTTATTTAGAAAAACTGTTGTTTTGATTATAAAGTATGTTTGAGATGGACACGTTTCATGCATTATTTCTATAACATCTAAACACATTTGATACAGGAAGATGCTTACATCGATTTTGAGTACAGCAGCAGGCGTACAAGGTGTGTCAGGTTGGCTGCTCAGGTTGGATGTGATAGATTCTTCAGCTAATTGTTGGTTTTTATGAATGTCTGGATTTTTCCCTTTGCTGATTGTGTCTGTGGATACAAGAGGCTTGGTATAGACTGAAGAACGACCTGGAGAAGACAGAACAGGAGGAGAGTACTGGGCCAGGGTTGATTCTGCTGCCCTCGTGACCTGGTGACATGGAAAGATAGAATAACAGAGATCATTTTAGATCAAAAAGAGCCATGAATAATGCAAGATTTCCCCCGCGTATTTTCTCCATCTTTTACAAAACAATAACAGCCCACCTCGCTGTTACCAAACCAGTAGCTGTTGACATACCATTGTCATATCCAGCAGGTTGTGTACTTCCAGCTGCTGGTACACACTCTTCCTGTACTCCTCCATCAGCTCCTTCTTCTTTTTGGCCAGATCATAGTCTTCCTTTTCAATCGCACATCGCTTCTCCACATCGTATCTAGCCAAACGCTCCCCGACCTGGAAGTGCAAAGAACATGGAGGTAAAAGCAGCCCTGCAGCTACACTGTGACTCTACACTACAAGCTTGAACAGATGAGAACAATTTACGAGATAAGATTTATGTCAATTTGTACCTTTAGTGACTGCAAGTCTATGTACTGTTTGCTGCGTGCTGTTTTTTTCTTCTTCTCCTAAATTATAATTTGAGCTGTCAGGAGAGATAGCTCAAATTATAATTTTCCATCTTGTAAAGCTGCGCTATTGGTGAGAGATTTACTACACTTCAAATCATGAGCCATTATTAAAAAGAATTTGCATTTAGTGTTGAGGAGGCTATGGGTCTTTATTTATTTGTTTATTTAATTGACATGTTCTTTATTGGAACAAACTATGAGTGTCACCTGACAGGTTTTACAGGATGTAAAATTGACATCAACTTCAGAAACTCATAACATGTGAATGCGGAAATTCCAGTGAACTAAATTCAGTAGCTAATTTGTTGCCAACTGAAAGAGTTTCATGAACTCTGAACTTGCATCTACTTACAAATCTAAGTGTAAACAGAAAATCTGCATCTTCGGTTTGATGGTTTTCATACGAGAACTCCTGAAAAACTTGTGCAGCTCAGGACGGGCAGTTTATACAAAGCTGACCTTTCTGACATGTACCACACAGTGGTAGACCGTCTCACTATCAGAATGACCCCATTTTGATTAGATAAGGGACCTGCCTGGACACAGCAGGGAAGAGTCAGCAGACATGATGCCCAATGAAATCACTAAAAAATGACCAGTGTTGTTCTCTTGTGTATATGAGAGAACATGTAACAGTGAACGTGGAATATGGAACTGATAAAACAAAACTATTAGTGTCACCTGACAGGTTTTACAGGATGTAAAATTGACATCAACTTCAGAAACTCAGACATAACATGTGAACGAGAAAATTCTAGTGAGCCAAATTTATTAGCTAATTTGTTGCCAACTGAAACAGTCTCATGACCTCTGAACTGTTTCGATTCAATTCAACTAAGATATA
Organism: Haplochromis burtoni; assembly: GCF_018398535.1. NCBI lineage: Eukaryota > Metazoa > Chordata > Actinopteri > Cichliformes > Cichlidae > Haplochromis > Haplochromis burtoni. Next base: position 279,805 of record NW_024582421.1, read on the forward strand.
TAAATATATGTGTGCATTCCTAATCCCAACAGTTGCCTCAAGGCAACTCAAGACCCTACAATAATACATTATTAATTTTGACAAAACAAATGGTACAACCTGAATCTACTTTAAACTTTTTTTATTCTTTCTGATTTCTCAGTTAATAAAACTCAATGCTAAATATCCAAAAGAAAAGAGAAAGTCAAAGAAACACTTTTTAATCAGCAAGTACAGCATCAAGCCTCTTAAAATCTGATATGTTGATCTGGTCAGTTAAGTAGCAGAAGAGGTTGTTAAACAGTTGCAGCAGCTTTGGGCTTATTGAAATGAACAACAGGTGCAGTGGAGGGATAACAATGAGACAACCCACAGAAAAGGAATTGTTTTACAGATGAAAGCCACCGACATGTTTTTCCTCCTCATTTTTTCTGACTATTTTTTTAACTACATTTGCATTTGGCTAGGGTCAGTGCCACTCGTGGTAGCATGAGCATGGACCCTATACTTGGATTTTTGATGACCCTATGTTGCACAGGTAGTCCAACTCCTCTAGGATGGCACAGCAACATATGGCATTTGTTTGCTGTGTCTATCAGCACGGTCTCAGAAGCAGTCTGGAGATTACAGGAGAAAGAGCTGGGGAGGACTGAAGAAGGTCCTTCACCCATCAGCATGACTGATATCTGCTCCTTTGTGCAAGAAGGAACAGGATGAGCACTACCAGAGCTATACAAATAACCTCCAGCAGGCCACTGGTGTGAATGTCTCTGAGCAAACAATCAAAAACAGACATGATGAGAGAAGCCTTAGAGAACAATATGCTGCCTGTAACATTGTTCAACATGAGTGGTCTGGTAGTAGATCAGTGACCATCTGTGGAGGCATATTCATGAAGGGACGCACAGCCTTCTACAGGCTAGACAACGGCACCCTGACTGCCATTAAGTACCAAGATGTCTGTTGACAGATGGCAGTACAACAATGCCTAGTGTCATGAAAGAATTGATAGCATTGACTTGTCTGACCTAAATTCAATAGAACACCTCTGGAACATTATATTTTGGTCCCTCTGCTGCCACCAAGTTGCACTGAAGGCTGTCCAGAAGCTCAGTGATGCCCTGGTTCTCCAAGGACAGCAAGTGCTGTCTCATTAGGAGGATGCCCTGATGTTGTCAGGTTTACATGCAAGCAGTTGGGGACCACACAACCTATTTAGTACTATTTTGAGCTGCTGCAATGAAATTTGGACTAGCCCGCCACATGTTTTTTCACTTTGATTTTAGGGGTGTCTTTGAATTCAGTCATCTGTAGGTTGATAATTTTCATTCCCATCAAAAAATGTGGCCTCCATTCATCCCCAGCTCGTTACCTTCTCCATGTCAGTTTAGACATCTCACATGAGTTTTCCCATAGAGATCTGATGTGTTTTCTCAGCATTTCTTTAATTTTTTTGAGTAGTGTATAATTTGACTGTCCAACGTGAAAGAAATACAGCAAGCCAAAACCTTCTCTTGTCTTCGTCTTGTATGTCCCTGCGTTTGTCAGATATCATGTGACATCATAAACCATTCTATGACATCCTGAGGGTGTGATGACAAGGGATTTACAGGATGACTACCTTGGCAACCACCGCTTTTATGTTATGCTAACAAGGTGTGTGAGTGGGTGTGTATGTTATCCAGTTACAGAATGGCTTGCAGTTGGAGATGGGAGAGAAAATATCCAAGTTCTCCCTCGCTGCAGCTGTCGAGCTTATTAAGAATTCATGGTCTGCATGGTAACGTTTTAGACAAAGGAGGTCTGCAACAGGAATCTGAACAATGTTTAACAACTCCTGTTACAAACAGTAGTGAAATAAATCTAGATATCTGTGAAAAAAGTGGTGCAAGTGAGTCCACAATTAAACTAAATTCCAGCAATACAGTTGTTGGAATTTTCTGGGAAAGCCTGTTGTTGGAAATAGATGCATGAAGTAAGGCGGGGCATTTAGCATATATTTGCTTGTCCATCTTTACATCTGTCTCTTCATATACTATGTGTGTGCTACAACAAAGACTTATTGCCCAAATTTACACTACTATCTGAATGCCATAGCTCACTGTACAGTACCTATTTATTAGTACCATGATCTAATTCCTAGCAGCTACAGTACCTTTTGAAGGTCAGCAATAGCCTGCTTTAAATTCTTGGCTTCCTCATATTTCTCTTGCCGGACCATCTCTTGTTTCTTTTGGTCCAGGAGACGAATGATGTGGGCAACTTCGGGGTCCTGGTACATATCAAAGGCCAGATCGTCCAAGGGGGAAATGGATTCACATTTGCTGAGTTGAAAACAGGACAGACGGATAACAAACATTGGAGAAATTAATTATATGGCTTGACACACCTGTCTTGTTGAAGCCGAGATCATTTCAGTGTGTTATCTCTTAATTGTGTAATTCTTCACCAGCCCCCAAGGGATGCTTCACCTCTAGGTGAAACATCCATTGGGGGTACATATTAAAAAAACATATATTTCAAAAAGTGTTTTTTCCCTGTACTGGCCACCACCTGCATCATCTACCAATGCACGTGACCTTCAGTTCCTGATTGGTTGTCTTCCAGACTAAATGGCTTTGTTACACAATGTTATTGTCACAAGAAAAAGAAACCAGGGTTCAATGACTTAGCCTCACCCCATGAAGGTCGACTCCAAGGCAGCCTCCAGCTGGGTACTGTTGAGGTAGTGTTCGATCAGCTGCTCTCTGCTTGGCTGGGGGTGAACAGATGGACAAATTACACACACGTGCGTACTGTGTTGAGGAAGACATGACTTTTAATCCCACTGGCTTATCCTAAAACTAATGATCCCTCTGCATCTTTAAAATGTGTTGATCAAACAAAAGTACTGCACCAGCAACCACCTGGATCTTACAATGGTATTAAGATAATACCATTATCTTAACGTTTGCATGTGTTTGTGTCACTCAAATACACAAACACATGCAAACGTTATCATCACCCTCAAGGCTACGGCCATATGGAGACTAAGAGCAAACACTGCTTTTACCTTGAATACTAAGCAAGGCATTACACAAAACATTGCCACTGATGGCATTCTTGCTCATTATCAGCAGAATTAAACTTAATAGTAAAGAAGACAGACTTTTTCACAGAATATTGTTCCTTCACAGTAATGTGTAAGAACAGTCATACCATGTTGCTCTTATGCTCTCAATAAGAAAAAATACTGCAAGAGAAAAAGACACACGTTTGTGTTTTTATATGTCATTTTTCATAGTCTTTGCATGATTTATGTTGAGAATAGAGATTATTTTTGGTCATATTTTTTAGTTTCGTGGGGCACCAAATGTTTTGTTTGGATTGTAGGCCGGTCCAGACTCTTTTAGTGCAGAGACATGCTCTTGTAACAGTATGTCTCTGTATCATTGTCTTGCTGAAATATGCAAGGCCTTCACAGAAAAAGATGCCATCTTGATCAGAGCATACGCTGCTCTATAACCTGAGACGATGGCAGCGTTTCTAGATCATGTTCATGTATGGCTCCTTCTTTGCATAACAAAGCTTTAACCTGCACTTGTGGATTTCTCCACGAGCTGTGTCCACAGACAAGGATTTCTGGAAGTGTATTTAAGCCCATGCAACAATTTCCACGACAGCATCACATCGGCTTTTAAGCCGCGTCCCTTCTAAGCAGCATTCTTGAAAATTTATGATGATATTAAGTCTTCATAATTTAACATGAAGAACGTTATTCCACAATTTCTAAACACAGTTTTCTACAGATTTGTGAAAATGTGGCTCTCTGATGTTCTTTTTTTACCCAATCATGTTAATGACCAATTAACATAATTAGCTGCAAAATGTTTTTACAGCTTTAACTTGTAAGTATCACTTAAAAGAATCCTTTTGTTTCTCCCGTTCCAACTTTGAGATGCAGCCATCAAACTGAAGATGTAGGGTTTAAAAATTTTTTAAAAAAAAAGTTAAATCTTTTATATATACACCTTTGTGAATAAAACATGGTTTTATGAGATTTGCCAACCATTGCATTCAGTTTTTATTTACATCTAACATACATCAGTTACTAATATTTATTTTCTACTGGGAAAAAACAAGTTAAACCAAATTAATTTTGATATTTTTATGACACTTTGCACAACCAAAAGCACAGGTAAAAAAAAGAAACAAAAAAAGACATAAAGACAAATATGGTTTGGTATTGTAAATGTTCGCTCATTGGTACACTTGTATAGCGCAGTGGGACCACTGCATAAAGCATAGTCATTGTTAATATTATTAGTAATATGTGGTAAATGTCTTTTAAAATGCACATTCTAAAAAAAACTAACAGAAAAATGGCAACGGTGAGTTTCAAAGGTTAAAGTTAAAGAAGTTGTTATTAAACTGATCATTGTAGTTGACGAGCTGCTGTGATTTTTTTTTCCTTTTCACAATTTGGATTGCTAACAATTTAAAGCAGCCAAAAGTTAAGCCTTTTCTCTGTATTCACACCACAGTGTCCCTTCCATAACTTCCACCCATAAGGCAGATATAGGAGAACAAGATCTAGCCGACCCTCTGGGCAAGATCACTGCTGTGATGGAAGTGCTCAGAGTCGGATTAGTAGACCAACAATGCAAAGCTTGTTCACTGGAATCTGTGCGACAGTGTGTCCATGTTTTTCCATGTCTGTGTTTGTGTGTGTGCGTGTGTGTGTTTTAAGGTGCTCTCACTCCTCCAGGAGCTGTCTATCTGCAGGACTATCTGATTACACTGACTAACTAAAGGCCTCCTGTTTGATACATACTGTTGCATACTGCCCTCCCTTTGTGTCTCATTACTAGATGCCTGACACATATATACAAACCTACGCACAAACACACACACACACACACACACACACACACCACTTAGGTAAACACGGGTGCATCCACCACATATAATCACATAGCACAGTAACAACACAAAATACTTCATTTGAAGATAAAGTGACTCAACAACTCCAATCCAATTATATTGAGTTGCTGTTTATTAAATTAATAAGTAAATATAAGTAAGTCTGCACAGATTAAAACAATAAAAAGAGGGGAAAACTGAAGCTTTGAAACCCAGTTTATTGTTTAATGATGTTCTGTGAATGATAAATAAACGCAGACAACATGTGAGGAATACTTGACAAGTTCTGTTTGACAGACATGTTCATAGCTGTGGTTGGTTCAGCGTAAGCAGACGCATGATAAGAAATGAATCCTTCTCTGAGTGACTGTGACTGAATGTGACTGAATCACAGCACAACATCGCCACCTACTGCTGAGGGGATAAACATAAGTGAAGGGTGATATGTGAGGAGAGTGCTCACTTACTATTGTGTTAAAAGCATTGCCATCCAAAGCATCTCCCAGAACATTAATGGCAACCAAACCAACCTGAAATCATTAAAAGAAGATGACGATGGTGAGCGAACTAAAGTAAGTAAATCAAAAAGTAAAGGAAATCATTCAAAACAAAAATCAATAAATAAATATAATGAATGATAGGTAAGTGTGAAGCAAATAGAGGACCCATCTAATTACAGTTAAAGAAAATGCTCTCTGACAGATTATCTATGGTATTGAATTTAGCCTGGTACACAGACACCAACAGACCCAAGTACAGACAAGACCCGCCCTCCGTTAGGAATGTGTGGGGGTTCTGATAGGATGTGTCCTGCGATGACACAGCAAGGCACAGAAACTTTACGGTGTCGAATTAAGGCTGACCCAAACCTAGAGGAAAACATGCCCATAATTTCTGGTGTGTGGGAGTGGTACCCTTTTCTTTGTCCAATGGCTGAATGACACATCCATGGCGCCATGTAAAATTACTTGAACCTTTGAACGATTAATAATAAATTTTCACAACCTTTATTCGTCTTCACTCATAAGAAAAATTAACCCGACATATAACACCCCATATTTCCTGTTTTTAATGACACAAGCAGTTCAAAGTTCAATAAATAATGAAAGAGAGCTGTAGGAGTTCAAGGTAAATAAAATCATTATAATAATGTAAATTCTATAGATTTTTTAGAAAACAGGCTTCTTCGGGGATAGCATAAGAAGAAAACAAAAGGATTCAATCGGGCGCTTCTCCACTAATGTAAATGCACATAAAGCTTGTGAAGTATAGAATATAACTGACAACGTGATTACAGCAAATTAATTCTCTGCATAAATAAGCAGAATTCATAAAAAATGCAAGCCTTAACCTTCTCAGACCAGACTACCCTTAAATAACTCAGTGGCCACAGTGCATTGTTACCATGTAACAGAGTACCTGATTATGGTGATTGTAACGGTTGCCATAGTTTCTGTGGAAGGTTATTCTCAGATATGTTCCAACGGCATCTACATGGACTGACTTCAGTTCCCGAGCTTTGAAGCCTGTCTTCTCATTGTCCGACAAAGACACATACCTATGTGAAAGTAAAGTTTTGTTAGTCTGGGTCAAAATTCCTTCTAAGATATTGATGTAAATGACATTTACAGGAGTAGAAATGATTACTAAATTTTAGTTTGGTGATTATATGCTATCTAGATAGTGCACGTCTCAGTGTGGTAATTCTATATATTCAACAGGAGTGAACAGCTAGTCTGCAGAATAAGACCGAACCACAGAGCAAGCCTGCATCTATCCTGTTTCTGGTATGTTAGGTTAATAAACAAAATCGATCCCAAATGAAATGATTCATATCAACCTAACGTCCAACAACAGGGTGTGGAAATTAAGCCTGGCCAAGTCTGCAGTCTCACCCAAGTCTGCGAAGCTGCCTGGGGAACCCTGGAGAGCTCGTTTCAGGAAGAGTGTCACCAATATAGAACTCAACCTTGGTTGGGATCATGTATTGATGAGCCAATAGCTGCAGCTTCCTTACCCTACTTCTTTCAACCAGCTGGAGCGTGATGTGCTGAGGGTAGGAGCACAGCCTGCAGTAAAAGCGATCAACACACGTTTCTTTAAGTTGAAAAGTAAAAAAACTTAGAAGTCACAAGAAAAATGACAAGGGGTACAGCCTTTGAGTACTAGATGCTGGCCTTCAGTTTTACAGGAAATTTCCTCTTGACTACATTCTGATAACGACCAGTGTTGAAATTTTCCATCTTACTGATGAAGTAAACTTGTCTTATGCCTTTATTCTGATTAAAAAACTTGCCAGAAAAAAGTTTAACCTTTATGGTATTTTTTATGGTACCTGCTGGATCTCCAGCCGTTGACTGTAGGTGCATGCACCATGAGCTCCTTAGCACTAAAGTTGTCATCATGACTGGAAGAGCTGACCACAGTGAATCCTATCTTCCTTGGCATCCCTCTGCTGGACACTGATAAAACAAACAAAAAAAATGAAGTGTTATTATTTATACATATATGTCCTACACCTGGGTGTGCCTACCCTGCCTTTTGCCCGTGCAACTGGGATAGGTTCCAAGCTCTCCAAAGTATCCTGCAAGCAGCATGGACATACTTTGTGAGTGGCGCAGAAAACCACTTCATGCTGCCTGGAATAAGTTTAAGTTGGGTAGGGGTTAACTGGTTTTCATGTTAGCTGGTGGAGCTTGTTTACACTTTCCACTGTCCGTTTTACAGATGCTGCAACCACAACTTTCAGAAAACAATACAAATTAAAAAAAATATTTGAATACATTTAAAATAAAAAAAGCCCATTGATTGGGCTCATATATATTTGTTTTTGTGACTTAAATCACAAGGGAACACTTTTCCCTTGACATCACCGATCACCTCGATCAAAACACATACGTATTATATGCATGCATCGTGTCAGCTGTTTAACACCTGTTAATGTTAATTGATGATCTTAATAGGCAATTGAAATTCGTACCTGGGTACTTCCATTTTATAATTCCCAGAAAGGCACCTTTGTTAATAAATTAGTGTCTTCCTTCCTATATGGGCTGTTGAGATTGTGACGATTTACGAAACATTCCTGTGTTAACTGCTAGGATCCTGAGTTTGAAACTGAAAATCAAAGGGGTTGTGTTGAATGTTGTCAGTGTATTTGCCCCACAGGTTGGATGTTAGTTATAACATGGTGTCAGCTGGATTGACAGATGAGGTCAGGCAGTAGTTTCTGCAAAATATTGTTTTTTTAAATTCACACTTATTATTTAATGCCGAGTTTATTTCTTACATGACGGCTGCACAATAAAGCTCTGAAACATGCTTTATTTTGTTGGCAGAGTGGTTAGCAGCAAACTAGAATCGGGCATAAATACACCGGCACATTTTCTGCATCACCAAATGAATAAATGCAACAGTGTGACGCGAAGTTTGTACTGCTGTTAACTTTACAGCTGGGATTGATTCATAATAGTAAGGCACGACATATAAAACTTCTCCTAAAATAGCAACAACAACAACAACAACAACAACAATAATAATAATAATAATAATAATAATCTATATCGCAGTTAAACATGTTGCGTGTGTGTGTGTGTGTGTGTGTGTGTGAGCGAAATAGAGAGAGAGAGAAAGAGAGAGAGTGTGTGTGAGTGACCTAACGAGGTTGTGTTTTCAGCATAAGTTACCACGGTGATTTAGAAAGATAGGTAGAACGCCATGTTCTTACTTTGAGCGCTACGTAGTTCGCTGCCTTATTAATCTCACCTCGTAGTACAACCCTTTATGGGTACAAGCTAACCGTTAACTATCAGCCCACATACCGTAGCTAACTAAGGTAGTCTAATGTCTAGGGGTTTTGAAATCTGATACATTTCCTGGTGACTATGTTTCTTTGCGTCCCACAACATTTTTCTATATTTCTGGTGTAAACAGCGTTTTCCTGCGTTTACCTTAAAGGTATCTTACCACAAACATCACCGCAATGTTGACAGCTCGAAGCCCCATGTCTCCATAACCACCGCTGACAACAACCACTGCAGACATGCGCAGTCGTGAACGTCGCAGTCTAAATGTATTGTGGTCAGTGTAGTTTTATCAGCAGCATTGGCTAGCGACGTTTATCATTTTAATTCGTCTTTTGCACGTTCTTTTGTATGTTTTTTGTGCGTATTTGGATACGATAGGAATTTCAATAAATTCACAAACGTTTTGTATTGTGCTTCAGAATAGCAATAATACGGTAACAATAATAAAGGGAGTTTGATCTCACCTTCAGAATAAAGGCATAAAGTAGCAGTAGCTTCAAGATTTGTTTTTCAATTATCTTAGCAATAACATGACGACAGCAAAGGCAATAAAATGCAAAAGAGACTAAAACACTAACTCTTTGCTTAATTTCTTAAAGCTTCATTTTGATACATTTACTAGAGTTTCGTACACACGCCCATACGTGTATTTCTTTTAAATGATATTCACTTAGTTTGAAAATTTTAAACGGAAGTTGTGAGCTTTAGCACACTTGCATCAATCTAGCAGCATGGATGACACGAAGAAATGGCCAGAAGTAGAAAAAGCAGCGACAGAGAAGAGGCGTGAGTTGGTTTTACAGGGGCCCGCTGTTGATAAGAGAATTTCCTCAAACGGGGGACTCGACTCCTCCATCTACTCTCTGACACTCCTGAATTATCTGGAAGTTAGCCAGTGCCCCAGTCTGACAGAGATCCACGAGGATATCCGGCATCTGACAAACCTCCAGAGTCTCATCCTGTGCAGAAACAAGCTCGCATCCATCCCTAATGTCATCGGCAACCTCAAGTCTCTAAAGGTCCTAGACCTGTCAGTCAACAACCTTACAGTTTTACCAGAGGGGGTCACCCAGTTAAGGGAGCTGAACACGCTCAATGTGAGCTGTAACAACCTGGAGGTCCTGCCTGAGGGACTCTCTCAGTGCACCAAGCTCTCCTCCATCAACATCTCCAAGAATCGCGTCATCGGGTTTCCTGCTGACTTTTACTCTGAGAAACTGGACCTGCTCAGCACCGTGGTGGCCTCTGACAACTTAATTGAAGAGCTGAGTGGAGAGATTCACAAACTAGCTGCTCTGAAGGTGAACTCCATTCACAAAAATGTTGTTTTCCACCAATCAACAAGTGTAAACCTGCCTTAATTTCATTTTGCTCGACACATGGCTCACCACAATATGAGCCATGTTCACCAGGGCAGGAAAGCTCTTAACATATGATTTAAGATGGCTTTCACTTTTTGCTAATATTATATGCTAGATAAACTGTCACTTTTTTAAACATGCTTTGTAAATAGAAGGTCCTATATGTATGCCCGCTTGGTTGCTGTAAAAGATTAAATTATGTACACTTAAACTTCAGGGTACTTTTTTAGAGTGTGAGACTCCTGTGACACTCTGCCCTTGTTTTTGTCTTCCTCTGGCCCATCTTTGCAGGTCCTGGATCTCTCCAATAATAAGCTGAGAGAGATTCCCTCCGATCTGAGTGACTGCTCCAAGCTGAAGGAAATCAGCTTCAAAGGCAACAAGCTGAATGACAAGCGTCTGGAGAAGATGGTCAACGGGTGCCAGACCAAGTCGATCCTCGATTACCTGAGAGGAAAAGGAAGAGGCAGACAAGGGGAAGATAAAGGTGATGCTGACGGAGGACGCAGCACAGACAAGAAAAAAAGGCAGCAGCAGAGGAAGAAGAAGGAGAAGGCATCAGATGAGCAGGATGAGGTGGAAGAGCTGAACAAGATGGTGGTGAGGGTTCTCCATGTTTCAGATGCTCCTACGGCACTTACAGTCAAAGTGAGTGCAGAGGTGAAAGATGTGAGACCCTACCTGGTGTGCTGCATAGTCAGAGGTATGAACCTAAAGTCTGGGAACGCTCTCAAACGGTTTCTGATGGCTCAGGTAAGATCCAAAACCTCACTATGATATTAATTCGGCATCACATCTGACATACCCAAATATGTGTTATAGAGTCCATAAAGAATAGCTTTTTGTTTTTCCAGACAAAACTTCACGATGACTTGTGTGGTAAGAGGACCATAGCAACCATTGCAACTCATGATGTGCAGCAGCTCAAAAGTCCCCTTATGTATGATGTCAAACAACCTACCGAGCTCAAGGTACAAATGACAGAGAAGTCTTGTTTGTTAAACACTCTTTAAAAAAAAAGACTCCTAATTTCACATGTTTATTCACCATTAGATTGTTGCGCTGGGTCGGAAGGAGATGACCGCCGTCGAGCTTATAAGGCATCTTCATCTAGAGGCTGAAGAGCTGAGGAAGCAGAAGAAGAGGCAGAATGTTACAGGCCTCCACAAGTCAGTACTGCATGTGACCTTTCCACACAGCACAAGCTTTGTTAACACTGGGTCAAAGATTTCCATTAGTCAGCCTCATAAAACCTTTGTGTTCAAGGCTCGAACCAATTTTAAGGACAAAAAACAATTTATGGAAAAAAATCCAAGGGACTGTTTAGATTAGAGGTGTGCGAGATGTTTAAACACATGAGGGCAGCAGAGGTGTGTCAGACCACAGACTTGGTTTGAGTATTTTGGCCTTGAGCACTAAGTATTCTTCTGTTTAAAAAAAAGTCAGGGGCAGTGCCAAGACTTCGGCTGAGGTTTCAGAAATAAATACCGGAACACCTAAAAATGAGTTTTAAGTTCTGCAAGGTTAATGGTTTTAATTGCAGACAGAACTCTCACCTATTCTGTTGTCTCTGTCACCAGCCAAACAGTTTTTTGTTCTTTTTGTGTTGTTTTTAAAGATACCTCCAGCTTCTGCAAGGAAAGCCACTCTATCCATGTCTAGTAGATGCAGAAGGTGACGTGATTTCATTCCCACCAATCACCAACAGTGAGAAAACCAAGGTGTGTACATGTGGATATTCTCCCTATCTTATATTAGTCATTTACATTAATATTTACATTACTTTTACAGAATACAATGGATTTGATTTTTAGAGAAATAACAAGTCAGCTTGCATTCTGTCCTGATTTAACGAGACAGAATTAAAGCTCATCAGAGGTGCTTATCAGCTGATGTTCTGTGCATCATTGTGCTGTTTTTGTATCTTTTCGTGATCTGACGGAAATAATTACATGAGCTTTACTGTACAGATCAAGAAGACGACCAAAGAGTTGTTCGTGGAGGTCACGAGTGCGACCAGCCTGCAGACCTGTAAAGATGTTATGGATGCTCTGATTGTAGTAAGTGCACTGCCTTTTCTTTAGTGAATGATAATTTATCTCTGTATCACAACATGAGTCAGGGATGCACAGTTCTGACTGTAATACTTGTTAGAGAGACCCTGAAGGAAAAACAGTGTCCTGAGGGTAGCAAGAGGAAACTCATTCAAGGTTCAGTTCTAAGTAAATTTCAGGGGAATGTTTTTGAGCAAGTGAAAGCCTCAGTCATGGTAATGTGCTTGGTAGTTAATGGAAAAGCTTTTAGTAGACTGACACTGCGAGGATAATGCTACTGGTAAGGCCGGAATGGGGATTGATGATGGTACACACGTCTGGTTTAGGAAATCTGTTTAACAGAATCAGTTTTTTTGCAGTTTGCAAAGTCCACTAATTTTTTCTCCTGAGTGGTATTTCTAGGCCGTTAACACCTTGTCATGAGCGGTACTGTTTGGAGGAAATGAAGAAAGTTGAAGAAGAGAGCTCAGAAAGGTGTTGCAACCTGTGAGCAGGGTACAAAGCCAGACTTTCTTAATTGTAGAACTGCTTAAATACAAAAAGGAGTCAGTGCTGTGACATGAAGTGCTTTAAATTCCTAACAGAGGTTTTTGAGTAGAATGAATCAAAGAAAGCAGAGACAATCAGTGACATTAAGAAGTACCTTTACTTCTATGTGTGTGTGTGTCTGTGGAGCAGTTTTGTAGTGTTACACAGTATTTGCACCTTATAATTGGCGTTTTCTTACTACACACCTCGCCGAAGAATTGAAATTTTCCATGCTTAGGCTAATTATTTATTGTAAAGGCATTATAAAAAAATTATTAAAGGAGAAATTTTCGGTGAGTGTTATGCAGCGCATCAAGTTCCAGCCTTTTTCCAAAATGGACAAATTAATTTTCTTTATATAAAAATGGCAAACTGAAAAAAAAAAATGCTTGAAGTCCTTGCAAATCTTTTGAAAGTAAAAAAACCAAACAAAAATCTAACGTGTATGAAAGAATTCACAGCCTCTTCTCAATACTTTGTTGAAGCACCTTTGGCAGAAATTACAGCCTCAAGTCTTTCTGAGTATGATGCTACAAGTTTAGCATACCTGTAGTTTTTCTCATTATTCTTTGGGGAAACCTCTCAAGCTCCATCAGGGTTCAATGAGATGTTGAGTGTCATGGCAAAGGCTGTGAATACCAATGTGTTTTTAGTTTTTATAAAGAATTTAAATCCAACCTTTTTCAATTTTACATTATGGGGTATTTTGTATAGACTTTTGAGGTGATCTGATCTCTCTCTGAGGGACTTCTTGGTAAAATAACAATCGAAAAAAATTGCATACACACATTTAACAGGCAGTTCATGTTTCTCTGCAGAAAATGGCAGAGTTGAACAAGTTCACAGCAGAGCATCAGGAAGAGGTGGGGTCAGATGGAGAAGGGGGTGGCCCACCAGTGCCTGCTGACAGCAGCGAGACATCCAGCCAGCTGATCATCCAGCAGGTGCGAACGGTCGACCAGGACGGGAACCTGAAGGTGGTGTACCCGTCAAAGACAGATCTCTCCAACGACATGAACAACTTGACTATTATTTGGTAACAGTGCATTGGATTAAACCTCATGTTTGTACTCATTCACATGCTACGTGAAGTTATTTTAACAGTTTAAAGGATGGGGCTGTGTGAGCATTGAGGCTCATGTTTATGACTTTGACTTAAACGTGCTTCAAACATACAATAACAATGTCGAACAATGGTTTATTTTGAAAAACTCTGACATTGTTAATACATGTTGCTGATTCATGTAAAGCTTTTTGAACCATAATTACTTTAATAAATCCATTTCCAAATTCAGCGATCATGCTGTGCATCTGAGGCATCATTTTTAAAACGGAGATAGCCATTCATGTGGAAATGGTGGTTGATTTTAACTCGGGGTAGTCACTTTTTATTAGTGGCAGATTTTATTGGCTTTTTTCAGAATTCCTTTAAAAAAAACAACTTTTCAAGTAAGTCATTCCTAAGTAGGTTTTAATAAACTTTATTTCTGATTGTAGATATTGACATTCTTGATTACAGCTGCTCATGCAGAATACAACCCAAACACGAAAAATAAACCGCATCATTTCCTGTGCAGCAGCACAACATAAAACAAGACTCAAAGCTTTTATAGTATGCAAATTTGCTATGTTTATTGTGTTATGCAGATTGTACAGAGTTGACAAATATTATATATTTCCCAGTGAGAAACCACAAGAATAACAAAGTGTCCTATTCAAAATTTGAATGAGACAGAAATTTTAATCTTATATTTGTGAAAGTAAAGTAAATGCTTGTGACATGAAACTAATATCAGAGACGTTTATGGAGTGATGGTGACAGGATCTGCAAAAGAGTGGAAAACAAAGGTATGGTAAGATTGTTGCCATATTCAGTGTGTATCTTGCATTTCTCCACACCCCGACACAAAAACTCTTTATGGCTAGATTAGCTCTGTCAGTGCAAACAGCCAAACAGGTACTTACAATCACAAACGTAAGACACCTCCAGGTACTTGTACGTGCCAACGCAGGGGTCTCCAAACACTGAGTTGCTGGCGCTGATAGTACAGCTGTTTTTCCCGTTACACCTGTAAACGTAGAATGGCATGACTGAAAAGGGCCATTGAGTCACTGATCCCATGGAATACATTACTAAATATGGGCAACATCTAGAATTATTTTCTTTTTTTTAATCCTCGTATATAAAACCTCCACCATCGTGGTTCATTCTTTGCCTTATTTCCTTCCAAAGTGAACAAGGGAACTTGTTTATGCTTCACTCACTGACCTCTCAGCGACTTTGGGAGTGGGGTTTGAGCAGTACACATTTTGAATCTGAGAGTCAGGCCGCCTGAAAGAGCAGGTGGTCTTGTCAAGGCGTCCGTAATAAGCTCCGTAGACCAATATTACCTGCCCAACATCTATGCCAAAGAAGAGGAAAGAGGCACGGAATGAAAAGTAGCTCATTTGTAGGTTCGTCACATTGTTCCAACACAAATACAAAAAAAACGTAATCTTACCACAGTACAAATGTGCCAAAGAACCCTCACAGGTCACTGTTTGAACTGTCAGAAAAAACCCAACAAAAATAAACATCAATCACATCACACAGACTGGTTAGCAGACTCATGCAGACATGTGACTGACTTGCTGGGAAGCAGGTGTAGTTGGTCTCCAGGTATTTGAAGATGTTGACGCAGGGATCCGAGGTACGAACGACATTTGTGTTTATCTCGCACACCTTCCTGCCATCACACCTTTAGGAATAACAGTGAGTGTTATGTACGTAGTGTATATAACATAAAATATATAGAAAAATACCTGAAGACTCACTGGCAGTTGAGCACTAAAATATAATACCTTCTCTTAAGGATATCCACGGTGCCGTTTTGAGAGCACTGTGTATTTTGAAGCTGATTCTGAGGCCTGCCCTCACTGCAGGTCTCACGGTCTTTACGTCCGTACAGTGCAGCCTGCACTATGATCGCTCCATTATCTGTTAAACACCAAGGAATGTCTTTTTGCACCCGAGTACAACTATACTGTATACTTTGTCCTTAAGCCAAGAATATATGCTCAGCCAAAACTGTAAAGCACTTTTCACAGCTTTATGAGCTTTTAATGCATTTCTGGAAAAAATTTTACTAAGGCAGTATTTTTTAACCTGACATCTTTATCATGTTATAACATTAACATTTTCAGGGTTATTTAAGCTGATGTTTAATGTGTAAAACTACAATGCTGGTTGATGAAAAATATTTATGCTTTAAAAATCGAGATGTGCTGTTTGTTGTGGATGCTGACACACAGTCTTGGATATTTTACACATACCACAGCTTAAGTGCTGGACATTGATTCCATCATCACAGGTCACTGCTGTCTCCGTGGAAACAACTAAAGCAATAAATATGAAAGATTAAGTATATAGATTAAGTATATAGATTAAGTATATAGAGAATAAATGCTGCACTATCAGATATTTACCTGATGATGTGAGCAAACAAGCTGTTGCAAGCACTGAAAACAAACATCAGTGTCTATTTTTATTATAACAGAAAAAATGACACTTTTTAAAGTTTGAAAAATTTCTCTATTATTGCAGAGAAGCATACATTATTTATTAATTTTTTATAATACATAGAACATATTAACAACAATATTAGTTTCTGCAGATTTTATTAAGTAAAGTTTGTAAATTGGTAACAACTGTTTCAAATCAATCAATTCTTCCCTCATCCTTTACTCCATAGGTAGCAAACACTGTAGTTTATTCTGTAATGACTGAAATCATAAAATAAATAAATTTACCTCCAATGCATCCTAATTTGAATATGAACCCACATAATTGTCACACTGGCAGTGAATCACTTGTATACTCACGCAGTGTGGTGTAGAGTCTGAAGGAGAGCATGGCTGTAGAAGCTCCAGTCTCGAGAGGCTTGCAGAACTGATAGTGGCTGGGGCGGTTACGCTGGTATTTATCCTGCTGGCTCAAGAATTGAACAAGATCTCGATCTTGCACAACTACTGGCTCTTACTTCCTGGTGAAAAAATGTGAACATGTGTCCATTGCCTTTGTTGTTCAAGTGCAACAAAGGCAATGGACAATGACTTGTTGTCTTTGGACTGTAATGATGATGATGGTAAGAATTTCACATAATCAAAGTGGTTTTTGTTTACAAGCCCAACAATGGGCTCATTCATTATTCTTGAAAATTAATCTGTTCCGAACATATTTATTACAGCTGATTCCTGGAAGGAGTATCCATTTCCCTTCAGGTGTGGTTAGATTTCAGGGTTATGGCTTGGTGACACACTTTACTATGTTTACACGAGAGTTTAGGTTTTTAAGAGGTGGCTGTGTAAGTTTGTAAAAGGTAAATGAGTCAGAACTTCAGGTGTTTAAAAGCATAGGATAAAATGTGTAAATAGGCGAATGAGGGTTGTAAAAAGCAATTTGAGTGCTCAGAGTAGAAAAGCGCTTTGTAATTAGGTCCATAATTTGTCTGACACATTTTACCTCTGTACACTACTAAAGTGGATTTTTAATCAAACAAAATATACAGCATGTTTTTAGTCCCAGTACTCCTATTTACACGTTTTAATTTATGCCTTTGAACACTTTCTGATTTTCTCACACAGGCTCAGATGGATATGTCAGGACAAATTTGCCTGTTTTTGTTTGCAACTTGAAATAGTATTTGCTTATGAAGCATCTTTGACATTAAGTAGTCACAATAACTTCAGATAGCTCTTTGAGTGGTTACAGTTTATTGTTTTAGTGAACTTCCTGCAGTAACACCTGTTACTGTATTCCTGTCTCCGCCTTCTTAAAGACCCAGAATTACCGCACATCTTGAATTACTGCAGCGAAACTGTACCAGGAAGCGTACATTAAGGATTTTGAACTATGATGTTTAAGTGTTGTCACTGCTGAGGATTCGTGGACACAGATCCTTATTCACTACGCTGCTGTTTACAGTTTAACTTTTCATCAGAACAAGCACTTCTAATTGTACTTTGCTCCTCACTGACAAAACAAGTCCAGTAAATACACTTTTATCTTTAAGTTTGGGACAGTAATCTGTCTTAATTTATTTTGTGTTTAGTTATCATATGGGGAAAAGTCCTGTGGTTATCCATCCGTCCTGTTCGAATAAACCCAAAGTTCAGGAACATCTTCTTTAGATCTGTTCAGTTTTATTCATGTGGCACCACTTAAACAGTCAACAAATTTTGACTCAAGTATGTTATATTGTAAGGTAAAGACCCCAAAGAGTTAATCTCAGACAAATGTTCACACAAATGTGAATTACATTCACTTCATTAATGAAGTGAATGTAATTCAGTAATCAAAGGTGTTTGGCTATAACTGACTACATGTGTATACTGTATCATAAGTGGACAGACATGGATGTAAACCACACCTTAACCATTTGGCTGAGGCAAAACTACCACAAGGCAGTGATTCTTTTTTTCTTTTTTCTTTTTTTTTTTGCCTGTCCCGTTTGGCTCTTTTGCCATCAGAATTGTTGTCTAAAGGCAAACAAAGATGCCACTTACTTTCTGGGAATATTCAACTAAAAGGTACTCTGGATATTATTAAAAGTGAACATGTCGTTAAATATGACATTTTTTGTTTGTCAGGTGTCCTGTTTGAAGAAAACACTTGGTAGCCACTTGAATGAATGTAAATAAACACATTTACATGAGGGCAACCTGATTTCAAGGAAATAAAAATGCTCAAATTTTATATTTTTAGACATGAGTTTAAACGGCCGCCATTTTCTTTCTGAGTATTTATTACACGGCGTGCTGCGAGGAAAAGCCTGTTCTAACGTTTGAGTCTAAGGATTATTTTGAGCACCTGACAGCTCTTTTTTGCTTTTCATTCGAAACTCTTTCATGTGATTCTTGTGTAGGTGGTTAAAGAGGTTTGTCGTGTTTGAGTGGTGGTGGGGACCAGTTTGTGGCATAATTTGCATAGTACAGTTTTCTGGGGCGTGTCAGACTTTTCATAACCAAACCATGTCCATGCTACAGAGGTAGCCCCTCGTTTAACAATAAGGTCCTCGATTTCTTTTGACTGGTCCTTCTGTTTGGAGCTAGCTGGTTCTGCCTCATCCTTGCTGGCCATGCTGGTATTCTCTGTGCCTTCATCTGCGTGGTGACTGTAAGCGCCATTTATAGTTACTTGATGTTTTTATTTGAGGTCATTTGTTTGATGCATATTCTGAAATTTTATGTTTGAGAATAATGTATATCATTTCAGTTTATTTTGAAAAGTCTCAACAGAAACTTGAGCTTTATTGTGAAAGGTTTATGTGGAAAATAAACAACACAATGGTTTTACCAGGGGCGATTCTAGGATCAGAGCTTTGGGCGTGCTGAGCACCCAGAGAGTGTGCTTTTGGAAAACATTTAAAGCTGCTGTACAGAATCTTTGAAACAAGCTAGCTTAAAACATTTTTAGAATATAAACAGAGCACCCTGCTTCTCTTTACAGCTCCTCACTCCACCAGGGCACCGTTTGGCACTTTCTGATAGTGTGCAAATGTGATGTATGTACTGCGGCAGTCATACAGACAACTGGATGGTCCAAAAGTTGGCCTACCTATTACTGGCTGAGGTTTTAGTAGAGTTGTGGCTGAACCACATAAAAATATATAATTAATTTTAATCTCCCCAATCAATTTTGTTATGTTGGAATGTTGTTAAAGAGGGTCAAAAATGTTTCAACCCAGTTTGTTTAGCAGATTCTGTAGAGCAGCTTTAATATAGGGAGAACACAACTTCCTGATTGTGTGAGTAAAATCAGGTTTTTTCTCTTTGTCAGTTTAACACTTTCTGTTTTTGCCTGTCACTATTCCCTGTCTGTTTTCTTACCTGGTTCTTCCTGACCTTGTACTTTCTCCTCACGTTCCCCTCTTTCCTCTCTCCTTCTTTGGACTGACAATCATACACAAATAGATTGTATTCAATTAGATGAAAAATTACATTAATATGAAAAAAATACTATTAAGATCACTAACAAAAAGTCCTCTCTCAGTGTACTTTCAACCAAAAGGCAAATAACCAAACCACATGAACATCTAATAAAAGATAAATATTGAAACACTCATCCAACATTATTCTTGATTGACGGATCATTTGATTTTCCACTTTTACCTGAATGTGGCTCCTTTTTTTAGAAAAAACTTCCTTATATCCATTATGAACCTGGCTATCTCTTTGTACACAAACACGCACACAACAGGCGTTATAAGGTTAATGGGCATCCAGTCAGTTAGCTAGTTAGTATGCATTTAAAACAGGACAGTGGTAAAAACAGTAAGCTACGGACAATTTTAAGTTTTAGATTTTAAATAGGCTGTATACATTTCAATGGGAGCAACAGGACGGTCAAATGTTGCTGATTTTACTACAGAGCAGGACGGATTGTAGGGTAGCAAACATTGTCGGAAAACACGTTTTCAACACTGCAGGTTACCTGGGTGTAATGTTTTCATGGTCTGACTCCTACCTAACTATATGAAGAGTAACTGGAGGTTAAATGTAGCTAGTATGTCCTGTTTTAAGCCAGGCACTTACACCTCCGCTGCAGTGAGCCACCATCGCTCTAGCAGCAACGGCGCTAGAGCCAGAGTAGGGAGGAGGCGAGCTGGAACAAACCATTATGGGAGGGGGGGGGTTATCTATACTTTTGTTGTTAGAATGTTACGTCTCAACCAAGTACTGTATGCTTTTTATATTTTTAGTAGTGTTTCACACAGCAAATATTGTCAAAAAAGTAAGAAATCTTTGGGGGTGCTTTGATTCATTTTGGGGGTGCTGAAGCACCCCCAGAAATGGGCTAAAATCGCCCCTGGTTTGAAACGTTTTCCTTTTCTAATTGTATAGAGACCCCTGGTGGCTTTGGAGGGAATAAATCTCTTAGATGGTAAACTGAGATGCAAACGCCAAGTCCTGGATATTGTTGTAAAAACTAATAAGTAAACATTTGATTCTTATAGTACCAGACCTACATACTGTAATTTATGTTGCACACGCAAAAGCAAAAGTATGTTACCAAAATAGGGGGAAAAAAAGAGAAAGGTGTCTTGAGTTCTTTAAATACTTTTTCAGCTGTGTGAAGCCATGAAAGGTACTTCCCATGGGAACAATTTGGACATGCAATGCATCTGATCATCCTTTCTGAGCAGTACACTTTCAAATCGTAACTATTTTTATTGTTACCGCACTACTGCGACTATTACACTTTCATTTTGTAGGAAAACCCTCAGCCTTCGAAGCTACCCTATTTTGCAGAACTTAAAATCTTGGGTTGCAGTTTCACACAGCCAAATTGCCCTCGAGTGTCTGACGCTGGCTTCTTGAGAGTTTTGATGAGTCTTGTGTGACTTTCTTGTATGTATTGTCTGTTTCAAATCCCTGCAAAAAGTTTAATGATATTCAAAACTGAGATGTAACGATTTTTTCTTTTTGAGACGTTTTTGGTGGACGTCTTACGCTTTACTGTTGCTATTAATTTCCCATCTTGAAGAAGTTGGATTTGTTCTATCCCAAACACAGCAGTTACTGTGGCCACATTCTCTATTAAATCTGTTTGTTTTTTTTATTCTTTAATACACTCTCAACACACTGTCACACTCAAAATCTGGTCAAAAATGTTGAGTCTGCTGTAAGAGCTACCTGTAGAACTTGTGATGAAAGTAGGTGGGATCATGAGACTTCCAATCAGTTCAAATACTTACAAATGTATAGTTGATTTATACCACTTAACAAAATCCTTTTTTTTTCCTAACAGGCATTACAACTTTAGACATTTCTATGGCTGAGTGTGGCCAGCCTGGGTTCGAGTCCGACCCACGGCCCTTTGCCACATGTCTCCCTCTCTCTCGCTCAGCTTTCCTGCCATTTCTTGACTGTATCTGTCAATAAAAAACTTAAAAAGGCAAAGAAAAGCAAAATTGTGTTTAATTATTATTTAACGTTTAAAAGAGGATTCAGTACTTCAAATTTGTTGAAGTCAACACTTTCTCATTCCTACATAAGCACAACAGACCAAACAAAGAGCAGTGAATGCTTCCACTCTCAGTGGAGATTTCATTTAATAATTGTATTCTTTTATAATTATTACAATAATTAATAATTTAAACTTTTACTACAGACAGAAAAAAAGAACACACAAGAATCTCACTCCTCCTTTTATTTGAGTCTGATGTGTGACTCATATCTAGTTCACGGAAAGTTATCCCAGCATGAACAAAACAGCATTTTATACATGATCAGTGCACAAACAGCCAGAACAGGAGAAAGAGCAAAAACAATGGAGTGTATAAGTTACACATTATTGGCTCTGTGAAAGAGCTGACGCACATAAGTAGATTGAAGGTTCGCAGAGTGCATGGAGTGCATCTTTCCTCTGTCAGCTGCTACTGCATGTGTGAATTAAAACAAAAATAACCTGAACAACATTTTCATAGTAATAGTTCAGTATTTTAAAAAGCTCATTTAGAATTCATCAACCCTCAGAAAACACAGAAAGGTATTAGAATTACAAGATGTCATCCATTCAGTTATAGCAGATTCACAGCAGAGTCAGAAATCACACACACTGTAACTGTGCCGAAAAAGAAGTTACAGTGCTGTGAAACTGAAAGAGACTACTGCACTTATTCCATTACGTTTGGGTTTGAAAGTAGAGGAGTTTGCGGAGGAAGTTAAAGGAACCGGGCATTTGTTTGTAGAGCCCTTTTGCAGAGTTTTGGGAGACTTCGTTGTTAACCTAAAACAAGAAGAGTCAATATTCAGACATCACTGTGTCTAAAGCCAAAATCTCTTAAAGTCCTCAGTTATTTTTTCTGATATATTAAGAGAAGCTCACCATCATCAACATTGTGACTAAGTCAACAGTCGCAGCGCTTTCCTCAAGTATACAGTCCAGTGTCTGGACGTACCACGAGCCCGACTGGGTCTCTCGCCAAGAAACATAACCTGTATTGGTCACATGGCCAAAAAGGTATTAAGGACACATAGATCTGAAAGGCTGTTTTTGTTTGAAAGAAAAAACACGCACCTGGAAAAGTAGAGTAGGACACCAGGATGTCACTCGGCGTGGGCAGGGTGGGTCTGGCGTCTGGTTCATCGGACATGCTCAGAGAGTCGCTGCTGGATGACATTGGAATAGCATCCGTCTGGTCATCCACTCCACCAGAGGATGGTTCGACCTCATCGGGGGACACCTCGAAGCCCATGTCTTTCTCATCTTGGGGACAAACACAAGCTCATTTTTACACCTCACTTGTTCCTATTAATTTTTAAACTGTGCGTTTTCTGACAGCTACCTCCTCCACAGGCCTGGATGAAGAACAGTTTAGGTTTGCCTTGCAAAGACGGGCAATGCTGGCCATTGAGGTAGTTTGTGATGTGCTGCACTGGTACGTACTGTCCGTCCACACCGTACACGGCACCAGGAAAGCGGTTGTGATTCACCTAAGGACAGAAATATTAGCAAAAATCGTCTTACATGTCAGTCCAGTCAGATGTAGATCACAGAAAATTGTCTTGCCAGAATAATGGCATTTGCCAGTTAAATATTAAAATATTAACTGTAAAAAATATTAAATCCTGTGTATTTCCAGAGTATTCCAGCTGATTATTCTGAGGGGATGCAATGTTTTTTTTAATGAACTGTAAACAACATCAGAATCAGCTCAGCATGTCTTACCTCAGTGCCATGGGACAACATGATGACCACGCAGCAGTCATACTGGGAATGATCCTTCTTGGACAAAGTCAACAGCTCATGTTTGATTTGCTGGAATGTGGAATTAACCGTTAGGTCCGCAATCTTTAATACCCTTCAACACACACAGAGGCAGAAGACCCGATTCTTACTTTTTGTCTCAGGTTCGTCCTCACTTCCACGACAAAGTTGAGTGTCTTGAATCGTCTCTCCAGCTTTTCACAGTCTATGTTGGAGCCCTTGCGATTTTTCAGCATGCTGTGAGGTTCAAACTCCATGTTGTTTATGATGAGGCAGTGACCACACGGGCTCGCGTCCATTTTATAGCCCTAAGGCACAGAGAGGCGCAGAATAAAAAGAAAACAGAAAGGGCTGTCACGTAAACATGTAAGTGTGCAGCATGGAAATGGTGCTTACTTGAAGGCTGTCACGTCTTACTCTGCCCGGTCCTGGTCTTAGCTCCCCCCCCCCAGGCGCTGTGGCACACACATTAATACACATTAAGCACAAATAAACTTACAAGACTGTTATTTAAATGGATAACATAGCTTACGAGAAATAAAAGGGATTCCTGGCTTTTTAACATCTTTTCCTGGATTGTTACCATCCACTGGAGAGGCTGTCAAAGAAACAAAGGACACACAGATGAGTCAAATTCTTATCATCTGAAAGTGTTTGGCTCTAAAGACTCTCACATTAAATATTCCATAATGAAATACACTTACTAATTGGAAGAGGCTGGATTACAGGGCGGACAACTTGAGTGGGTGTTGCGGGCTGCAGGGTAACAGCTGGAGCTCCATTTTGTAGGAGCTCTGCCAAACTCTCCTGACCTGTCTCCTGAAGGCACTGCAGAAATAAGGGGAAAGCCCGACTCCCACGGGTTTCCAAGTCCTGGACTAACTGCCTGGCCTGGTTTCGTCTGGTCCCAGCGCTCTGATAATAGGAGACATAGTCTTAATTGAGTACAATTATGATATTTTTACTCCCCCTCTAAAAAAAGGAAAAGAAAACCACAGTCCCACGACCTACCTGTATCTCATCGATCATGTCCTGGGTGAAAATTCCTTTTTCCAGAAGGCCATCATAGAGTTTTGATGGATCCAAGTCTTTCACCAGGTTACTCCTGTTCCGCTGAAGAATCTTCTTGTGTATTTCATCCATTGTCCATTTAATGCTAACGCTGGAGACACAGGGAAGAAAAAATCTATAACTAAAAAATTGTTATTTTCGTTTTCGATCACGGGTTAATTCTGTGTCGTCAAAGGAGGAAAATGATCCTACTTCTTCGTAAAAGTGAAACGGGTACTTTGTTGTAGGAGTGTCGTTTACAGTTCGTATTTTTTTTGTCGGTTTCACAAGCTATTTCCTTGTTTACATCAGCGTTGCCTGTGATTGGTCCACTTACAGCGGATGAAGAAAAAAGCGAGGGTGTGTTAGATTTATTTACCCCGCGTTCGCTTCCGCGCGGGTAGCGACCGATGGCCAGCTGAAGCTTAAATCGCGTTACGACGAGCATTAAACCAAACGCACAACGAAAAGAAACGTAACCTGTCGACAAAACACTCAATTTCCCGAAATGACTTTCGACACCGGACTCCACCCACTTTTTTACTCTCGGTCCAGCTTCACAGCAGCAGCAGCAGGTTATCGGCTTGCCCTGGAGGATTTGTGGGATGCTGCTGAACACACCCTTTACATTTCGCTGTCGCTTCGACTCAATGTTGAGTCGGGGCAAATAAGGGGGCAAAACCTTCCCCCACTATGTGGCGTTGTACCGGCTGACTGCATCTGCTTCAGGTGACTAGAAACGTGGAGATGTCGCGTTGAGACAACCGCTGTAGCAACGCCACTAACACTAAGGGTTTATCCTCGAGGAACAACGTTACTGTCACGGCCCTGTAACATGACACCATAATTATATTTGATTTTCAGCTGCCGTATATCGCCTAGCTTGCTTGGGTGCTGTATGTAGCATGCTGTAATACTGTTTTTAGCATATCGTGCCTGCCTTCACCGTTTTCCCATCATCAGAAAGCTAATGGAGGGAAAGGTTTCTCAGATATGCAAGCCATCTAAAATATAGGTCCTAAACATTTTTTGCCCACTTTAAATGAATGGCGATCGCTCCTCTGATGTGTTGAAGGTAACTGTGATGGCACGGTCAAAACTGTCTCTGCCACTGGCCATTGTGGTGGTCCTCCATGTGCTGCTGGCGGGACATGTCTATGCTGAGCCCGAGATGGACCCATACAAAATATTGGGAGTAACGAAGAGGGCAAGTCAGGCAGAGATCAAGAAGTTCTACAAGCGTCTTGCTAAAGAATGGTAAGTATTTCCTCACGACACTTCAGGCTTCAGGTTTTAAACCTCATTGTACTCTGAGCTAATAGAACTGATCTACTCTAGGCATCCTGACAAAAACAAAGATCCGGGTGCTGAGGACATGTTTATAAAGATTACTAAATCTTATGAGGTTAGTTGATTTTATAAATAATATTAATGGTGTGTTGCATATACAGATGAGGACAAAATGATTCCCAGGTTTTGTCAACATTTTCCCAAGCAAGAGATTATCAGCATGGCATTTCTAAAAAATACTAGTTTTCTTAAGAAAACATAAATTATTTCCTAATGCACATAAGATTCGTATGACTTCATAAAACAAACAAACAAAGATTACCAGGGTCAACATTATTAACCTTCTGAAGAACTAACCTTTTTATTGAGTCATAGAACAAACCACTGCTGTGCAATGATGTGTTTTAACTTTGTGATGTTCAAAGCTTGTAAAATCAAGTTAATACTGAGGCGTATCATCCAATTTACTCTTTCTGTGTGTGAAGTAAAATATTGTAAGCATCCAAAATACAAACTGAAATGTTTGGAAAAATTCTCATCCAGAGTGCTAATATTTTTGTCCTCATCTGCATTGAAGTAAAACTTGAATTAGGTGGTGTGAGTCAGTAAAAGCTAATAATATATTTATATTTGTTCTACCGCAAATCCAGATTCTGTCCAATGAGGAAAAACGTGCCAATTACGACCGTTACGGGCAGATGGATGATACTCAGCCATATGGCAACACTCACTATGGCCATCGCCACGATAGCTTTTACTTCGACGAGTCCTTCTTCAACTTTCCCTTTAACAGCAAGAATCACAGAGACTTTGCTGACAGCAAGTACACATTACACTTTAACCAGTACGTTAATGACGTTGTGCCTGACAGCTACAAGAGACCGTACCTGATAAAGATCACCTCCGACTGGTGCTTCAGCTGCATCCATATTGAGCCCGTCTGGAAGGAAGTGGTGCAAGAGATGGAGAGCCTAGGTTTGGAATGAACCTATAAATCATCCAGAATTATCATGCATCCCCTTCCTGATGTGTAAATGTATAGAGTGAGTAATGATGTGTGTTTTCTTGGTATCCTGTTTATGCAGGTGTTGGAGTAGGTGTGGTGGATGTAGGCTATGAGAGACGGTTAGCCAATCACCTCGGTGCTCACCGCACTCCATCGATACTCGGAGTCATCAATGGCAAAGTGACATTTTTCCATTATGCTGTTGCGAAGGAGCACCTGAGGCAATTTGTAGAAGATCTGCTTCCTCAGAGACTTGTGGAGCGGGTAAATGTCTGCAGGTCTTGCAAAAATGAAAAAACAAACAAAAAAACGACATTGCATCGTGAGGGATTTTTAGACTACATTTATTAAAAAGGATTTGTTTTCTAAACTACAGGTAACTGACAAGAATGACCTGCAGTTCTTGAACAGCTGGCACGAGCTCAACAAGCCTCATGTGCTTCTGTTCGACCAAGTGCCTGCTGTTCCTCTGCTATATAAAGTAAGTGTTTGCTCATTTTTATGCTACATGTAACTGAAGTGCATCAACATACCAATCACTTATCTTTGCATCTACACAGTTGGCAGCTTTTGCTTATAAGGACTACTTGCAGTTTGGCTATGTGGACCAGGGCCTTTCAGAGAC
The DNA here is from genome assembly GCF_018398535.1 of Haplochromis burtoni. Classification (NCBI taxonomy): domain Eukaryota; kingdom Metazoa; phylum Chordata; class Actinopteri; order Cichliformes; family Cichlidae; genus Haplochromis; species Haplochromis burtoni. The sequence continues at coordinate 307,156 of NW_024582421.1, forward strand.
TGCTAATCTGCAAAAACAGTTTAATATTAACACTTATGCTCCGACAATGCTCGTCTTCAAAGAGAACATTGACAAGCCGGCTGACATTATACAGGTAAATTAAAACAATACTTGAAATAATAATAATAATAAAGTAGTGCTGTGTGATACTGCGATTTTTGCTATGGCGCCAATACCAATATCAGTACTTTTAACCTAAAAAACACAATTCAGTGCACTATATAGTGAATTTAGAGGATATTGTGCTAGCTTCCATCCAATGCCACTATTGGTATTGATACTATTAACATTTAGGATCAATCTGCTCATCTCTAAAATAAAGTAATTCCTTTATTTAGTCTCTTAAACCACTGTGAACTTCATGCAAAAAACTTGATTAAAATGTCTCTTCACTCTGTTTTTTTTTCTTCTTGACAGGCAAAAGGAATGAAAAAACAAATTATTGACGAGTTCATGTCAAACAACAAGTTTCTCCTCGCACCACGCCTGGTCAATCAGAAGCTCTTTGATGAGCTTTGTCCTGTCAAACAGTTTCATAGACGCAGGAAGTAGGAAAACATCTGTTTACTCCTGATGCAAGTTCACCGGTTTTGTTGTAAAATCATATTTTTGTCATTCACAGTAACGTCTCTCCTCCTTTCAGATATTGTGTCCTGCTGATCACGGGTGATGAAGAGATCTTTTCCTTTGGGAATCAGGCGTTTCTCTCATTTGCTTCTACCAATACCAGGGAAGTTGTGAGGTTTGCCTATGTCTACCAACGGCTACAGCAACCGCTTTGTGACATCCTCACACAAAACAAGGACAGTGTGCAGTCGCAACCACAGGTAGAGTGTCATATATTGTATTGAGAGTGTAGTGTCCTGTTGTAAGCTATACCTTTTTATAAATTCTTTTCTTGGGTTCCCATCCCCCATCTTCTTTTGGATGTGTTGGGGTGTGTGTTCAGGTGGTTATCCTTGAGCGACGTAATGCTGCAGGAAAAGCATTTTTCAAGCCAGTTACCGCCTGGAACGGCAGTGAGGAAGACAAGCAGTGTCTTCAAGAGGAGCTGCAGCGACTACAGAAGGATCCATCCATTCTCATCCATGACGCCATGCTGCCTGAACTCAACAATGAGTTTGCCTCTGTATGTTCTCTTTGAGTGGAAATCATGGGTATCAATCATAGATTGTATCTAAAGATGGATGTAGCCTCTATGCTTGAAAAGTGAAACCAGTGCAGAAATGCCTGAAAACTGCAGCTTTTTTAATGACCAGCAGGGGGCGACTGATTGGAAGTCTAATTATATGGAAGCCTTTGAGAAAACAACATTACTTCTAACTTAATTTATGACATCAGTAAATACTTCCCTCATGAGTTTGTGGTCTCGATTTTCAGTTTCAAGCATTTTTTTTAAAAAGCGTGATGTTTGTCTTGTAAATAACATTCTGTGAAAAACACAAGTTGAAACAGGATGTATTTTCACACGTGGCTACGATAGGAGAGTGTAATTTCCTAGGTTTTCAGAAGGTAACAAAGAGATTTCTAATTTAATGGATGATATTACCTTAACTACGTTCATCTTTCATTTACAATTTAAAGTCTGAACCCTGCAATCTGCAAAGATTCCTGTTTACCAACCATCAGTTCTACCAAGCCCTGTTAATGCTTTTGTTCTGTAGATGTTTATAATCCGATGGATCTATGCATCTTATGATTACCTCTCTGAAGTCATTGATGATATTCTGCATAACAACTGGTAAGTAGAACAAACTTTATTTTTTATGAACAGAAGTTGTTGAAGTTTTGAACTGCTACTACGGCAGTGTTTAATTTGCAAACAGTGCACCCCGTACGTTCTCTTTCTGATACGGAGGAGTACACATTAGCGATTTAAATACACTGTGTCTCATTGATGACTTGCAGGCGTGAGATGATGCCCCTTCTGTCCCTCATCTTCTCTGCCTTGTTCATCTTGTTTGGGACTGTGGTCATTCAGGCCTTCAGGTTGGCTGATTTAATGTACACATTTTTGGTTTCTGTAATTTCAACAGTACAAAGAAAACCAGGAGGAAGGGGGGGGCGGGGGGTAAAGCAGCAATGCTGTTAATCTCTGCTATTCCTGTTCATGCCTTTTGGAATTTCTCTCCGTGTTTTTTCAGTGACTCGAGTGATGATAAGCAGACAAAACCAAAGGCAAAAGATGGAACAAAAGCAGAAAATGGGTCATCAGGGAGCAGTAGTACATCAAGGCAAGACTAATAATTTTTCCTCTGTTGCTTGTGGGAGCGAAATGCACGAAAAATGTTTTTCAGCTCTGCGTTTTTTTTTCTGTGGATTTTAGTCGGCCTCCCAAGAAGAATTTTGTGGAGGTGACTGAGTTGACAGATATCACCTACATGAGCAACCTGGTGAAGCTGAGGCCAGGACACATGAACATAGTGCTAGTGCTCACTGATGCCTCCAAGAACATCCTCCTTAGCAAGTTTGCCAAGGAGGTCTATTCTTTCACTGGGTAAAACAAACATTCACTCTGGAGTAACTTAAATCCAGTGTATGTGTGAGTTTCTTTTGTGTGTTTATCATATTTCTAAATCTTGTTTGCGCTCTCCTAGGAGCCTGACACTACATTTCTCCTTCCTGAATCTTGACAAGCACAGCGAGTGGATGAACACACTGCTGGAGTACACCCAAGATGCAATGCAGATTGATGCCGATGACGACGAAGGGGCAAACCGCAAGATGGACTACACCGGCTACGTGCTGGCACTTAACGGTCATAAAAAGTACCTGTGTCTGTTTAAACCCGTCTACACCGGGGAAGACCTCGACAGCAAGTCGTCCGAGGATGAAGGAGCCGCCTCTGGGGGGAGGTCCAGGTCCAGGTCCCGCGATGACCACCCACCACGTAAATCCAACCGAGCTCGCAGCATATCCACCCTGCAGATCCACCACAAACTGGACCGCCTGGGGTTGTGGATGGAAAGGCTGATGGAAGGCACTTTGCCTCGTTACTACATCCCAGCCTGGCCAGGACTTGACAAAATCACCCCCAATAAATAGATGGCAGGTGAAAGACTTAGTATTTATCTACTGTAACACTGAAATGGTTTCATTCATTACTGAAGATTTTTTTCTTTTTGCACTTGAGATATATATTAAGTACAGATTTTTCCTAAGTTGGGCCAAAATTATAAACTTGGCTTTAGTCTAACTACTGTGGAGGAGGCCTTTTAGCGTACCTCTAGTACTCGTTGCATGCTGTATTTTTTTTTTAAACTGCTGTTAGTCATATTTTTATTCAGGCAAATGCTGCTTCAGCCTTGTGAAGAGGAAACAGAATCACTGTGGTAATGTCTACGATCTGGATTTCATGGCCATAAATCATATTTACTCACACTATGAAAGAGGCCGATAGAAGCCTTAGAGTCAGGTTATAGTCTGTCAGAGCTAGTTCGCAAGACGCTCCAGGACTTCTACAGGCTTGGACTCAGTTATACACCTAAAATGTGGCACAAATAGTAGTGTAACAGATTAAATTAGGAAAGCTGTAGAGAGAAGCTCAATGTCAGCTGCCCAACTGCAGCGTCACATTTCACTTCTGCAAAGTTAGACAAACGGGGGAAGGAGTTTGAAACTTTCACTGATGAATACTGTGAAAAGAGATGCGTCAACCCAACATTAAACATCTTTGCATTTGTATGCATCTCACTCGTAAGTTTATACATTATCTCCATCGTGCTGACTATTCCTGTGCAATATACATGTCATGACAATGCCTTTTACCCTGGACCTCGAGGCATGCTCCTTTTTTTTCTTGTCGCTTTTTTTGTTATGGGGTTGTTGATACACACAAGATTTATTCAACAACCTTGGCCTACTTAGAAATCTTAGCCAGTAGCTTTATGTAGCAAACATAATAAACAGGCTCTCCGTTTCATCTTCTGAATGTTTTCCAACTGGCTGAGGCTGACTAACATGCCATCTTAAATTACATACCCAACTGAAAGTGGAACTTAGGTTATGCTTGCCTAGTTTATACATTTTGTTTTGTTCACATTCAATGTAAAAAAAAAAAAAAAATACTGTTACAATACTTTTGTTGGTACATAGTGATGTGAATATTGCACATAACCATGTTATCTATACGACATGTATTTTAAAAATGACTTTGTTTGAAAGATACAGTGAATGTTTTACACTACTGAGACTACAGTTACTTGTTTTTGATTAAGTAAAAAAGTGTCAGCTGTCATAAGATGTTTCAGGTGGTCTTTAATACTGTATTTATCCTCTTGTTAGTAGTAATTAAATGCATTATGTTTATGGATTAAAAGTCATTGTAATGTGTTGAGAGATTAGTTTATATTCCAGTTTAATGATCTGGGAGTACAGTTGCCCCAGGGGCTTCTTCTGCTGTAGCTGGGGGGAAGTAGATAGATTAGCTTATCAAATGTAAGAATCGATGAAATTTATGAATTCTTTAAATAGCTACCAAAAAACAACCCCAAGTTGTTTGCTAATAGTGTGCATAAAGTGGTGAAATTTGTTTCTAGCCTATCACAGGCGGGAAGTGATGTACGCCCTGGACAGGTCTGACATTCATACTTATTGGCAATTTATAATCACAAAGTAACCTGACCCCACTAACTGAATGTCTTTGGACTATGGCAGGAAGCTGAGGTATCTGTGTGCAAGCTGCACACAGAAAGGCCCTGGGCGCTTGGTGGATTTGAACCTGGACCTTCTTGCTGCGAGGGAAAAGTAGATAAAATTCTGAAGAAAGGCTCTCTTCTGTTTTGTATTCATTGACTGTGTTTAGGTTTGGTTAGGCTAAATGAAAGATAATGGTCTTGTTAAAAAACAGGTTTTCTACAATTTTAAACACACCTTAGAGGGTGTGTTTGGCAGAAGGTTTTGAAGGCATACTTTCAAGTGCATGTTTGAACTGGAAAATTTCATAATGCTTTTAAATCAGGTAAATCTAATATTAATATAATAATAGTTTCCATGTTGCATCACTTGGTTATAAATTATTATTTGTTTCATTTCAACAGGGAGCTTGGGCTTAATGTGTGCTACTGTATTAACAACCAGATTTCCCACATAACACAGCCTTTCATGAATGAACAGTGGTTGAGATAAGCAACAAACATGCATGCACACAGCAACAGGCATATGTGTAAGAAACTGGAAAATATTAACAGCGTATGCACTGTTTCACAGTGGATCGTGGCATGTTGAAGTGTTTCTGCTCTCTCTCAAAGCACTCCTGTTACATTCAGGTAAATCTATGCATAGAAACAGAGAAACACACTCCTCACTCTAGTAGTCAGCCAAGAGGGAGGAGCCAGCGGTATCTCATGTGGCAAGGTAGTATTGGAATATGAAAATAACCATCTGTCAGATCTGTTGAGGTCATCTAATCCCTTTCCAGCAGATGTTTTTGCATGTCAGCAGGTGTGGTTCTGAATATGGATATCTAACATTGGCCTTCATTTCAACAGGGAGCATGCCAGGAAATAAAGTTAGTAGATATGAATTCTATGTAACATACCTTCTTTTTGCACATTAACAAGTCTCACTCTGCTTGCCATTAGAATGAATACAGGCTTAAGACTTCTATCCTTTCCTTAAAGGATATGGGAGAGTTCTCAAACATGCTTTAATGCGATTTCATACAAAAATACACACTTCCAGATACATTATTTTAACTTTCTAAAAGCTCATCTGACATTTAACCTTGTTTCCCCTGAGCTGCATTGTTGAGAGCACCAGGGGGATTAGCTCAAATGGTAGAGCGCTCGCTTAGCATGCGAGAGGTAGCGGGATCGATGCCCGCATCCTCCAAAATGTTTTTGACTATAGTCAAAATTGTGGCTATTTAATTGAGCTTATCCAGATTAAAATTTGATAAACTGTGCAGTCCCAGCTCCATCAAATGATCACTTCTGACCGAAGGTCTTGCAAGACTTTGAACTGGAGGTGGATCTTACATGAAGGGTGACCCGTTTTAAAGCAATTTTACCTTTTCAAAAATATTCGAGTAAAGCTAGTTACTCTTACAGCTTTTGTGTGGTAATGGAAAGTCACATTTCCCATCTTTTTCTTCCCCCTGGGCACTACATCAAGTAGTAATCAATAATCCCTGAATCCTCGAATCCTTAAATAATATCCTCAGTAAGTTACAAAAACAGTGCATTTCTGTTGCATGGTGCGGTTGAAGCATTCAGAATGCCTAACCAGCTTAATGCACTTTTAAACTTTTAATTATACACTTCTGTAATCATACCGAGCAACATTTGAAAGTTATTCAGCAATAGCTTTCAGGTCCTCTCTAACAGCTGTGCCAGCACTCCCCGAGTCCGTATAATTGCCACTTCGCATATTTCATAGTGTGCAAGAACTCTTTATGCTACAAAATATGTGAGTTATTAGTAAATGGGAAAAACTTAACATCTAATTGTGTTTTAGTTTGCTTTGTTGTCTAAATGAGCCTCTTAACCATCAGTGTTAAACCTTTAAATAACATCACACACTGCAGTAGGGTATATTAGGGACACTGTGTGCACATTTCTTTCGAACAGTGAATCGATGACGCTGTGTCATGACAATGTCAGTCATTATGAAGAATATGACACAAGCACAGGAACTACTGATTAGAAGTGGAACGCTTGTTAAGTTAATGTGCATGTGTAGAGCAAAAATGCCAGTTCTGCCTTTTTGGCGCGTCTCATATTTGAACAGTTTCAAATGCGCATTTTACAGACAGATCCGCTGTGCTTTATTTATAATATGCATACGTACAATGGAATTAAAATGTATCAGGGTTTTGTAGTGTTCAGTTCATCATCGGGTTGTAGCGTCACAACCGGCAGTATCAAGTAGGGGGGATTAGCTCAAATGGTAGAGCGCTCGCTTAGCATGCGAGAGGTAGCGGGATCGATGCCCGCATCCTCCATACGCATTATTCTTTACAAATAAAAGCAAAGATTTTCCGCTGACACGGTCGTCTTACTCCGCTATCATTATGTTATGGTAATTAAAACTTGTATAAACGGTGGTATCTTAACTTTGACCAGGTAGGTCACCCAGTCCCTAAGAAGACCGAAGACCTCAGGCCACACATCTGCGCGTTCATCCCAGAAGGAGAAGGGCCCCTGGCATGTTAACAGTTTTGATGCTATCATGCTAAAATGATGGCAGTTAAAATGACTGACTTATCAGACAGCTGAGAGACAAAGTTTTACAAATGAAAGGCAGTACTTGGAAAAAATATCCTATGAAAACATTTTTCTTTTTTACAATTATATGAGCGCATGATAGTTTATCATTACCATTAGCAGTTTACTATTTACCGCTGAAGACAGACATGTTTTGTTTATGTTTTACAGAAATAATAAAAGGACCAAAAAAAGAAGAAGAACAAAGAAATCACCAGGGCCATATTATGAATAGGAAAATGTCGTTTGTGTAAAAAAGGACTTCAGAAGGAAACCATTTCAGTGGTTAAATGCCGGTAATTTAGTTTTTAGGTTTGTTGTTGTTGTTGTTGTTGTTTTTAGAAGTTTATTTATTTATTTATTTTTTTATTTTTTTATTTTTTTAGAAGTTTAGAAGAATGCCACACACGCAGACACTCGCTCCTTAATCAGCTGCGCACATATTCAGCTCACAGATCAGGCGATCCCTTACTAATAAAAGTTGTCTAACGTGATAAATTGCTTAAACAAGGAAATTACAAATGTGGTTGCAAAGTTAAAAACAATTAGTTACTTTTTAAAAAATGATTCACAACATGAATAGGTAATAAAGCAATAGATCTTTCAGCCCAATTCTATTTTTTCTGCATAATCCATCATATAAAATGTAATCAAATGAAAAAGTCTCTTTTTGAAACTAGTTTTATTAGTTTTAATCTTTTAACTTTACCCATGAAGCAAACATTAAATTATATGCAACATTCTCTGACTGGATGAAATTTGTTTAACATTTAAACCTATTTTCTGCATATTCCAGCATATAAATTACTTTTTTTTTCTGTGCTAGTGCAAGGTAAGTCCAAATAACATAAAAATGAATGCTGTTTCATCTCACTCACATCTGTCTGGTGTTGTGTTCATGTTTGGCTTCGCAACATTTGGTTGTATTCAGTCGTACATGTTTTGTGGAAATTCCTTCTGTCAGTTTATTTTGTTTTTACAGTCAGTGATTAAATTCTTTGTATAATTTTCTCTCATTTCCTACATGAATATAATTAGCACAAATCCACAGACGGCCTGTCATATTTTCCGTCACAAGATGGCACCACACACCGAGTCAAATCAACTTCCTGTCAGTACGCAGTTTCCAAGAGACTGGAAGAACTATTCTCTAAGATACATAAAATTAAACGTAAATGATGTGAAGATTATATTTTAAAAAATTAATTGCAAAGTGTGTGTGTGTGTGGGGGGGGGGGCAGAATATTTTACTGGTACAGGAAGGAAAAGCCCATACTATGTATTTATTGTTTTGTTTTTGTTTTTGTCTTGATAGAGTTTTATTAATTGCAGTTTGCTTATGGTTATGTTATCTTATATTTATCTAATATAAAGAAGTTTCATGTGCTACATGGTCTCTTGTCTTTTTTTTTGATCCATTGGTGTTTTTTGAACCAGACAGGTGCATAACACTGTGCTGTTTGTGTGCTACAATACAGTCTTGGCAGGCATAGCAACAGTAACTAAGGGCGAGGTTTATCATCTGATCATGCATGTCTCTTGTGATCTTCCTCTCTCTTGCTTACTTGTGCTCTCTGGCCCTCTGTATTGAGCTAATGCTATCAGTACAGGCTTTAAGGTCACCCGTCAACATTTTCCTGTATGCTGGTTTGATTATCTGGTACAAAAAAAAGTAAGTGGAAGTGGAATCACACTGTGTGTCTCGTTGCTCTTATTAGTACGCTTTTTTATCTTATCTTTTCTTTAATGCAGAAGTTGGTGATCACTTGAGCTGGATTTCTTATGAGGTCATGTGTTTATATTTTTATTTAAAGTAATAATGGCTCAAAGGGAAGTCACTCCCTTCCTCTTAGAGTAGGCGTGTGTGTGTGTGTGTGTGTGTGTGTGTGTGTGTGTGTGTGTGTGTGTACATTTGGGCAAGTGACGAGCCTATGTTCAGTTTTAATTAGTGGAGACTCGTTGACTGTATCCTGTGTTTGTGCATCTGTTCCTGTTTGTGTGTGTTAATGTGTTTTCAGTTATATGGCATCAATAGGACCAGAAAGTGAAAGCTCATCCCTAAACCAAACGTGTTACATGAATGGTAAAAATCAAGTTATGAGTTACGCTTTGAAGGATGAATTTATTCTTATTCTCGACACTCAGAGATACCAGCTCCGACTGATTGTACTGCTAGATTTGTTGGCTTGACATTTAGGCTTTGACTGCACAGTTTGCTAACTGAATGAAATCACTGATTGTATAAAAATGTTTTCTACAGTCACTGCTTGGAATACAGGTAGCTCTTTTACTGTAAATGTAGTCATGTGAAAAAGAAGGTGCACCCCGTTTCAATCCTATGGTTTTACATATCAGGACATAAAACAATTACTAGTATGCTATCTGGTCTTCAGCAGGTCTTAAAATCAGGTAAATATGACCTCAGATGAACAGAATCACATGACATAGTACCCTGTGCCATTATTTATTTTAAAAAATGCAGAAGCACTGAGTGGAAAATTAAGTTCACTCTCAATGCTACCGTAGGAATTAAGAGGAGCAACGTGCTGTTAATAAAATACACTCGACTACCTGATCACCAGCAAGTGTGAGCACCTTTGCAAACACAGAAGTTTTGGTACTTTGCTAGTCTGCAGCATTCAGGTGTGTGTTAACAAATTGCGAAGGAGAGACAACAGCAACGGCCAGCAATAAAGAAAAGAAACTGTTGCTGCCCATCAGTCTATGAGTGTCATAAGTTCATTTACAAACAATCCATCAGAAAACATTCAAGACAGCTGCCAATTTTTTTAGGAGTGGCTATGTCAGGAAATTCGATGATCTGATGAACTTGTTGTAAATGCACATTATATCGAAGTGTAAGCATGTATGCCCACTCTGTTGGAAGTGAATGGTATAATGGTGCAGCATGGTGGTCTGGTTAAATAATTATATAAATTTGTAATCATACCGAGCGACATTTAAAAGTTATTCAGCAGTATCTTTGAGTCCTCTGTAACAGCTGTGCCAGCACTCCCCACTTTGCTACAAAATATGTGAGTTATTAGTAAATAAAAAATATATATATATCTCATTGTGTTTTAGTTTGGTTGGAATCTAAATATGCCTCGTCACAAACGACTAAACATCACACACTGCAATATGCATTTGTGACAATCAGATCTGCCGTGATTTATTCAAGTAATGTATTTATTTATGTGCACAAGTAGATTACTGAAATAAATCAGTTTGTGTTCAGGTCATCATCGTCTTGTAACGTCATCACATGGTCCTGTTTTTATTGTTTTTAACTTATGTGCATACATACACTTGAACATTGCCTGTTTCACGACAAAAGGGGGGGTTAGCTCAAATGGTAGAAACAGATCCCCTGTGATTGAAGTAATGGTTTTACTTATGTGCATACATGAACGTAACCTGTGGCATTGCAAAGAAGGGGGATTAGCTCAAGTGGTAGAGCGCTTGCTTAGCATGCGAGAGGTAGCGGGATCGATGCCCGCATCCTCCACACGCTTTGATCTTTCTAAAATGAAAACATTGCACTGTTATATGTTATGGTAACATAGACATAATCTTTATGTCTATGGAAAATGAAACTTGTATAAACTGTGGTATCTTAACTCTGATCAGGAAGATTAGGCGCTCCCCAAGAGTACCAAAGACCTGAGGCCACACATCAGTACATCCATCCCAGAAGGTGAAGTGGGGAGGCCCCAATACATTCAGCTATTATAGTTCTCTATCATTATGTTATAGTAAATGAAACTTGTATAAACCGTGGTATCTTAACTGTGACCAAGAAGATTAGGCAGTCCCCAAGAGTACCGAAGAGCTGTGTGAAGTTCCCTCCTGCTTCAAACGCTCCACCATCATCCCTGTTCCCAAGAAACCCACCATCACAGGACTGAATGACTACAGACCTGTCGCCTTGACGTCTGTGGTCATCAAATCCTTCGAATGACTGGTGTTAGCCCATCTGAAGGTCATTACAGGCCACCAGCTGGACCCTCCGCAGTTTGCCTACCGGGCAAACAGGTCGGTGGATGATGCAGTAAACATGGGGCTGCATTACATCCTGCAACACCTCGACTGCCCGGGAACTTATGCCAGGGTCCTGTTTGTGGACTTTAGTTCGGCTTTTAACATCATCGTGCCTGAACTTCTCTCCTCCAAACTCTCCTAGCTCAGCGTGTCACCAGCTACCTGTCAGTGGATCACCAGCTTCCTGACAGATAGAAAGCAACAAGTGAGGCTGGGGGAGATCACCTCTGAAACTTGGTCCCTCAGTATTGGTGCCCCTCAAGGATGTGTCCTCTCACCACTACTGTTCTCCCTCTACACTAACGACTGCACCTCCAAGAACTCGGCTGTCAAACTCCTAAAGTTTGCAGATGACACCACTGTCATTGGCCTCATTCAGGATGGTGATGAGTCTGCATACCGGCAGGAAGTTGAGCGGCTGGACTGTCGTAGAACGAGCTACCTCTAAGACTGTAGAGATGACAGTGGACTTCAGGAGACATCCCTCAACTCTGCTCCCCCTCACCATATCAGACAGCCCTGTGTCGACTGTGAAGACCTTCAAGTTCCTGGGTACAACCATCTCCCAGGACCTGAAGTGGGAGACCAACATCAACTCCATCCTCAAAAAGACCCAGCAGAGGATGTACTTCCTGAGACAACTGGGGAAGTACAGTCTTCCACAGGAGCTGCTGATCCAGTTCTACACTGCGGTCATTGAGTCTGTCCTGTGCTCCTCCATCACAGTCTGGTATGGAGCAGCCACTAAACAGGACAGGAGCAGACTGCAGCGGACTGTACGGGCAGCAGAAAGGATCATCGGCACCCCCCTGCCCTCCATCCAGGATCTGTACCTCTCAAGAACCAGGAAACGGGCAGGGAAAATCATCGCAGACCCCTCACACCCTGGACACAGACTTTTTGATCTGCTGCCCTCTGGCAGACGGTACAGAAGCCTGCAGACCAGGACCACCCGACACAGGAACAGTTTCTTTCCCCTCGCCATCTCCCTTCTAAACAGTTGACCTGTCACACTGCTCCCACTGCCAGACTGCAACTGCACCTTATGTACATTCTGTAGTATTCATTCCACCTCATTTCTGTATTTTATGTATATAAATTTAAATTGGTTATTTATACTTAGTTTACACAGCTTTGTGTATGCATGTGTAATGTATATATAGACACGTGTGTGTGTGTGTGTGTGTGTGTGTGTGTGTGTTTATGTGTGTGTGTGTTTATGTGTGTGTGTGATTTACATTGCTGTGCTTAAGAGCCTCCATCTACTAGAACCAAATTCCTTGTATGTGTCTGCACATATACTTGGCCAATAAACCTGATTCTGATTCTGATTCTGACCTGAGGCCACACATCAGTACGTCCATCCCAGAAGGCGAAGTGGGGAGGCAACAGATGGACTGTCCATAATCAAAGGGTATCAATCCCAGAGAAGCAGAGCTACGGCCTACTCTGTAAGTTTCAAAGATGCATTTTTATGGAAAGATCCCCTGTGATTGAAGTAATGGTTTTACTTATGTGCATACATGCCCTTGAACGTAACCTGTGCCACAGACCAGGAGGGGGATTAGCTCAAATGGTAGAGCGCTCGCTTAGCATGCGAGAGGTAGCGGGATCGATGCCTGCATCCTCCACTTGCTTTGTTCTTTCCAAAGCACAAACAAAAATGGTCTGCTGTTATAGTCCTCTATCATTATGTTATAGTAAATGAAACTTGTATAAACCGTGGTATCTTAACTGTGACCAAGAAGATTAGGCAGTCCCCAAGAATACTGAAGACCTGAGAGCACACATCAGTACGTCCATCCCAGAAGGAGAAGTGGGGAGGTAACAGATGGAATGTCCATAATCAAAGGGTATGAATCCCGGAGGACCAGAGCTATAGCCTACTCTTTAACTTTCAAATATGTGTAGCCTGGGTAGCCACACAGGACACAATTACTGGGGTTCTTAATGTGCAGTTTTATTGTCAATGACGACTGAATAAACCAAAAAAATGTCCTTTGACCTTTACTTTTGTCAAACAGCATCCATATGGACTTGTACTGAACATCGACAGCACGAGAGGTAACGTGGCAAAGTAACAGAATAACCGATTAAACAAAGATGTGCCAATACAATACGAGGAATAAAAGAAATGAAATGAAATACAAAACACAAAAATACGGCAGTGGCCTCTGTCTGTGCAGAACAAAATACAAAGAGCTAAATCACACAAGGCTCCTTTAAAAAAATGTGGAAGTGTTACATACATTTTTATAAACACTTATATTCCACAGAAATCTCAGCTCACTTGCAATACTGGAGCACACAGACGATCTCGCAACTTATCCCTTGCATGGAGAAAATGGCCGCTCCACGCTGCACATACAGGTCCTTTGCATCATACATTTAAGAAATACATCATCTTGTTAAAATACTGACGTTTTGCCACTGCACTACAATTATACCAATATGTTTCAATGAGTTATGTGCATATTTAACAATTCCTTACCAACAATTTAACTCATTCACAACATTCCCGTTCCACATCCACAACAAAAAGAAAAGATGCATTTCTTGTTAAGTTTTTTTGGGAAAACTGCAGTTAACCCTTAAGCAAATATTATTATTAATTTACCATTCGGCTACATATGCAATTTTACAAACAGATCCCCTGTGATTGAAGTAATGGTTTTACTTATGTGCATACATACAGTTGAATGTAACCTGTGTCATTGACAAGACAGGGGATTAGCTTAAATGGTAGAATGCTTGCTTAGAACGCGAGAGGTAGCGGCATCGATGCCCGCATCCTCCACATGCTTCATTCTTTGCAAAACATTCCGCTATTACAGTCCTCTATCATTATGTTATAGTAGATGAAACTTGTATAAATAATTTAACTTTATTTTATCATAAGTGAGCTATGACCGATGAGCTAACACTTGAACTGAAATTATTTAGGGTTTGCTTGTCTTCAGATCATGATTGTGTTATAATGTCACAACATGTGGGGGGATTAACTCAATCCCTCTACCTCTTGCTTAGCACGCGAGTAGTAGTGGAATTGATGCCTGCATCCTCCACATGCTTTGGTCTTGCAGCGTGAGAGACAATTAATGTAAGTTTAATTCATAATAAGTGAGCTGTGTGGTACGGGTGACATGGATCTCATTGTGTTTGACCTTCCGTTGAGCTTTTTGTGAATGCAGATTATGTAGAAGTGTAAACAGCCACCGTCTTGGACTGAACTGAAAGTGAATGTAAAATTAAACAGCATAGTGGTCCAGTCCAGTGGTCAGCGCTGTTGCCTCACAGCATGATGGTCCTGGGTTTGGGTCTACCATTTGGTAGGTTCCTTTATAAGAGGAGTTAGGATGTTCGTATAACTTTATTTTGTGCTTGTACTTACAGTACAGGCACTTACAGCTTACAGTTTTGGATTAAAAAAATTATTATATTACACTGGCATTATTGCATCCCCTCTGTGACTGCTCTTGTATAAGATATATAGACAATAACTCATAGGCTTCCTGTAACTCTGACCTATTTTCTGTTTTTCTATTTTGTTTTACACACACAGACACAGGAATCTACATCATTAATCTCAGCACATCCAGATTCTGCAGTGCTCCCAAATGTTTGTTAAATCCGTTCATTAGTTTGAGCCAACCCTCTACTGCTAGGTTTAACTTTTCAAAGTCAGAGAAAAACATGTGGCAAACTTAGATGTTTTGGCCTATTGTAATCCCACAGCCTGAGCTGGTATGATTAACAAGGAATCAAACAGCCCTGAAGTTAAAGCTAAACCTTATTTTGACTCTTGCATGGGGATTTTGAGCTCAGTTCAACTGTGTTTTAAGGATAATCCACAGAATCAACTGATGCACTAAGTTGTGAAATGGGTAAATCTATACTTGCTGAAATATTACTTAATTGGTTTATCTCCTATTATTTTTGCACTTTCACAAATTGTAGCTGTGGTTTAGAATTTGAAATGTATTCTTAGAGTGATCCCTCATGTTATTGCATAACAACAGTATTAGAATTTGGTCTTTGAACAACACCACAGCAGATTTTAAAGCAGTTGAGACATGATTGTTGCGCAGACTGTAATTAACAAAATAAAGCATTAACAGTTTAAGAATTACAGCAACTTTTGCACAACTACTCCATTTACTCAGGTTTGGAAAGATCGAGGAAACGTCTCTAATACTCAGATGCAAATTTCTTGCACTCTGTGCCTGGCTGAAATCTGGGACCCATGGATGACATCGAATTATTAGTTTAATGCTCTACCAGGATTTCAGTTTCTGCTTGTTTATGGGTGTTTTTACTTTCATAAATTATGCTCAGTTGCCCTTTTTATAACTTAATAAGTTTGGGTTTTGTGTTGCTTACACCTTTTTGGGCAGCTATAAAATTGAATTCAACACTTGCAGACAACACTTGGAAGTCTAAACTTTAGTCTTGTATATTACTTCCCTTTAAATTGTGGCAGTATGGAGTAAACATTAAAAATCTTAATAGACCTGTCTGTAAGTACTTGGTGTTCATACAAACATATAATAGACAGTTTGGAGTTATTCTCATCAAATGAAAGCTGGAACTATCCGCATACATCAGTCACCCTGTAAACCAGGGCAAAAAAACCTGCTAACATTATGTAATGTTTTATACCAGAAGAAAACTTAATATCGATTATCTGGTATGCAAACCTAAGAAGAATTTCCCTTTAATAATATCATGCACATCGTGTGTATAAGCGTGTCTGTGTTAAGGAAAGAAAGTAAAAAGAGACCATAACATTACAGTTTAAATCATTAACAGAATTAAATCCTTTGTTTGAATGAAAGAAAACAAATTGTAATCTAGATATTGGAGTATCTAAATAAATTATCCACTAAAAAAACTCACTACCCCACACTACCATATGTTTGGTCAAAACAGGAAGTGGTTCCTTTGTTCTCGAATGTTGCTATAAAGAGGTCACTTCCTGTTTCTCCAGGACTACTGGTGCTTGTTCTCTACTTTGTTTTTGCTCTTAGAGGATGTGTAGATGGAGGAAGAGGTAGTAAATCAGACTGAAAGGTACACCAAGGCAGATCAAGGATCTTAAATGATGGTACACAGGAACAGAAGTAATAAAGTGCAATATGGATGGATGCATTAACCCTCTACAGCACAGCGTTGCTCCAAGGCAACAGAAAGTTTTTTTTAACCCTCATGCCCAGTACACGTAAACTGAAATGCTGCCAACCAATCAGGGTGTTTGGAAAAGTGAAAAACTTCAGTCCAATGTTGTGTTTGAGTCACTATCAACTCAAGCATGATTTGAAGGTGGGGCATCCTTTTCTGACACATGGTCCTAGGACTGCATGGTGTCAGAAGAAGGTAAGAACGTTTGCCCTATCATGTTTAAAATGACATAAACTGGAAGTTAAAAACTACGTGTGAGTGTAAGAAGATGCAGAGAGGGTTTTATTATGTTAGGTTTTATTAAGTGTTTTAAATTTTACCTTCTCAGAAATCCAGTTTCTCTTTTCATAGTGCTTTTTAAAGAGACTTTGATAACAGTGTGTTCGTATGTAATTATATGTTATTTCATGTATTTGTGCACATTTCACTAATGTGATCCTTCTTGCACGGTAAGAGACAATCAAACATTTCCTCCAAGTGGAAATTTGGCCCTAAATACAAAATTGCACAAAGTCTGTGCAAATCCAAAAACGAAGCAAGAGGAGAGGGTGAGTCTCTCTCCAGTTAATACAATCTAGTAGTGACCAAACTAAAGGGGATTTGATGTGTCACCACGCTAAACTGTAATACATGGAACACCTGCCTGCTAAATGTGCACGTTAACATTATTCTTGTGAGCATGAAAGTGTGCTGATGTTATTAGTGCACTCAAACATAATTGTTCCTATATAGAGCCTCACAGGGATCCTACAGGAAACACTCTTTCTTCCTTACTCCCACTCACGATCGTTTTTTGCAACGCTTTTCGGCAGCCCGAGAGTCCATCTTCACTTTCCTCTGCTTTAGTCGTACAAACAAGACTCTGATGGATTAGATTGTTTCACACATTGTTGAGGAGCTTTTTACTCTTTGTTGTTCCTCTTCCATTCCTTGGAGATATTTTCTTCTTCCTATCCTTCTGATCACTTTCACATTTCATTCGATCTTATTTCCTTCCAACCTACACAGTGTTATTGTCACTCAGAGCCACATGGGGGTTTAAAGACAAAGGAATAAAACTCTTATAGCTTCACACAAAACTAGATCAATTGCTATGTTGTTTAGCAAGCAATTTTGGCTGTTTTTACAGGGAGCAGGAAGTTAACTGCTGCCTAATTATTTTCCTGTATAATTCGAGCTTTTATATTGTGTGCATTTTCCAAAAGCTGAGTCTCAACAAAACACCATCTGTCCAGTCCACCTAATCAGATGGAGCACTGCTAAAGCTCTTCTGCATCCCCTACCAGAAATGATAAATACTTATGAATTTAAGCATGTCAGTAAGATCTTTTCTTTTTCAACATTTTTTCTACACTCACAAGCCACTTCATTAGGTACACCTCTTCAATTCAGTTTTGTTTATATAACCTGGGTAAAAAAAGAGCCCAGTTTATGTCATACAATGATCAGACTTTCTGATAGTGTTGAGAGGAATGCAACAGTAACTCAAACAAGCACTTACAACCAAGGGATGTAGAAAAGCTCTGAAGGCATGATAAGAACATTAAAGCAGATGGGCTGCAGCAGCAGCAAATGACCTCACTGGTTGTCATGTCTGACAGCTAAGAACAAGAAACTGAGGCTACAGTGTGCATGGGATCCCCCAAAAAGTGGACAATGGAAAATAGGAAAAACATGATCTCCAGTTCTGCTGCAACATTTGGATAAGTAGGATCACAATTTGGCATTAACAACATAAAATGAATTAAAATGTATCAATGACCTTTGTATCAATGATTTGGCTTGTTAGTGGTGGTGTAATGGTATGGAGGATTTCCCCCCTTAGTACTCAGAAGGGGTTCAAATCAGTACCAGCAAGATATAACTAATGAGGTGGCCAGTGAGTGTATCTATTCTTCTGGACATTTATGGCCAGTGTGGTCAGATGAGATAGCACTTGATAACTTTGAGGCAAAGCCGGTGTTGTGCCATTTAGAAAAATACACAATAACAACAATATAGTGTCATTTATGTGCTAAACTCAAGATACTGTGAGGTGTTCAAAGTTTCACGTTACCCTTTCTGCTTCTGTAAATTCTTAAAATATTTGTTTTGAAAATCTTTTAATTAGATTTTTTTTTTATTTTTCAATTTGAATTCTTACTCCTAGAATTGCAATAAACAAGTACAATTCTTATATCAGGTCCAGTCATTCAAGTAAACCAGGAGTGCAGTTCATTAAAAACAAACCACTAAAATTAAATGGACATTACCTATAGACATTAGTTTCCTGGTGTAGAATTGACAAAAGCTGCAGCAGTGAGCATTTATAAGACATCTTATAAATCTTGATGCAGGCAAGATGCAATGCAGGCATCTTGATGTCTTTGGCACTGGTGCCTGCATTGCATGATCTGACCTTAACTTGGTTTAATTTGCCTAAACTTAAACAAACTGAGATGGAAAGATCCACTTGATATGAAACTACTTCTGTCTCACTTGACTACTGGCAACTGAGTTTGTGTCAGTGAAATACTGCAGAAGTCAAAATGTGTATACAAAAAAAGAAAAAAAATGTACACACGACAAGAGAACAGCTCCTTTAAAATTCAACAAACATTTATTTGTGAAGTCTGTGACAAACAGGAGGCAGTTTTAATGTCATGTTTTACAAGCTACACTGGTTGGATAAAACAAAACAAAATCACCAACCCCTTTAAAAATCAACTTGGATCAAATTTTCTCATCTTCCTATTAATGTTGGCTGCCACATTTTATTCTCCATCAGCTTGAAAACGCTTCTATGTACAGAAGAAATGCTCAAGTGTGGCCTATAAAGGGAGAGAGCTACATACGTCCACAGTGACCTGGCTCAGATCAGCTGTTGATATTCAGCTTTTCTCAAAAAAAAGAAAGAAAAAGAAGTAAGGACAAGGACAGAGTACAGACCTTTTTTTTCAAGTTGCAATACAAGGGACATGTTTTCTTACTGTGTACTCATTTTATTTTGCTTTCATAGCATTCCCCTTTTATTTAAGAATCAAGCAGTATTAAAAAAAGACAAGAGTATAGGCTATATAAAGCGAATATACAGGCAGTCTCTAGGTAATAGTTTAGCCAACATTATGAACAGCTAAATATTCACGTATAGATTCCCAGCATGTAATGATCATAAGAACAGATGGTACAGATTAAATGGAAACAGATTAAAAAAGCTGGGGAAAAAACAAAAACGTTGCTTCGACAGGCTTACAGACACACAGGAAACAATAAGACTTGCAGTTTGCATCATGCAACCTGTAAGAAGTCATCTGTCAATGGCTGGTGATGTGTGACCTGCAAATCTGTTCTGTAGTGGCTGAAATGCCTCATGCTTATAACCTGAGGGGGTGGAGCATAAGGAACACCTGATTGGCAGGTGAGAAGGCTGGAGAGGCAGAAACAACTGACTGAGGAGGTCAGAGTCAGAGAAACTGGAGACGTTTCATTTTTTCATGGGACAGTTGACCTCAAAATGAAATTCATATCTGGCCAGTGGAACCAGAGGAAATAGTTCCAAGTAGTTCCTGCAGGAAGTTATTTATTTATTTGAGTATCCCACAAATGATTAATGAAAAGAGACATTTATGCATTTATGACAAGTTTTTCCAATCATAATTTGTCTCTTTAAGCACCACAAGAGAAGAAAATTTATTTTTATCATATTTAACATAAGGCAGAAGACATTTCTCCAAATCTTACAATAAGTTACAATGAAATAATCTAGGCAGGCCAGAGGTAAAATATATTCATTTCATTTTGCGGTGAACAGTTCTGCTCATAGAAAACCAGTTGGTAGTAAATGTCATCTAATATTCATGTCCAGCTCTGACATCCTGCATCTTGTATTTGTTCTAATAAAAATCAAATACAATAGCAAAAATATGAAAATACAATAAGTTATTATCATGGTTTAAATGAACACAAACCAATTAATTTGTTTGCATTTTTGTGAAAAACATAAAACTCCAGTAGTCCCTGTTGTTTGGCGAATGCAGCAACGTGGCAGTTATATGCACGTGCTTTGAAGATGTGCCAGGACGTCATGCTGTCCGTCAAAAAAAACATTGAACTAAAATGTAAATTGGTCCACATTGTCATTCAGCTGTAGGTCTGCACACAAAAACCCCTCCTAAGGCTGCGTGTCATTTAGAAACTGCCGGACATGAATGCACAAGATGATAAATTAAGACGATTAAGTCCAGGTGTAACTATGTGTGGCGTCATCATACAGAACGTACTTAGGTGGAGCCAGACATTTGCAGAAAAATAAGCCTTAATTGAACCGAGACATCTTTGTAGAGGAAAGGCACTAAAGTTACCTTCTTGTGGACAGTGAGCGTATAAGACAATGAGACTATAAGGCTAAAATGTCCAATGATGATCAATATGTTGAAGAAACCCGAATCAAAGTGTTTAATGACACGTGTCAGAGGTAGAACAGATCCCGCTAAACGTTCCATCTAGAAATTTTGTTTCATGTGTGTCATCAGGAGTTTCAAAATAAAAGCTTTAGCGTTATTTCAGTAAAGAACAAAGTCTTCCGGCCTGCTTATGGCATCCATGGCACTTTCACCTTTTTACGTGCTGGAATCTGAAACTCAGTGGAAAAGGTTTCGAGAACCGATCCAAGACCGTGATTGATTTTATAGTTGTGGAGTATGTCTAAAAAAAAAAGATATAGTGGCAAAGTCTCATATTAGTGCAGGATAATAGTTCCTTTGTGGTTTGAGCCTATTCATTCTAGTGTTTAGTGGGGCAGACTGTGGGATGACTTAAGCACTGGTTTGTGGCCGTTTCAGACATGCCACGGAGATTAATTTCCGACATAGTCTGCTCCTGTTAGATTCTCCACAGTGTAAGAGCTTCTGCCTTTTTAATGGATACACAGACCTCTCGTATGAGGAGCTCACTGAATGGAAAAGAAGCGCAGCAGTTTTATCAATGCTCATCATTACTAATATGTCTACACAGTCATCAGTGTAGTTAGCGGGTACAATAGCTAGTCACTTGACTGCTAACTTAGTCACAAATGTGTCAAAGCCAGTTTTAAGCATATTTAACCTCATGACTGGAAAAAAATGTAATACAGGACTTCTATAGATAGTTGCACGAACCTCACTTTCTTGCCATTCGGAGCCTGTGGTATCTATTTAATATGTCACAAGTCTTTCCAGTATTTATTTATCATTCTTGGTCATGTTTCTGATCAACAGCACCAGTATCTTTCCTTTTTAGGCCTTGCTCCCTTTCTTTTGCTTTTCTCTTATTAAGAATATGTTTTAGGATTCAGTTCATTTCCTGTATGTGCTTCATAGACGTAAAATGACAGCGTGAGGGAGAGTAGGTCTACAGCAGTTCAGTTATTCTTTTATAATGAAGAGTCAGCATCGGCAGTTGGCCAGACGTTTATGCTAAAAATTGCTGTTGGCACACATTTCCACTATCAGTGCATCCTTCCTGCAAAGCCTTAAATTACGGAAATGTCACGGAATGTCGAAAAGGCTTGACTTTTCAGTGCACTTGGATGCACGGGGTTATTCGTTTTCGGTGGTTTATCCAATCAGACTGCTTGGGTAGGACTGCATGTTGTGTATTGCTGTGGTTAAAAAGGAAAAAAAAAAATCAGTCTAGCCTTGTGGTAACTGGGTCCGTAGCTTTTGAAGCAGCGCCTGCTTTCATGCAGTTGGGTTTGTACCAGTTGTGAGGGTTGGAGAGGAGACAGCAACATTTAGACTGTGGGTTTTCTTCGGTGTGTTATTTAAATACACGCACTGTTTGTGTAATGCCCTATTTTAAACTGCTGAGTCATTAGAAGCCGAGAAACGCTGGTCTACTGCTCAAACACGAAGTGAAAGAGACGCGTTAGAATAGATGGATAGAAAACTGAGTGGACTGCCTTGTCAAAGGGCAGCAAGTCCAGAGCAGACTTTAAACTGAGTAGCACCATGACAGAAAGACTAGAAACCGGCAAAATTTCAGTAAAACGTCCATAAAAATAAACATAACTAAACAAAAATAATTTACTCTCCATACAGTGCAGATAACCCTTGATATAAAAGTTCTGCTCTTACATCTGTTTAAGTACTTTATGCATTGTAATTACATGCATAAAAACAACCCTATTCATTTAAAAAAGGCCTGCTGGGTTTGCAGTTTTCTTTAACAGAGTCCAGTTTTGGTGTGAGCTGACTATTAATAAGTGATCTGACAGGCACTTTGAATATCTGTTTATTGATTGAAAAAAGAAAGACATGGCAAAAAATAAAAAACAGAGATAAAAGCCAAAAAAACAAAATGTTATTCAAAACCCTGCCAAATATGTTTATGATTAAATTACATTATTTTCTAATGTTCAATCCACTAAAAAGTATCACTCCTTAATATTTCTGTTGCGAATGAAGGATGCGAATATATCCTTCAGAAATATATTTTACATTGTTGTAACTGTCAGTTAGGGGGAAAAAGGTGATATATGTATAAATTAATAATATATCTTTAAATTTAAAAAATCTAATACTAAATAAATAAAACAAATCGTTGAAATTATTTCATGATGAGTAAAAAATGTCAGTGCTGCTGAGAGTTTGTTGTTTACAAAACTGCATTTATGCTACATTTTTAAAAAACGTGTATGGGTTTCTACACTGCGTCACCAGTGCAGCCTTACAATGCAATGCAGGCGTGTGTCAGAGAGCAAAGGAGGTTAAGGGTGCTTTAAAACATCTGCCCTTCACCAGAAAGGGATTTTTGAACTAATAAACCAGAAAACATGACAGCCACACACATCTAGCATGACCTCAAATAAAAAAACGGAATGCAGAAAAGACAGTGAGCAGTTTGAGCCCAGCTACACTGTTTCACTGATTCTTTAGTCTGTTGTTGAAGCTGCTTCAATATCACGTTTTTAAAGATTTATCGAAAGGTTCCTTCCAAAACCCAGCAGTTAGTATATGGATGGATTGGATTTGCTTTGCTAGGAAAATGGAATGCATTTAATGTGATGGTTTTGCCTCCGTCTGTGGCCTATTAGCTTCGCATATAGGTGTAAAAAGCATTTCTATCTGATGCCATGCTCGTAGACTTTGGAATGGTCCCCAGTTAGTGTAACCAACTGCAATGTGTTGGGAAAGTGTGCTGTAGGACTGGACACCATGTCTTCATCACACCATCACTGAAAGGTTAAAGGAGGAATCTTGACATCAGCGAAGGTAGATCTCGATAATAACAAACAGGCACTTTTTTTGCCTGCGGAAAAAGAGTCAAACCAAATGATAATTTCCCAACTGGACTGTGGAGAATAACCTACGCTAATCTATGAGGTTTAAATTATGGCTACAATGCCAGAAAATCTCTTGGTATTTGTGGCCAAAGTTCTTTTGGAAACCAAGCCTAAGAGTATTTTTGTTGCTTAGGTTTGCTAAGAAACAAAAAATAGTAGGATGTCGTCTCTGAGATCACTTATAGCAAGAAGTTTCTAGCAATAAGTGCAGTCATGCTGAGATATGCAGCCCAACAGTCTTTAAGTTCTTCCTTTAGGAAGGAAACGCTGTAAACGAGTCCTCGACTTAAAACAGATGCAGAATTTTTTTAGATCCATGTTGGAGACACTTGGTGGAATGTTACCGTGCTAATCAATCTAAGCGGGATAATTTCATGTGTTTATGACAAGGTTCGGTGAGTAACTGTCTCTGCAGGTACCATCTCTGGAGAAATCACAGCTCTTAACCAGATTGCATCTCGGAGACTGATGGTTTCAGAGTTATGCAGAATATCTCTGTGAAGAATATCTTGTCTATGGTTGTATGTCTCCTACAGAAACATCCGCACTTTCATTCCATATTTTCTTAACCTTGATTGTTTTTATATCTTAATGGCTGTTTGCTCAACAGCAAGGTGGCAGGTTGATGTCATCAAGTTGGATCTTCCATTCTGTTGTAGTACCTGTCATTGTGCAAATCTGATGGGGTGTTTAGTAGCTCCAGTCCTGACATCTTTGTTTTATTTTGTAGCGTCTCTTTAGGTCATTGTTAGTTCTGTTATGTATGAAAGCATGTGTCTTTTCTGCTCTGCTGGTAGCTTGTATTGTTTAGATCTGATTAGGAGTTTTAGTCCCCCTG
This sequence comes from Haplochromis burtoni, assembly GCF_018398535.1. NCBI lineage: Eukaryota > Metazoa > Chordata > Actinopteri > Cichliformes > Cichlidae > Haplochromis > Haplochromis burtoni. The sequence continues at coordinate 331,718 of NW_024582421.1, forward strand.
TCCTTGGCATTAGAATGGTACAGTCCAAGACAACTGATGCATTGCTCGGTGTGTTTGTGTGATTTCTTTTATGCGCATGTGGCAGTAGGTTTTTTTCAGCAGTCTATGCTGTGTGCTATCAGTGTGTGTGTTACGTTTGGCAGTGTGCCTACATGGCAGGTTTTAGGGGTGTGTGATGTGACAACAGTGAGTGTTTTCATGGCAGTAGCGTCTGTGAAGAATCGTTGTTTGCTTTCTGTACGTATGCGTGCGGCAGTAGTGTTGTCACTCGTTGTTGGTGTCTGCCTTCTCCTCTGTTGTAGGCAAAGACTCTTGTGGACGGTGCTTGCAGTGACGAGTGGATGCTCTTGATGGTCTGGCAAAGCAGGCAGACTGGGCAGCGCAGTCGCAGGGTGCATCCTGGGAAATGGAAAGATTGGAAATGGAAGTGTTATTTCTCCAAACATGGCGGTATGTTAAAACTGTACCGAGGCCAATTTAGCCTTGTGTCGATTGCATGTTTCCGAAAAAAATATTGGGGTTTGGAAATTAAACGAAGAAGAAAAAAACAGCATTGAAACTTTGAGCTTTTATTATTGGTCTAAAACAAGCAACACCAAGGTATCCTACATGAACCTCACCTCTGTCCCTGATCCAGCAGCAACGGCGTTGCTCACGGTTTCCTTGCCTCCTCCCATGATGCTGATCATCTCCTCCCCAGCTGTCTGTCTCATAAACCTCTTATTAACGATTCTGGTCACGCTGTCGTTGCCTCCACCCAACCCAGCCAGCGTGCCAAGTCCCCCAACAGCCATTGACACGCACTCTGGCTTGGGCTCATCAACGCTGCTGAAGACACCCAAAGTTCCAAGGTTGCCGAGAGATTCTCTTTGGGCGCTTTCCCCAGACAGGGGGGCTCCTCCAGGGCTACGGCTGCTGCAGACATTCCTGAAGAATTCCTGGACCACGCCACCGTACCGCTGAGAACTGGGGTCTGATCCACACACCGCCACCCCCGAGGGTTTTCCTGCGGCAGGAAGGTGCCGAGCTGGGCTGGCAGTCTGGCTTGGTCCTGACGCAAAGTGAGATCAACAATGGGTATGGCACTAAACAGGATCAGCTGATAGCTAGAAGCGTGCTTGATATTAAAAACATTTTCAAGATGTGATTACTACTCACAACAAAAGTTTGTGCACTCCTTTTCCTTTATAGTAATACATTTATACAAACATTAACATCTCTTCCTAGACATAGAAGGTTCATGTTTCACACTTGAGGTTTTCCTTCCTTGCATATTGTTACTGGTACAGGTGACTATTGTCTGTCTTGCCTCTTTCCTCCAATGGATGTTTGCTGAGTTACTTTTTAACAAGCTACGGTATGCTCATGTGCTCACTTTAGATAAGAAGGAGACCTACAATGGAAGCAGCTCGGTTTGGGACTTTCCGTGCAGTGGAAATGTTAGCTGGGAAAGTTCTGAGAAGAAGCTGCTCTTTAAAACGTTTGCTGTTAGCAAATACACGCCTTCTCTGAATAACGGCTTTGAAGGAGTTAAGTTCTAACTTAACAGATGTTTTTATGGACTGAGTGTTACGTACTTATGATTCAAAATATCAGTCTTTCAAAATATATGGCTCCCCTCCTTGAGCGAGAAGCTTCTTCCTGTTAAAAGGGAGTTTTTCTTTGCCACTGTTGCCAAGTATTTGCTTAATGGCAACTGGAGCATTTCTCTCTATTGTTATATTGTAAAGTGTTTCTGTGTAAATTTCCCTGAGATAATGTATGATGTAACAAGTGACGAGGAAAAAAAAAGGCAAAAAAAAAAAAAAAAAAAGGTAAAAAAATTTAAAACTGCACTCATGTTAGCAGAGTTTACTCTTACTATTTCTCATTTGTGCTTTTTCTACTGTGAAAGACATCAAATATCTTTTGATGCAGCTTAGCAACCAGCTGGTTCTCTGACATCTCAATCTGTTTACAAAACTGTATTAATTTGGTTTTACAGTAAAACTAAAAGTTAACAAGACTACATAACCCTGTGTCCTTTTTTTAAAGTGACTGTTTTTATTGGCACTTAATACTTCTGACCATCACAGAGTTGATGTACAGTATGTGTAGGTTGGTTAAGCGCTTACCTACGTCACCCCTCCACAGGGACTCTGTGCTCCCAGTGTGTTCCACGACACTGAATAGGCTGGAGAGGCCATCAGTGAGGCCGCTCAGGACAGGGCTGTCTCGGGTGGTGGTGGAGCGAGCCCAGGCTGAGCCTCCACCACCACCAATGGGTCTCTGCTGGAGGCTCCATAGGCTGCGGTCTCTGGAGGAGGAAGCCTCATTCAGTCTGGAGGTAGAGCCTAAAAACAAGGCAACAATGTTAGTCATCTCAAAACTTGAAAAGTATACATAAATAATCATCATCATCAGATCCTGGATACAAGCGGCGGAAATGGGCTTCTTCCGAAGGGTGGCTGGCGTCTCCCTTAGAGATAGGGTGAGAAGTTCGGCCATTCGGGAGGGGCTTAGAGTAGAGCCGCTGCTCCTTCACATCCAAAGGAGCCAGTTGAGGTGGTTCGGGCATCTGGTAAGGATGCCTCCTGGGCGCCTCTTGGGTGAGGTGTTCCGGGCATGTCCCACTGGGAGGAGGACCCAGTGCAGACCCAAGACATGCTGTAGAGATTATATCTCTCGGCAGGCCTGGGAACGCCTTGGTGTTCCCCTGGACAAGCTGGAGGAGGTGGCTGGGTAGAGGGAGGTCTGGGCTGCTGCCCCTGCGACCCGGATAAGAAGATGGATGGACATTAATAATCATAAAACAAATTTACCAGAAGACACTCTGCGTTGTAGTTTTGGTGATCCGTATTTGGGCGAGCAGCACGGCCTCTCGATGCGGCTGTGAACTTTATCGAGTGATGTGGATATCTGCCGAGTTCTTGCGGATGCCAAAGAGGAAGTGGCTCCTGAAGAGGGACGAGGAGACCAGACTTTGGAATGTAACCCGGTGCCTCTGCTGCTGGGAAGGTTCTCGGTTTGAAGACCAATGCTGACGTATTGGGTTGCAGTCTGTGTGGACCTGGTGGACACAGCGACTGCCTGTGTGGAGAAAATAAATATTTATTGATAACAAGCAAAAAAGTGAACCCCTGTTGGAATCAAAAAACAAACTTGTTTTCCTTTTAATAACTAACTGAGAACCTTAATAAAAAGCATTACCTGACTCCCAGGTTCCTTGCCAGATTTTCTCTCCAAAGATGAAGAGCGAATGGCCTGTCGAACACAGTTGGTCATTTCCTTCATGTCGTCACTTAAATTGGCTGAAATCTCTCCGATCTCCAGGGTGTGATAAGGAGAAGAGGGCGACATCCCATCAACCACATTGTTAGCCGAGCCGCTAACAGTGTTACTGATGACGCTGGGCATCGATCTGGCAATACAGCTGCTTCTGCTCTCCAACAGCTCCCTGTGCTGGTTGGACAGGGAGCTCAGCCACTGCTCATAGGAGGACGAAAAGGAGGATGCAGGTTGACGCTGAATGTCCAGGGTTTCCACTGCAGCTACGCCGGCATCTGAGCCATTCACCTCCAGCAAGAAGCTCCCATTCTGAGTGTGCTCTGGCTCTTCGGCCTCCTGGTTCCTTCTCCAGTGATCAGTGCGTCTCACGGTGGGAGGGCTGTAGTAGATCCGGATGCCGGTGCGGTCTGGAGCAGTGTAGCTCCTCTGCACAGGCTCCAAGTCCAGCCGTGATCCTACTCGACTGCAGGAGCCGCTGGGACCATCCCATGTTTTACAGGTGTCAACGATCTTAGGGGTCTGAAACAAGAGACAAGAGAATAATAAGACAACTTTCTAGTTACTTGGCTAAAACATTACAATATATACAGCTAATTATGTAAATATAGTAAATAATATACTATAAGCTCCATGGCTCCATAGCTCTGTATAAGTAAGCTGTTAACCTCATTGGTTAGGCAGGTCCAATTTTTTCTGGTGTTGTCGTCCAGATCAGAGGGAGGAATGAAAAGAGGCGGGGCAGCAAGCTGTATTTTCTCCCCCTGATTGGCTGTTCCGTTGACCTCCGAGCACTCCAGCTCTAACGTGGACTTGATCCTTTTCACCAATGAGCTGATGAGAAAAGAGAACTTATGCTTAGCTATCAAGATAACACACTGATATAATTTTTTTAAAAATTACTAGAGTAATGGGCTAAAATTGATGATCTAGCTGAAATTGATCTATTATTGTTACCTTGGTGACCCTGTTCCGTTAGCAACGACTGAGTCCGGAGACGATTCACCGCTTGGTGGCTTTGACTTTAAGAAGAAAAGAGATCCAGGCTGTCAGTGAAAAGGAACTCGCTGGATCTGCTTTTTTAAGAGCTTATTAGCATTTAAATAACCTGCATCATCTACACAAATTATTCCTGTAACATTCTTTATTTATAGTTTTTTTTCACACCCCAAAAGACATCAATAGGTTATTCTGACAGGAGAAAGCGGAGACCTTGTCTTGTATAATATGTCTGTGGCAAAGTGTATCCAAACACACATACACACACACACAGAAGGTAATGCTGAGTCAGTGTGTTTTACACTTGAGGAGTGATCTCACACTCAGGAGCTAATACACCATGGGTAAGATAAAAATGAGAGACAGTGGGAGGAAGGAAAAAAGGACTTCTGCAGGTGATGTGTTGTACAGATGTACCGGTGGATTTTCACTTTCAGCTGAAAGGCAGGGAAAACAAAATATATTTCTAAATATATAGAATATGTGATTCTAAGAGGACTTAATTATCATGTAATGTTAAAAAGAATCCTAGTAATCGTTACAGAAACTGGCCTAAAGGGGGCACTGAAACCAAATGTCAGAAATCTGTGAAAGCTCTGACACTGTAACACAAGCATGTGAGGTCTGCGTTTGACAGAGTGCGACACAGACACACAAATGTGCACACACACTGAGGAGATTTAGACAAAGGCAGGGAGCAGAGTGAATAAAACAAAAAGACAAGTTGTGTCCTTTCCAAAACGCCATGTTTCAAATAAAATAGGATCACTCGCTGTAGAGGAGGAATTAATACCAGGATGTTAGAAAGCAAAGAGAGCAAGAAAGAGTGCACACACCATTCCAAACATCTAAAAAACAAAAAAGCAAAACAAAAAAAAAACTAAACACAGATGACAGGCTCCTGTCTGTGTGTCTGGATTTTAATTTCTGCCTGTGTGTTTGAAGAAAAGACCTTTAATGACCACTGATGCAATCCCTCATCATCCTTTCCCAGACATGCTGCAGGAGCTTGGCAGTGACTGCGCTGGTGTATAATCAGCAGATATGACTGACTATGTTTTCCCGGTGAGCTCAGCTCAACCACAGCAAGGCAGTCACACAAGTGAGGGTTCTCCTTACTCACATCATGACATTACCAGCTGTGTGGTTAAAGTCGGAATCAACCAAACTTGTCTGAGATAAAAATAACAACCCCAAAGATGGCAAATGTAGTCATCTAAACTTTAAGCCTCGGCGGTAAACGTGACCTGCTCAGCATAAATGAGCGGACTTAGTTTCCGAAAGACATCTTTTTAAAACATTGAGACCAAAAATAGAGCTGACAAGACATTTAAGCTGCTGCAAAGCTTGCAAGAAAAACTGAAGTTCTTTGAGAAGTCGGAATAACAAATAACCAATAATCAATACTTCATCAGTGTACTCCTTATCTCTGACACGCACCTTCGTCCTTTTAGATTTTATCATCACAAGATAAGCTTTGACATTTTTCTCCCTAACACAAGCCCACCCATCATACCTTCCCCTGCTGCGCAGTGGCCTCTCTCAGTCGCTGCTCCCACTGAGCTCTCTCCTGGCTGAATCTCTCCAGCAGCTCCAGCTTCTCTCTGCCCCAGTTCCTCTCACCGATCTGGAGCTGATTGGTCCGCAGGTAGGTTAAAAGAGAAAGGCGAGAGGAGGTGGATGAGGAAACAAACTGGATGTGATGTTGAAATTATGTGAAAGTCTCCTTCTATTATTATTATCTTGCCTTTAAAGCTCTTTGAGTGCTCGGACAGAGAAGAAAAGTGCTATATAAGAACCAGTCCATTTACCATTACCATTTGCCTTTTACTTTGCAACCTAACTTGGTCACCGACTTTGCATACGAAAGTAGCTGTATAGATTATATTTAACATGCACACACTCACAGCAGCTGTGCTGTGCATTTGTGTATTACTGTGCAGATAAAGCATTAAAGCAACTAAGTAAATTTCAGAGGAAATAACAAATAACACTGATCCGTACACCAGTTAGAAAGAAAACAAAAGGAATATTAAATGGAAAATTAAATGATGTAATAACACTACTAATAATTATCCATATTTATTTATCTAAATAAGAACGTTTGCATTTCGTAGGGCTGCATCTCTCAATCTCCCTGCAAGGAAGAGATACAAGTGAAAGGAGTGGTTGAGCCAAAGCAATCAGGGACTGAATCAGAGCCAATGATGAAGTCTGTCAGGAGGCTAATCATAGTCATATAGCTGAGGTTACATCCAATATTTTTCTTGTAGTCCTTTATTTAAAATTAACCATCACTCAACAATTTTCTCAGGCATTACCTGTTTAGTTAGGTCCATCACTGCTGCGTAGGATTCAGCCAGCAGATGCTGATGTTCTTCGCGTTCCCTCTTCAGTGCCACCTTTAGGTCTGGAGGGTCCAGTGCGTCAGTGGAGGACATGGCTGTTGCTGATTTGCTGGCTTTGGTCTCGAGCTGGAAAGTCAGAGGGAGACATAGTAAGCACCAAAATATACTGATTTTCCTCAAAGTTCAGGGAAATAATAAAATGGCAATGGTGACTACTCCTTTTCTCAGTAACAATACACTCCAGATCCGTTCAACACTCCATCCCGACTACGCTGGGATTTTCTGATAGCTTGCCTTCTTCCCATAGTGCATCATGGTGCCAGATGTTCACCAGGCAAGCATGGCAAAGCAGCTATCTGATGTAAAAGAAAATTTGCTTGATCAGACCAGATCACCTTATTCCATTGTGCTGTGGTCCGGTTCCGCCCATTGTTGGTGCTTTCGGCAGTAACAAGAGGTCAGTATGGGCACCTTGACTGGCCTGTAGTCATGCAGACCCATAAACAACTAACTGTGATGCACTGTGTATTTTGACAGCTTTCTATCAAAACCTCTTTTTTGGCGATTTGAGCTACAGTGGCTCATCTGTTGGATGGGACCACATGGGCCAGCCTTTGCTCCCCACATGCATCTGTGAGCTCTGGGCACCCATGATCCTGTCAGTGATTCACCAAGAAGAAGCTGTTTCTAGTAAGCTGGAAACACTGAAAATGACGATAGTCTGCTGCTTCCCCGAGTTCAAACTTTGTAACACACACAGTTAATGGTCTTTGTCAAGATTCAAACTGTGACTCATTTTGACCACACTGAGATTTGCAATTGGGAAGTTCCAGCGTGTCTCCATGTTTCATCCACCTCTATTTCCCCGTTGCCATCGCTTCTGTCAGAATTCCTCCCCGCTATTCATTCTCTCCTCCTCTCTAAAGCTTTCTCACCCCACTCCCCGTCTGCCTCACCTCTTCTCCCTCTCTCCACAGCTTTCTCACCCTCTATTTTGAGCTCTACCACCCCTTTTTTCACTCTCCATAAATCTGGCCTTCTGTCACGGAGCCTGTAGGTGGGATAGCTTGAAATTTTTATGAGCAGTCCCGCTTCTTCTTTTTCTCTGTCTGAGCCTCATAGCTCACCACACTGCCGGTCCCATCAGTTTGACATACAGGCACACACACAAAACGCACCCACCCACACATCTCCGGACCTATCAATCCTCCTTCGATTCATCCGTTTATGGTGCTAATGGAACTGTCAGGCCATCGCACATGCTAAGCCCAACTCCATGTCTCCAACGCAAAGTAGTATTTCTTGTTAATGATGAAGACGGCCTAACGAGCCCCACGTCTTAACGAGGTTTACTACTGAGGCGGTGAGGGGGAGGCTATTTCACAGGATGACTGGCATTTACTGGTGCATCAGAGCCATCTGGTTCATGACTCGTTACCCACAAGTTAGCAAATTCAATTTATTCAACTAAAACTTTAATAATGAAACAGCAGAGTTGGTTTAATAATCAGAGAATGAGAGAGCTGCTCTCGGCCACTCCTTTATTCACAAGGGATCCGCACAGCTGGTAGCTCTGCATGTTTGATTTAGAAGATTTCATTTATTTATTTTTTAGACCAGATGCAGCCCCAGAGGGATCAGTGCCTCCTCCCAGGATCACACCACATATGTTCTGCTTGGTAGGCAAATGTGTAAATCACTACATCGTGGTTTATTAACCAGAATCCCCCAAAATACTTCAGATCATGTGTAAAGAATCGTTTTTGGTATAAGATTGTTTACCTTCACATTTCACACATTCATCATGCGGCTTTTGAGCAGTTTTATTCAATGTTTTTTTTTCACTTAATATTCAGTCTGAACATGTGTAACTGCTCATAGAAGCAAATATTTTCAGAAATACAACAATGGCCTCACTGTGTATATATGTGCTATTTCCATATTTACTAAACAGCAAAGTTATCTGTTAATAATTACCTTTATCCTATTCCAGCCACCAGCTGTTAAACTAACTGATGTCTCTGTGGACTGTTTGAGATCACTCATGGAAACAAAGCAAAGAAGCCTCTCCACCAAACAGCTCTTGTTGCTTGAATCAAACCAGACCTTTGTACCTATTATGCTTTTCTACCGAATTCTAAGCTCATATAAATATGGTACGGCCATATTTATATGAGCTTAGAATTCGGTAATTACATATACATATACTGATGTCAGATTCTGTAATAAGAATAAGTAATGCCTAAAAGCCAAAAGCTCAGGCTTCAGACTGCTCTCAGTTATATTTCAGACAGTTCTTTTCTTTTCTTGGCTCTATGTGATGTCTGTGAGCATGTGCTATTCAAACCCTCTGACTGCAAAAAATAAATCTGCCTTGGGGCGGGGGTTTTAAAGTAGGAGGAGCTACACTGACTTGTTTTAGACAGATCAGCTAAGGGGACGGCTGGATGTCTTATTTTAAAAAAACAAAACAGTTTGTCTTTTACTTATGAGTTGCACCTGCTTTTGAGTGGCAAGAGCGAAGGGAACTCAACAGATTTGATGAACGAGCGATCAGAGCTTCCCGCTGTGCACTCTGTCATCACGGAGATCGCAGGCGTTCATAACGTGCCCTACAGTCAGTCAGTACGGATGAGTGATTAAGAAAAAAACTAAACGAGACGGCGTTGTCCTGCATGCTTTCGGGGTTCTGCATATGCTTTCTACCTCGCTGACAGTGTTTGTGTATTGACGCTGAATGGCGAAGCTAATTCGCAGTCAAGCTGTTTGACAGATAGGACGGAGTTTGAAATTGACTTGACTCGTCCAATGAAGCAACAGCTGGAGGATTCACTGCGTGTTGCCAGGAAGCCTTGGCAATGATGTGGTCGACTAGGTGCTGAATGTGCGCACACACACTCACACTCACACACATGCAAGGCAAATTGATGGCATACTTTACAGTGTGTGTTGCTGGCTGAGGAGAGATTGGTTCCAGCTGTGGCATCTCAGCCAGGGTAACACATACTTTGTTTGTAAAGGGCAGGAAGGGGAATAAGGGTGTAAATGTGTAGCGCAGATGTTCGTTTGTCATTCTGAGAACATTTGTGATAAGGTGGAAAATGTTCAGATGCAATAAATGTTTCTTAAGTGTGCACATGCTTTGGCAATGCAATAAATTGCCTCACCCGTAATGAATCACAGCCAGGTGGAGTCAATCTTTGATTAAGGCAGCAATCGTGTGTCAGTAAATTTGTTCTTGGGAAGCAACTTGCATCTACGTCACAGTGCTCTCATCTCCAGCTGCCAATCAGAGGACTTGGACACCAGCGCCAGACCTGAATCTCTCTCATCATGACAATGATTGATGCCATTTGTTTGGATTCTTTTGTTTCTTTACAGACGGGGACCAAATCAAGCATTTTTTAAATTTCATTTCAGGTCAAATGTGGAGTTTGGTGCTTTTCTGTAGATGCCTTTGAAATCACAGTGTGCTTTTATAGGTTCTAACAGAAAACTGCACGTGTGATGGACTTTATTTCCAAACTGTATTTGTAATTTAATGACCGTTTACAATTTAACTTATAACCGGGTAGCAATTACCACATGCATCGGGACATAGAAAATATGTTTTTGCAAACTTAGATCAGGACCAAAATAATAGTAATCGTCCTCTGTGGGCCAGAGCATGACAGATGTGTCCGTGTGTAAAGTGCTTTGTAGAACCTAGCTAAGGTTAAAAGTCGCTATATAAGCACGGACCATTCACCATTTAATTGCTTAACATTAAGAGGCCTCTCCGTCTCCTCTCATTTATCTCTCTTCCTTCTCTTTCCGTCTCAATTACTGGGCGGTAACACACAGCCAACGTTCTATCTCAGAGGCTGTTAATTAACAATATTACCGCCTCGACTGCTGTTATGAGATAGACGGAGAGACAATGAGAGAGGAGAAGGGGGAGGAGACATTAAAACCATTACTTACTGCCTGTAGACAAGACAGAAAGGCACAGGAGGGGGGAGGTAGGGTGGGGGATAAAAAGCTCAAATGGACAAACACAAAACATGCGACAGATGGGGAAGATGAAATTGAACCCTTAGGATGCCATTAATTTTAAAAACCACTTGTCAAAAAGACTATCGGACACTTCAAAGCAACACGTGGCCCAGCTGGTGTACAATAACTGTATGGTTATACAAAATGCTTGTGACAGAAATCACTCAGATTTAGAAGTAGTTCATTTTGACCTGGGGGCATTTCACCTACACCTAATACTTGCACTACTTTTTTCCTTGCTCAGTATTCTTTTCGCTCTACTCAACAGTCTGAGCATGAATAGCTCATGACTGTTAAACGCCAACATCTGTCTAATTTGCACTCCAAGCAGTAGAAATTAAACCAGCTGTTTACAGGACAGGAAAATTGAACCGTTACGATGCATTTTCTGTATTACTGGACCTCATTAACACGTTTTTGTTTAGCGTCCTAATGATCAGTTTGGAAACTTCTTTACAGCAGCAGCACTTCTTCCTCCTTACCTGTGTTATGAGGCTCTTTAGTTCGGTCCTCTCCACTTCCCATGATGCCTTGGCCTTTGCGAACTGTTGAGTGAGTTCCTGTGAGCCTTGTCTCTCTTGTCGCAACTCTCCGCTTAGGTCCTGCAGCGCGACCTTTAGGTCTGCCAAAGTGCTGCTCACAGCGCTCGACTGCAAGGGAAACACAAGTAATCCACGTAAGCGTGTGCGAGCATGCGTGTGCGCGTGTGCACGAGCTTCACTTGTCCGACCTTTATAGTCGGGCTGAGTGGCTGTTCGTCTGCAGGAGCTCTCTTGTCAGTCTGGTGGGTAGGGCTCGGCAGGTTCTCCTCTTCCAGTAGCAGGTAGAGATCTTTCAGGCTGTTTATCTAAAGAACCAATCACAGAACAGCAGCATCTGAGATCACATATTCCAGTATTTTAGAGGGAACCTGAAGCTAAATCTTGAAGCTTGGACATTTTAAAGAAAAAGTAGAAATTACACACAGACAAGCTTCATAATAAATGTTTCTGCTCAAAACAACGGCAAACTGAACTATGGACCGGCTTCCACAGATTGCAGTTTCCACTCCCTCGTACCTCCAGGACGTCCTTCCACTCTGTGTCTTTCTTGCAGCCAAGCCTCCACTGTTTGAGGAAGCAGCGTAGTTTGAGGCTGAGCAGTAAAAGGGCCTGTTTGAGGTGCTGCGACTCCTGGACCAGCAGAGTCCTCTCCTGGCACCACAACTTCTTCTGAAGCCGCGCCTGGAGACCCAGACTCTGTAGCTGGAAGTCTCGTCGGAGCATGGCTTTCTGATGCTCCTCCTGGAGCTAAGAGAAACAGCAGTAAACACACAGTAGCCCAAGCAGTCACCAAATGCCCATTCATTCTCTTAAAACACCTAAATAATTTGTTAAATCTTTAGATCCAGTCAGAACAGACAATCAACTGTATTCAAGGGTGCAAACTGACCTGTGTGAGTTTAACAGCAATTTCTTTATGACCCTGCCTCTCTTTTTTCAGATCCTCCTGAGTTCCTCGAACCGACTCCTCCGCTTCTGAGAGCCGAACCTGAAGATCGCTGAGCTGCATGGAAGACGGGACAGAAGAGTGAGGAGGCGTTAAAGGAGGCAGGGGAAAACAAACAAAGGAATGGCAATCGCAGTTGAAAGGGAAACATGTTGGTAGGATAACAGATGAAAGTAAGCAATCAAAGAGAAGGATGATGAATAAGATAAACGGACACCGTAATGGGAGGTAAGTGGTCAAGAAAGCAAATGGAAAAAAGTAAGAAACAGCCAAGAGTGAGCATCCTAATCCATATTACGGTAGGTTTGTGATACAACAGCCTTTAAATCACACATCAACTGTGGCGAGCTGATGTAAGCCTACACACACACACACTGGCTTGATCTCATGCTCTCCCCATGCCTCATTTGGCTGCTGAGTGAGTGCGATCCATCGACCTGCTTCTGTACCCTTAATGTCCTGTTTCACCCTCCACTGGGCTCAGCTTCCGCCCTCCATCACCCTCCATCAGGGGCACCACCCGGCCTTCACCTTCAGCTAGAAAAACTACTCAGAAACTCTGTTCCAACAGTGACTCACTCACTCACTCTGAAAAGGTGGCAGCTACCCACGGAAAATGCGCTACAGCATCAGAGGCTGATAATAGCAGAGCAAATCTTGTATCGAGGTTTGGGAATAATTTCAATAACTCATCACACTTTTATGCTTTTAAATATGGTGATTTGAATTAGAATGCAATGCTAAAAAGAGTTTTCCAAGTATTTATTAGCCTTTTAAGAGTCTCTCTTTATTTGTGGGATCAGTTCCACTCTCATAATAACTGGATGATGTGCCTTGTTTAATCGGCTGAAAACCATAATATAAAAGCAGCATGTTATTAGGGTTTTACAATTCTTGATCACCAGCAGCTGTGCCTTAAGTCACTGACTTAAGTCCCCTGATGGTGTGACCTCATGTGTGATGGCAATAAACCAGGTACCGGTAAATCTATCTTCCCACTGTTGCCAAGTGCTTGCTCATAGGAGATCATCTAATTGATGGGGTTTTTTCTCTAATACAGTAGGGTATTTCCCCCATAGTATTAACAGCCTTGAGGTGACTTTTGTTGTGAACTGGCGCTATATAAATGTAACTGAGTTAAAAGTCAGAGTATTCAGGTGAAAAAAAGGCTAATTCCTGAATGCTAATAGGTGATTTTTTAAATATATTTTTTGGTCAGAGCCATTCTTACTGCTCCATCCAGCTGTCTAATCTTTATGCTATGCACAAACAGTGAAACTATTTTTGGCTAGCTTAGCTTAGTATAAAGACAACAAACCCAGCTCCACTGCCTGTACAATATAAACAGTGCCATTTATTATTGTACAGCATGCAGTACAGTACAAAAGTCCTGACCCATCGGTCATGTTTTATAAAATGGGAGCAGCGATTTACTGAAAGTAAAGTTCTTAAAGCTCTTCTTTGGATGTTGGCTGCTTTTTGTTCTCTGTCAAAATGATCTTGCATGCTTCAATAACACTGAGGTCTATTGTATGATCAGGTATCCTGCTGATATACTTTTACTTCATTCTCAGTGTGTTTGGAGTCATTGTCATGTGGAAAAATGAAGCTTTTGCTAATCAGCCACTTTCCAGATGATATTGCGTGGCGGATAAAATCTGGTGGTACTTTTCTGTGTTGACAATCTTATGACAACACCACTGATTAAAATGCTGCACCAAACCATGACAGCGCCCCTACTGTGTTTTACAGATGGCTGTAGACAGTCCCTGTAATATCTCTCTGTCTCATTTATAGATACTGATGTCAGTTTGAACTAAAATGTTTACATTTGGATGAATCGCTCCATAAGACACTATTATTGTGAAAGCAGCAAAAAAAGACCTCAAGAAACGAGGGGGTGGCTCGAGACTTTTGCACTGTACTGCATGTTTCTGCTGAATGCTGGCTTCTCCCCATGCTTTGTCACTGCTCTACTCTATTTTTACTATTTGGCATTCAATATTTTTCCGTCATTCTATTTTAGTCCCCCCCTTAGATAAAGAGGCAAACACACACAGGCTTGCTTATCACGGAAACACACCACCAAAAAGTCAACCAGACAAAGGTCTTCCTGTCAGTACCCCGGCTGACAGTGAAGTCACTGTTTGTTTACAACACTGTGTTGTTAGCGTGAGGTTGCTACAAATGTAAGGCACCAGTAACCTCAGGCTACAGTATGTCCTCGTACACCCACGCATGTGGAAAATCCAATCACATAACAAACATATTCAGTGATAAATAAATATTAATACTCAGTGTTAAAAGAGAGTAAGAAATCTGATATTAAAGCACTGGTTCCAGGCTCTAAGTAACTGTGTTAGCTGTCAGCTGCGAGATGGACCAGCTCTGAAATTTCAGGCCTCCTGTGCATCTTTGTGCATGTCACAATGTCACGGATTGTGCTTTTGAGCCTCTCACCTTTGCACCATCTGTCTCCTTCTCCTCATGTTGCAGCTGGCTGGTTTCCTGATTTTGCAACTCGTTGCTGTCTGATTGGCTGTTCTCCTCGGTTTCATCATTTGCTTCTGGCTCCAGCTGGTCCCTAAAATCAGGCTGCTGCATGCATGCATGGGCAAGTTAATGAAGAAAAAGAAAACAAACAGAAAAGAATCATAGAGGAGAGAGAGAGGGAGAGAGAGAGAGGGAGAGATGGGGGAGGAGGAATTGTGGAGCAAAAAAACCCAAACAAACAAACAAAAACAAAAACAAGCAAAACAGAGGAAATGACAGAAAGCAGGACAAACAAATACAACAATAAGAAAAAACAATACAACCAAAATGGCTCCTATCAATGTGACAATATTACATAAAAACTAAACAAAAAAAACCAGAACAAATAATGACTTATGGGCCTCACAAGACAAAGAAGAGGATGTAGAGGAAAAAGAGCTTGGTCAGAGAAGAGAATGAAAGAGTGGAGAAGAGAAAGAAGAGGAGGATGGAGGGTAGAATGAACGGCTGAGGGGGCACGACAGAGGGAAGGTAACGGGACGCAGAAGAGCATGAAGGATGGAGAGACGGGGGTAAAAACAGCAATGGGAGGGAGAGGAGGAAACGGAGAAGGAGAGAGGGGAGAAAAAGACGAATGGGAGGAGAAGAGAAGGAGTAAGGCAGTTAGGATGAAAGGTCAGAGCGGAGGGGCAACAAGGTGAGGAGGAGGAAAAACGGGTTTTGATGCAAGATGTGAAAGGAGTTGGAAGAAAGGGATGTGAGGGGTGCGAGGAAGAGGACGGGTGAGGAAGTTATGTGAGGATGTGTGGAGCAGTGGCAAAAAGAAGGTTTGAGGAAAGGTGGGGAAGGGTGAGGTCAAGTGCAGAAATCGATCGGATATGGTGCCCGTGCAGAGAGAAAGAGGGGAGAGAGGGAGGAAAAGGGAGATCGGAGGGGGGTTGGAACTCAGAATTGGCCTCTAATGGAGTCTAAACATTGCATTTTACTAGTTTCACTTAAAACTACGTAGAATTTCATCACAGCAGCTTCCAAGCAACACCTCGATCAGATCAGAGTCGATACAAATTTCTCTCCATGAAGGCACAACAAAACATTCCAGAGGTCTCCATATTTTGTCTGCTAATAAGTTACGAAAGACTTGAATTTTAAACAAATGGGAAAAAAATGGTAATGCAGTGGTAGAATTTACCCCTGAAACACCCTCCCACCCCAACATTACTGTTTGAGTCTCATCAGATTTTATGTAATTTTAAAATGTATTCCCAACAGTTGATGGCGGGAAAATAAAAACGACTCATCACATTATGAAAGGACAAGTCAGCCGAGTAAAGCCATAGCCTCGACTGATTCCAGTGCACTTCTTAAAAGAATCGTGGATCCCATATTGGACTTTTTATGGGCCATCTGATAGTTGAAAATACATTTGGTGCTGAGAGTAAATCCTCAGTGTGTGACAATTGACTGTGCACCAAGAACTTCCGAGTGGAGCGTTTCAAATGAAGCATGATTGGAAATCTTCTTAGAGCGGCTTCACTTTGGCTTTCTGCTGCTTTTGACAAATCAGTTTGGACAACCTGGATTCTCAGATCGTCCCTAATCATTTCAATAGCACAGAGTTTTTCGTTCTCCGCATTTTGTGTTTTTTGACAAAAATGTATCGCTGTGCAGTAAATAGAAACTAATATAAATAAAGTCATAAACTGAAGAGCAACTAAAACACACAGAACACACACAATTATTCTATTTTTTTTTTTTTTTTTAATTTTCTGTTAAGAGATTATTATTCTGTAGTCAGCTTCTGGCTTCTCTCTGTGTATTTGGTATATATTGATTAAACAGAACTTTATATAAGCTTAATAATGTCACTATATGCATGCATCAAACAGGCTCCATTTGAGGCCTAAAGCAGCAGCTAAATACAGGTTAGGAGACAACTCAACGGCATGCAGAGGACACGGATAACATCACGTGGAGAGGCTTACACTGGCAGCTCAAATCTGATTTCATCAAAGTCAAGACATCTTTGTTTTTCCCCTTATCTGTAGGGCTTGAATTACTGAAGTTAATTTAAAATGATAAGAGAGAAAGACATGAAATTTTATTTTAACGTTTGGGATGATTTGAGCGTGCCGTGTAAAGCTCATTCTTCACCGTGAGGAGAAACTAAAGCAGCATGTTGAAATGGAACTGGGAGTGCTGGTCAGCCAAACTAACAGTAGGCACTGAAAGAACAGAGAAATAAACTAGAACAGAAAAATGACAGAAAAGCTTGAAAAAACAAAAACATACGGAATAAAAGAAAAGCGTGATGATTAGTGAGAAAAGGGGAGTGTTCCTTTTCTTTTACCTTCTCCTCCACCCTGTTCTGTGGATCCTGGCCGTCTCCAGAGCAGGAGGTGGAGGTGCAAGGCGACTCCCCTTCCAACTCAAGGTCCCTGCCACCCGCTGGGGTCCTACCCAGGCTGTCTACTTTCTCCACAAAGGACTGAAGCTGGCTGTGCAGGGCCTGAAGCCTGCTGGTCAGAGCACCAACGAGAGGACGGTCGGCCAGATCAGACAGCCCTGAGATCTGAGGACGCAGAAATAACTGAACTTATCCTACAGTCATTACTGGCTGTGTGAGGGACAGGCTAGAGTTGATAAACGATGAGCTGCAGGGCTTAATCTGCAGGTGGCTGCACGACCAGTAGCAAAATAATTCCAGAGAGAATGAAGCAGACATTTGTCTCCTAGGCTAGTGTTTCACACTCTTGCAGTAACCCTTTCGTCTGAATCAAAGAAATGCAAAAAGCTCCACTTTGCCACTATTTAAAATGCTCATGAACTTACTGAGAAGCTGTGTCTTTTAATCTGAAGAACAACAAGAGACAAAACAGAGGACACGTACCTGGCTGTGAGGCTGCGGTTTCTCCAGATCACACGGCTCTGCTGCCTCACTGTTGCAGACCTTGTGAAAGATGGATGGGGATGAAGAGAGGCAGTTAGACTCGGGGGAGGTCAGGAGCTGTATAGCTGTAGAAACCAAGCGAGCCTGGTCCCTCATGGCTAGCAAGGCATCATGGTCCTTCTGCCCCAGGCACACAGGCAGCAATGTTGTGGCGTCAGCATTGTCTTCAATCTTCTTTTTCTGTTCCTTAATCTCAAGGGCGTCATTCTCACCCCCTACTGGCTCCTTGCGCTGCGGTGGACTGATGGAAAAACAAAAAGATTTTAGTATTAATAGCTGATATGTGGTGTATATATTTTGCACTTTTTGCAAAATATTTCAACACATATTGATGTTCCCTACAGGATAAATGCTTCCCTTTCAATCCCTGTAATATTGTTCTGATTCCTTTATTAACACTGTTTTGATTTGGCTGTTGGGCCTAAATGTGAAGCCGTCTGTCTGTCAGCTAAAGCCCAGCCCAAACCGACTCATGCAACCAGACAGGAATCCCCAAAACAGCAGCAAATTAAAGTGTTGCAATGGTCCAATCAAAGTAGAGACGTGAACCTGATTAAAAAGCTTAGGAGAGCTGCGCAATAAGCCTGCAAACCCCAATGAACCGAAGCAACATCATAAAGAAGAGTGGGTCAAAATTTCTGCTCGATGATATGAGAGACTGAGGAAGTCATACAGAAAATGATGACTTCAAGTTACTCCTATTAAAGCTGTTGTATAAGCTGCTGAATGATAGCAGCTTATACAGTTTTTCACTGGACTCTATGTACTCATATGAAAAACATGCTCAGATGAGCTACCATTTAACTCAAAACATTGTGCAGCACCGGCTCATAAAGTCTCTTAAGTCCAGTTCTAATGTTCACCCAACGCCCAAAACACGAAACCCTCACAGGTTTGAATGACGTCGCCTGTGTGTGCAGCAGCAGTGCCGCAGTGTGTGAGTTCATGAGCCTGCAAATAGTATTAATAGAGCATTTTGAGACATATTGCAATGATGTTACCTTAACAACGTCACAACATGTTTCTTATAATTGAAGGCGTGAGACTTTCTTTGTTTACATTTTTTAGTTAATGCACCAGTTCTACTTGAACAACATGGCTGCTCCTGTGATCGTTTCCTTATCATTATGTCTGCTCGTCTATAATTACGATCAGGAACCCCGTGTTTCGCCACAATGTTATGAAATTTGTGTAATTCCATTTAGGTAAAATTTGCAGAAATGCAGATTTACTGAAATTAAATAAAAGATTCAAAAAGTCAACTTTAGAGTTTTTTTGCATGTTATTTTCACAGTGGTACACCCTTAAGCCCTCACAATTGAAAGAAAACGTGACTCAAAATCTGTGAATCTGTAAGTGTGGAGGCTGGGATGGGGCCTAAGTCTTGTTATCAGACTGAGGCCCAGTCTGATGGCTGTATTATGACAAATCTGGTTTTTGATGGTGACTTTCTCTTGATCATTTTTGAGTTCCACTCAGTTCCACCCAAAAATGTTGAAAACCGAACAGGAAAAGAGAAAATATGAAATTACCTGCTGGGGAGGCACTCAGCTGAGTCTCCAGCCTCTGCATCCGTCTCCAGAGCCAGTCTTAATGAAGAGGAGGAGGATGAAGAGGCGGGAGAGTGATAGGAAGCCAGATCACAGCGCTGTAGGTTGGACAGAAGCACGCGATTCTCATACTGAAGCTTCTTCACCTTCCCGCTTAGTTCTCCAATCTGAAGCGTCGCCAGTCGGAGCTCCTCCTCCTGAGTCGGGGTGTCAGTGCTGATAAGCACCGACCCTTCCTGTAACGTGTGCACCGGACTGTCGTTGAGCATCCCGTCTGTCAGCGACATTAATGAGTTGGACGACAGCGCGGATGCAGGAGGCGGGAGCTCAGATTTATAGCGGTTTATCTCGTTCATCAGAAGTTTATTTTGTTCCTCCATCTCAATGAGAGACCTCCTCAGCAGCTCTGCCTCTTCCTCCACAAACTGCAGGTGTCTCTGGAGCTCCATGACGTTTTCAGATGAAGCCCCGCCACCAAGCACCATGGCCCCTCCTGTGAGGCCGAGCGCTGCCCCAAGACCGCCGCCAACACCACTGAGCTCTTGAGGACCATCTAAGGGGAAAAGCAATAAAAGTTAGATGCTAAAACAAACAAGGGCAAAAATTAAAAAAAATAATAACATACTTTTGGTATCTTCCTTGAGTCTTTGCACTGTATGCTAACTGGCTACTGACTCTAGCCTCATCTTTACTACACAGCTAACAAGGACATATCAATCTTATCATCCCAGCAGCAAAATCACTGAATTTACAAACCAGTCTCAAAAGCAATTTAACAATATAAAATGAAAAGAAAAAATTAAAATAAAGAAGTTAAGGACCTAATATACATATAAGCCTGAGCTTTTAGGTCACTGGGTTGGCTTTTACAAAAATCTGCCTTACTTCAGTCAGGAATTTAATCACTTTAGTATCCAGTTTTTCAACTTCAGTAAAGAAAACGTTATATCCATCTGCAGTATTTTATATGAGCAGTATGGCTCTGTCTGCCCTTGAAAGCCTAAGGGAAAGCATACCTTCCTGCCCTTCTGTGCACATACATTAAAAGCCTGAGGCAGGGAGAGCAGCACGGAGAACCCAGAGTACAAAACAGAGCAGGTAAAAGGCAAAAAACCCCCATGATGTTGTTTAAGTCAGATACACCTTCACAAGGAGCAGCTAAAGTGCAGGTGGGTTGCAAAGAGGCTTGGATATCTACAAAGTTTACAACTGAAGTGGGCCAGCACTGAGATCAGCTAACATCAGCTCATGTATCTGGCTTGGCATGCCTCAGCTAATGTTATGCAATACGTGACAGACACAAGTATATATAAGGTCATTATTTACTGAAAGGAGCCAGCATACCAGCATATGTCTTTTTCCTAATCTAGCCACTTCCTATGTAAGATTTCTAAATACAAAATGTTTCCTGCTGATTTAAGATAATCTCCACCTCCAAGCGGGTGGAAGATCAGATGAAAAATGGACCACAGAATAATTAAACGATGAGACAAACCACCTTGCGGGCCCTTCATGTCGTCCATCTCAGCCCGTAGCCCCCTGTTCTCCACCTCCAGCTCCACAATGCGTCGACTCAGTAGGTTAGCCTCCTCCTCGACCAGCTTTAGGTGGACTCTGATTTCTGCCTCACGGGTGTGGGGGGAGTCAGCAACCTTACAGATGAGATGAGCAGAGAAAAGTAATTCACCTCCTAATTCTTCATGCTTTAATTTTAGATCATGCAAACTGGCTCAAATGTCTTTGTAGCAAATTGTCAAGGAGCCCCATCGTTTCCTCACCTCCTCCACAGTGAGGGAGGCGTTGATGTCTCCGTAGAGCGACCTGTACTTGGCCAGCTCCTCCTTCATGGCCTCGCTGTCCTTCACCAGTTTGGTCAGCTTCTTGCACATCAGGGCTGATTCCTCTTTGGCAAAGTGGAGTTGACATTTCAGGTCTGAACTGTCCTCCTGCAGCGACGGGACAAGACGAAAAGAGAGCACAAAGGTGACGATGCTATAAAAAGTGCTGCATCACAAAGACACCAAAATGCACACAAGTGCATTATGGAAATGTCAGAGGGCTGTGTTGTCATTTGAGTATCGAATCATCTGCATTAAAAATAAAAATTAATTCAGATTCAAAAGTGCATATGACCAAATGATGAAAATAATTAAATCACATACATTTAATAAAGGCACCGGTTGTTTGGGTCTAAGATATAATTGAGAGTCACCCTCAGACCTTTCAGTGTAATTGTAAAAATGCAACGGCAGTCCATCATATGATTAGAAAGTCATAAAAATATCATTAGCTGTTATTAAGCTGTGTTATATGTGTTACAATAAATACATGATAACAAAAAGATAATTAAATAATGCTCCATTAGTATAATTTATGCAAAAACTTTAATGGAAAAGTGAATGAAGACAAGTAAATGAGAGAAAAAAAGACTAGATAAGGTTCAGTGAGTAACGACGACAGACAGTCGAGCTTTGACAGAGGTTATATAGAGCTGAACGAAGTGACACACACAAAGTCAAAGCTGCAGACACAGACACACAACAAGAGAACCGGTCAGATCACTTCATGAACAGAATGCAACCTTTAGATCCATCCAGACTGAGACGTGGATGACATTAGAGGTTAAGGTGAATCATCTGAGGACTGGGTTATATTCTGATGTTGATAAGTTTAATATTTTGGGCTCTGTATTTCTGTCAGCTTGCTGGTAAAAAAGAAAAAAACTAAACAAGACAGTGCAACATTAAGGCCATGCTGGCTAATGGTGAAACATTATGGTCCCTTTTTCAAGGTCTTTATAGTCTCTCAAAATAACTATATAAAACCACAAGTGCTGTATAATAACCTGATTCAATTTTCCTGTGCTGTTATCCTAAACTCAGTACTAAGCCTTGTCGACCTGAGGTGACCCCGTGCAGCCATTCCTCAGATGCAGCTCCGTGGTTGTATTTGTTTTACGGCCTGTGGAGCGATTCCAACCACATTAAGCTCGACGAGGGCCGGCGAATTTACAGCCATTTATGGTATGTGGCTTGGAATGGGAGCCCGGGCCCGGCTTGTGTTAGCAGCCAGAGAGATGGCGGTGTAGATAATTACCTTCACTGCAAACACCTTCTGTGGTGATTTGTTAGCCTGCTGAGTTTTTATTCTGCATCTGTGTAGTTTGTTCTTGTGTAAAACCTGAGCTCCTACACCGCTTACTTCTTTAGTCCCTGTTTTCATATTCTTTGGGCGGTGTTTAAACTCTTTTAATGACTCAGAAGATTAATGAGGGGGGATCGACTCAAAAACAGTGGAGGAAAAAGCTACAGAATCAAAAGGAAGGAGAGACTGAAAGTGTAATCTTGAGACTTGAGCTGTATTCCCCAAGCAAACAAGAACTGAGTAGATAAGGATTACAGGAAGTACAAACACCTGCAGGACAAGATGGAGAAGAGTAAAGATGAGAAGGAAGAAGGGAACTGCTGATCTGTCTGCTTCAAACTGCAAGCAGCCCGTTTGGATAGCTAAGAGTGTGATCCCCAGAGGAAATCGCTCAAAATAAGCAGAGACGCGCAAACAACAAAGTCATGAGTTGTTAGGCCAAAACACAGAAAGGATGAGAAGTTTCCTAACTCGACACATTCAGCGTCTATTCTGAAGCTTAAAATACAAGTGAAGGTTTGGACTGAAACAAATAATAAGACGTACGGAGGAGATGTTAGGGTTTTTCTAGTGGTGACTAAAATATCCGCATTCAAATTTATTTGTTTGCCTTTTTTCAATTATTAACCACATAAAAATTAGTCATCATAAAAATGAGACCATAACAACTCCTCATGGCATGTTCCATATGCATGTTACACTTTACAATATCATACTCTAGTGCAGGGTATGATTTATGTCTGGGAACGTTCATGGAGGGCAGCTTTTCATAATTATTTCAGCGCTGTTCTGTTTTTCCTGCTTGATCAGGGCTAATAACAGTCATAGCCCACCTGCAGCACATGTGATTACATTCCCAGAGAGGTGACAGTTGCCTGCGGCGATGCTGACACTAAAAGCTACACCACAATATGATACAGTTTAATATCTATATTTCATATCTTTAGCTGTTATCGTTAGCTGTGGATGTCTGGACAGGCAGGAATGGAGCTTCGCTGTAAGAAATAGAAATATCCTGAATGAGTGTTTATCTATTAAAGAAAGTTGTATTATATCACAGCCTTGCAGATGCTTTTGGAGGAGTTATACTCTGTGTTCGCAAAGAGTGGTATAGTTCTGTAAAGGTTTCCCTCCGTCCCTGAAACCTACAGACGTAACTTCTCATGCCACTCGCTCTCCTGCTATAAGTGTCTCAAGCTGCAACACATTGTGTCTCGTATTGATTTGTTAAACCTTCTGGAGGAAAACACAGACATGTGCGTGCTTGGTTCTTACCTGTGCGGCGAGCTTTTTGTCAGGTTTGTTGTTGGGTCGTGCTCCTCGTTTCTTCTGGGAGTTCTGAAACAAAGACACACACAGAGCCTCATTAGTAAGTCTTGACACCATATCGACTGTGAACTGTTTCAATAAAATGAAGAACGGACTCAGTCTGAAATGAAGAGGAGAAAGCAGGGACTTAGGGCCATCAAAAAGTGGTAATCTCAACTGTCAGCATCAAGACAAAAACAGATTAGGATTGTTTTGTGCAGCAAATGGGACGTCATTTTTGTGTTCTTTTGCACTTTAATATCACTAAATAACAGATTTAAGTCAGTGTAACTGCATGAAGCCGCAGTCTGGAGACTTAAATCCTTAAATTAAACATAAATACCAGAAAAACAGCTACCCTGGCTTCGACCAAACGTGACCACATTGGACTGCGAGCATCTTTTAGGTCCACTAATTACCATGTCCTGTTGTGTTTGTTTAAGCTGTACAAAATCAATCTCTTCAGATTCCTATGTCAAAACATCCAAGTTAGAGACATTAAAAATTCCATTTACAGCATAGTGCAGTGTAGTTTTCCTTTCAAATGATTTTTTTTCCTTTCTTTTAAAACCAATTCAGAGTTTATTGAGGCTTAAAGGTAGGACTGAGATTGCTGCCACAAAAAGATGCATGCGTAGAACAAATTGGGTTTTCTCTACTACTACAAGAGCAGTCACAATGTATAAATGTCAAGGACTTAAAGTGTGAAAGGCAACAACAGAGAAAAAGCCTTTTTTACACACATAAAGAGCAAAATCAGACTTCCAGTGTGGACCGGATAAGGACATTAGTCATTCCTGGTTTTTTAAAAAACGGTGTCAGCACAAACATTGACGTTGTATCTTCAAAAGTACAAAAGGTAATGGATGATGAGACATTGGCTACATTGGATACAAATCTGCTTTTTGGCAGATTTAGGCCTGCATTAGAATTAGAAAAATATATTTAAAATACTCAAAACCTATTTTTTTAAATTTCATCGTGACTGCCATTAATGGGCACACCAGAGTCATTAAATGCTTTTCTTATCTGTCTGTGCTTGATGTGTACCTGTAAGTGGTAAAATATCCAGACCATCTTTGTTTGAGCAGCTCTTTTCTTGTCATCTTATTATCTTACAAACAATACAATATTGTATGTACAGCAGCAAATCTGAGCCTTAATCTGCCACTGAAACTACATCAGAGAAGTATGAACATCATTCTAGAACCTTATAAGCCACACACACACACACACACACACACACACACACACACACACACACACACACACACACACAGAAATATGAAATTCCAAACACACTCTTTCATATGACACACTTCCTCTCCCTCTTGTGCGAAGCTTTGGGTGTCACTGCAGTGGTGATGTGTATCATTTCTGTGGAGACTTGAATCAACACTGATAAGAGCGTGGAATTACAGCTGTGAGGTGGAGGTACAAGTGCTAGAATAAAGAGACACACAGACACATCATCCACTGTTTGTCCAAGTATCTTCCCAGTGCATCAGACTATCATAAATCATCATCCTTCCCTCTCTTTACAGCCAATCATCACACATACACATGTACACACAGGACAGACGCTGCAGTGCAAGCAGCCAAGCTCATCTGGCTCACTCCGTTTCCATGGAAACAAGCTACTCTGCAATGAGAACTGCCGACAACAAAAGAAAGAAACGGAGGGATGAATAGAACAAAAAGGTGATAAAGGACGACATAAATATATAAACAAATGCTACTGCTTGGGTCATTTTTTAGATCTACAGTGTGTTTTTAATTTTCCCCCAAATGACCAGGCTTTAAGTGAATTATTAAAATGCTCCGCGGACACTATCAAGTGGAGGAAATTTCAAAATATGTCATCTTATAACCAGGTGTACTGCAGCGAAGCATCAGACTGAAGGACATTTATCTATCTGTCTCACTTCTTTCTGTTTTTTAATGCATTCTGCTCTTTTATTTCTTCCAAATGATCGACTCATCATTCGTTGGGCTATTTCCTGATTTTTAATTTTTCATCTTTCCATGTCCTATTTTACTCTCCCAACCCATTTTATAACCATTTTATTATCGAGTGCAAACAGTGGTTAAAAGCTCTGAACTCACTGATCGATAGGCCTGCCTGATAATGGAACCATTGATTATGGCTGGAGGTTGAACAGATGTCAGAACTGTTGGATCAGGTTTTCAGCTGGGCAGCAATCCAGCAACAGCAAACGCTGCTCTGTCTGACAAATTGTCATTGGAGTTGAAAATGCAGCAAATGAATAGTTCCTCAAACCTTTTCTGAGGAAAGGTGAGCAGCAATCTCCCGAGTTAAAAAGTGAGACCAATGAGGAAAAGGGCCAAAAAGTGCAGTTCTGTAAACGGCCACTTAAAGCTGGTTTCTAGCTGAGTTCTGATATGGATTTCTCTTATACCAGACAAATAAAAGGGGCTGCTGTTCCCACATGGGAGGCAAAATGACATTTTGATGTTAGAGACTTTTAGAGACACATCATTGATTACAGCAGCAGGGAAAGTATAGCTTTCTTTGCAATACATCTGGTCCATTCAGTTGTCCCATTAGGTAGTGATCTTGTGGAACAACCTAATATATATGATACAGTGTCACAGAGTAACTGCAGGCCAGCCAGTGTGTACAATAAGAGGAGAGAGAATTCTGGCATATTTTATTATTTACTTGAGTCCATTTCCTGTCTGCATATCGGTTATTTTCCAGTGTGCCTGACTTGTTTAAACCTGCTTTACCTGCTGATTCTTTAGCGAGCTGGGCAGGAGCACGACAAGCTCTAAAGAATACGAACTGATATGTTAGGAAACTGTTGCACATTTGCAATAATCCAACAGACTGTCAGTCATCTGTGTGATCCTCTGACTCTCTACACAACGGAAAACAAAAAAACCAGCAAACAGTACAGGCTGGATTGCAGAAACTGATAAACCGATATGTCAGAGGTTCTTCTCGCTGCAATCTGCATCAATCTGACCAAACTATCAGTTTAACAGCTAAAATGAGAACTTCACTGTCTGAATCTGGAATAAAAGGATGGTGATGGCAGCTGTTCTTTTAAATATAGTAAATATATATGTTTCTGCTGATCATTGATGCAATGACATTAACATTAACCATGACAGTTGGAAATACCTCAAATACCTGTGTGCAGGATTTTTATACCTCAGTCATTACCCTTCTATATAAAAGACAACCTAACAAATTTCTATTCCTGTTCCTGGCACCCTGGTGTATTTGATGTGCAAACCCTCATTTTCACATAAGCATGCTTTGAAATGTTCATTATTATTTTATGTAAACGCACACACACTGTGCCTGAGCCTGGTTCTCATGTTTCTCAGCCTGTAGGTCTACGGTTACGTTGCAGATACGGTAACAAGTCAACTTCCATGTTATCTGATAACATATTTAATAGCATCTGACCGCTGCCTCTGCTTTTTCAGCAGCAGCAAAGGTTGTGTCAGGATTTATTTTACAGTAACCCCACTGTTGATCCTCTGCAGCAGAAATGCTGATGAAAGGGGCGATGGAGACAGATAAAAAAATGTGAGGGGGAAATGATGACATATCCAGAGAGTGTCAGAAAGAGGAGCAAACAGATGGATTTTCAAAGTCAAACACTATTGCCTGAGTGAACCTCAGGATGAAAGGGAACAGATCAGGACAGAGAGGGAAAGAGGAAGAGATGGCCAGTGACAAAGAGACAGAAAGCAACAACAATGGCAGAGGAAGAAAAAGGGAACGTGAAAGAGAGAAATGTTGTCATTCCTCTGTCATGGATGAAGAGTCACAGCAGTGTAAACTTTTCTCCTTCCAATCCGATCTGATCCACAGCTCATCCAGCCATGGCGTATGGTACTGCAGAGCAGGGTGGGATCAAAAGCAGTGAGACAAACACTCGAAGGAAAGTTGGGAAAGTCTGGAAGAGGGCCATGAAAAATGTTTAAAATGTTTGGCAGCTAATGAGGAACGGCAAAACCTAAACAAAGCAACGCTGCAATTCATGATGTGGCAATTACAACACGTGTAAAGGGCAAAAAATGTAAAAATGTGAGCGAATAAGAATGAAATAAAACCGACTTTATTGTGATGTTACTGTTGCTGAGAGCTTGAGAGACTGGAGAGAAAGAAACTGACATGCTTTCTGAGTGGAAATGGTTTTAACAGCGAGTCAGGTTACGGCCCGTCACACAGGTTAACTGACAATACATGACACTGCTCCTGGAGAACGAGGGGGGGAGAGAGGAGACTGCAAAGAAATCAGATTTGCTTTCAGTGTACAGACTCACTTAAACCAACCGGGCATGAAACCCTGGGCGTGACACAGCAGAGAGGAAAGGACTTCTAGAAAGAAATGGACTGTAAGGACGGGAGTCTAGCTTTGTCTTTACACCCACAAACTGAGGGCCTTTTTTCTGGTCCCACTCTCTGCCTCTATACACGGATGGACGGATTTAAAGGTGTACGCTGGCTGCACACACGGCATCCGTGGGGATCAAACACTTAACCTGGGCTACCAAACTCACTGTTCAACTGTCCAACATTTTCCAACGGTGACATTTTCAAGCTATTTGCTGATTTCATAGATTAGTTCACAACAGTTTTGATGCAGGGGTATCCTTTTATTTTGTTTTTCGAGTAGACACGGCAAAGCAAAGGTATGCCTAATATCCCTGTGTTGTGTTATGTCTGCATTATCGTAATAATGTTGGTCCAGGATCAACATTGCACCGACCAGTCACGTGGCTGTGATGTGATAGCTTTGCAATGTGGGGAGAAAAAATAAAAAAATAAATCCTCTGCTTATATAAAACTCTCTCCTGGAACAAATGGTTAGCATTTAATGCTAACTGAATGCTCAGATAACATCCGTGGTCAGTTTCAATGTTAGTTATTATTATAATGATACAGGATACACAAACAATGCAATGATTTCATGGACATGGACAGCATACATATAAATAATTATGCATAATTCTGAAGAAGGTCTGCACCAAAACGCTGCAAAGTCAGATTTTAAATCACAAAACTTTTATGTCACTTATAAAAATATTGTTGTCTGAAGAAAAACAAGAGTCTTTCAGTCACTGATGCACTGCTGCAAATAATTTACTCTGAAGGTAGAACTTAGATCAGATTGCTCGAATATTGAGTGAAAGTGTGTGTTTGTGGTTGCCAAGGGGATTGCGCAGGTTTCTGGAAAGAAAATTGATTTATTTGAAGTGGATGAAGCTCCAGACTCTCTCTCTCTCTCTTTGTTTCAGGCAGAGGAGCCGTCTCTGCATGAAAGAACAGGACATCACTACCGCACACCCGGGAACAAAGACTGGCCACAACACAGCACATAACGAGTTGCATAACCCGGGTGTGTGTCTGTATGTGTGTGCAAGATAAGAATGGATGGTGGTGCAGAGAAATGGAAGAGTGACAAGTGGGAGAGGAGGAGATAATTAGAAAGTACTATCCCTCCTAGTGCTAACAAAACACAACAAATCATCAGCGCTTGCTGCTACAAATCATTAAATTGGCTCATTAATGAGGTTTGAAATGCAATTAATCTTGTTTTTTTATCTGTTTTGGGGACATAAACTGCCTTGCATTCTAAAACAGGCTAAATTAACACATCTTGCTCAAATCTCGCTATTTACCCACTGAAACAATCCAACAATGTCAACACCAAAACACAACTGTGTGCTTGTGATGTTGTGAACACATCTCAACATCATATTTATAGTTGAAAAATCCCTTTGCTTAATTCCTAGGATGCACAAGCAGCGTTAAGCAGCTCTTCCCGACTGCGTGCACACAGAGCAAAGCCGCTCCGAGCACAGCGGAGCAGAACAGATAATACGAAAGCAACACCAACGTTTTCCCAATCCCCAGCCCGCTCAGCTCATTACTACACGCTCACACTGTTTCTCCATACTTTGCAGTATCTCTCACACCCTCTTAACACACATTTCATGAAAACGTTCCAACACCCGGCTAGTCCTGAATTAGGAAATAATAAGCCCATTTGCTGTGAGCGCTTCAAGCATAAAGCCACTTTGGCTGCTGTGGTTATGACCATGAACTCCAACTTTTCTAAATTTCCATTTTCTAAATTTGCTTATAACTTTCAATCACACTGGTGGTTTTACAGTATATGATATTATAAACAAATTATTTCTGCAATTCGATGGTTTTAGTTTGAGTTTCCATTTTTCTCACTTTTTCAATAAGATGTAAACGGTGCAGACAATATTTTTAGAATCAAGATTCAAAGATTCAAAGTGTTTATTGTCATGTGTACAGAAGAAATAGCATTTCTCTGTGCAATGAAATTCTTCCTTTGCTGTCCATACACAAATGCCACACACAGTGGTATGAATTTTCTTGTGGTTTTCACTAGTATAGGGATAATATTTTAATAAGATCTAGAGAAAGAATTCAGGAACATTTGCTGTCACATATCTTGGTACTGAAAAGAATGAAGATGAACAGACTTGTTGACCAGAAGTATCGACAGGCAGCTCTAAATGTATCCTCCAACAGAGATTTGTTTGTTGAACACACCTTTACATCTTTACTCTTCTTTTAGATAAGCGAACACAGTGAGGTCCCGTATCATCGCCAATATTAAATAAAAGAAGCCTGGCTGGCCTTGAGGCTTCAGAAGATTCAAAGAAAAGATGCCTTGAGAAACCTTGAGGTCAGTGGCAGCTTCAAATCGGTGGGGTTCAGTAAAGGCTCGATTGAGCGGGACCTTTCCACACCTCTCTAAAATAGGAAGATCTACCATAAAAATCCTGCACACAGATTTTACAGTTCCAGTGAGCAATTGGGGGGCGGCAAAAACTGCTGCATCCGGCTTCAAAGTAAAGATGATTTGTAAGTGAAGAGATAAAACCTGTCAGAGCGACTCTGGCCTCGAGTAGAAATTTCAAGATCTGGGCACATTAAATTTGATGCTGGAAACATCATGGTTAGGCAACACATCAGAGAGCGATGGGAGCGCGTGAAGAAAAACAAACACATTTGTTCGTTCATTTCATCACACTTGCTCATTTCTTGCTTCATTTCTTGCTCTTCTACTCTTTGCATGGTAAAATGAAACGCAGCAAAGCCCTGCGCAGTGAACAAACTCTGTTAGTAATGTTTGCTATAATAAAATATTCATTTTTGACAGCTGAAAGCTAATGGTGACACATTCCTGACTGTACTATAACAGCAAAAATGACTGGTTTGAGTTCTTACGAATGCAACTGTTAAATAAAAAAACATCCATTTTTCATATAAACATGATGTAGCCTCCCCTGCCTTAAACTGGGAGGTAAATTTCACACAATCACACAGGAAAAAAACACCAACAGTGAAGAGGAGGAATGAAAAAGTGGAAAGCCAGTGTGGTTAGGGATGACTGAGCTTTCCAAAACTATCAGACTGGCACATTAACAGCAGAAACGCAAGGATCCAATTAACGCAAACAACGAAGTCGTTCATTTTTGAAATGTATTTTTGTTGTGTGACGTCTGCTTTAATCAGAAAAGGATTCCTGGGAAAAACTCACTCAAGGAACGTCTGAAACACCAAACGGCTCCAGTTCAGAAATCCGGCAATTAGTTGACGTCAGTGTGGACTTTATGGTGGAGTGTAAAACAAAGGTGCCTTTCTCTAGCACACACGCACACATACTCACTGTATGCTATCTCTGCTCGCACCCAGTTATGTCCTGCTTTCAAAATACAGCAGGGAAAGCAAGAGGAAGAAAAAAACTGAACAGAAGAGAAGCTGATGAATGAGAGTTGTATGTGAATGAACAGCCTGGTGCCATCACGGTGAAGAAGGCAAAGCAGACGACTGTATCATCTTCATAGAGATACAGGGAGATGTGGAGGAGGAACAGACACGCTGACTGAAAACTATTAATCTAACCGTTTCCGTCTGGTGCTTCGGGATGTCTGGGCGATAGGGTCGCGACCCGGGCAGACTGAGTGAGACAAAATGGTACAAATAACATTTTGTTTTTGTATTTCTCCCTGTGTGTTGTCTGCTAAACATGCAGTGGAAAAATAAAAGCTAGATATCATGGCGAAGCTCCTTCTGACCATGTAGTTATGTAGTTAATAAAGTATCTGGTCAGTGTATGTTAATCTATATGAGCACATTAAACCTCTTATTAGGGAATTTTGCTAAATACTAGGATCAAAGGCAGAATATAATTTAAATTTCCAGGGTACTGTTAAACAATGGGAATCCATGGTTGCTTGTAAATCCTCATTCATGTTTGGTTTTTTTAATGCCTAAACATATGAGCACCTGTATTTACAGATGTGTTTACCCCATCAAGAACCTGTTCCATGTATTTCCACCCAAAAAAATAAATAAATTTGGGACCAGCATGACAAACCTGAAACTGGCCATCAGTGGGTGTGGGAGTGGATTCAGCCAACACATTCTGCTAGCCACAATTTTTCTTCCCACAGAAATGACCCCAAATCCTGCTAATAAGAAATGTGGGTTGGCTCTCAAAAGGGACTGAAGCTGATTTGGCATCAGAACTGGCACCGAGACTAGTGAGTGTTGGTAGAAAACAGTTTATTCCTAACATCTACTCCTCACACACACACACACACACACACACACACACACACACACACACACACACACACACACACACACACACACACACACACACACACAAACAGAAAAAAAGACCTAATCTTTCAGTATGTCACAACATAGCTTAACCACGACTGGATGCACACACCTTTCCATTGCCTCTGCTGATGAATTGTTTTGTCAAACATTAGCATTCATTAATTACAGCAGGTCTGATGGAAATTTCCTCTGTGCAATTTTCCTCTGTGCAATTAAATTGATCCAAACCCTGCTGCGAATTAGTCAGTGTTTTCTGGGAAATCACCTGAAGTTGAGCTCAAACACTCTCCTCCAGCTGCTGGAGCACCATGCAAAGGCTGCCCAGCTGCAAGAGCTGAGAGCGTCATTCATTCATGTGCTGTTGCTTTTGAATACTATTACTTAAAAGAAACAGTTATGTTGCGTCTTAAAATGTTCCCACAGTGTCTGTTGTGGCGTTTCGCTGTGCAAATTAAGGCTGACATGATGTAATGCAAGAGTGATTCAGCTCACATCCGCCTGTGCGTATCATTGAAGCTTAAGCCAATAGAGTGAATGGTCTATTAGCATTGCATTAGCATAGCATTAGCAGAGCAACAAAGAGCTGCAAGACAGATAGAGCTTGGATATGATACTCTGCAACACCAGACTGTACAGAAGAGAAAACCAGCCTCCTTCTCTTCAGTTTACGTTGGGTCTTCACAGACAGACAGACACACACTCTGAAACAGGCAAACAAAGGATCAAGAATTAAGGAAGATGAGGATGGAGAAGGAGGGGCAGAGCAAGGAGGCTTTGTAGGTCTTTGTTACTAAAACCACTGCTGACTTTCAGCCACTTCCATTACAGAAAAGCTGACAGTCTATATCTGCCGATGTGTGTGCACGAGTGTGTCTCCAGACGCTCTGCTTATTAAGGCAGTGTGTTAGTAGGTGACCTTGCGCAAATGAACAGCCTTCAAGTGGTATTGATTTGAATTATTCATATGTGTACAGTGTGCACATTGTGCCTTGACAGTGCGTGTGTGCGTGTTAAGCTGCAACATGGGCGTGCATAATATAAAGTCCAGCCCACTACGGGTGCGAGTGAAGGGATCTGTGTGTTTTTATGAGTGTGCCTGGTAGAGCTGGAAGCTGAACAAAGCAAGCACAGCCTAAGAGGAGGACTAGTGTGTTTGCGTGCGTGTGCGTGCGTGTAGTAGACATCAACCCTTAATGCCAAATACCTCTCTCACCTCCTTCCTTCCTTCTCTTCATGTGTCCACAGGGTCCTAACGCCTTAAAAGTTTCCTTATTCCATTGATTATCAATTTTTACAATCAATATTATTCAGTTAAACTGTGTGCTAATCACAAGCGCCAAATATGCCCCTCAGGGACTTGTTTTCTATTTCCTATTGTGCTCTTATTTTGCCTTTGGAGTAGACGGGCACTTTTTTGGCATTTTCTGGATGATATTTGATCAAAATATTAAGACACTGCTACATCTACAAGAACACAAAGCAGCCACAGTGTAAACGTCCAGATTATCCTGATATATTGTAGTAAAAACTGGCAGCTGATGTGCCACTGCAATCTAGAATGATAGTTTATGACTATGTAATATAACGTCACTACAGTCCTGTACACAATATAAGGTTTTGTGTGTGCCCACTATAAGCAGTTTGCCCCAGTGTACTGATACCAGTGATACTGAATTGTATTTGTGTCTGCTTATTTTGTGCTTTTACTAGAAACCCTCCATGGTGATGTCAGAATTAAGTAAGACATCCAGACAGGTGCATCACAGACATCAGACTCTTAATATTTGATCGTCTGACCTCTTCTCCTCTGAGAAGCAAATCCAGGGAGCTAAGGATGCAGCATCCATTTACATCCCCCCGCCTCCTGACAAACGCCTCTGCAACCGCAGACCATAATATGTTGCCTTGGCGATGGCTTTTGCAGCCTGTCGCTAAGGCACCCTGTTGGCAACACATTAGTGAAAAGACAGAGAGACGAAGAGGAGGACGGAAGCGGGAGAAGGAAATGTGGGAGGGGTGAAGGGGACGGAGGGCAGGATGAATGATAAGCGGGTCGAAGAAGAGAAGAAGGAAAGAAGGAAAGGAAAGAAGGTGTTTCAAAACAAATCAGAAACAATAAAGTACAGGAAGCCCAGACACTTAAAAGGCTTTTGACAGCTTCACCTCTTCAAACCCAAACCATGACCGATGACCAATTACAACTGCCCCTCTTATTCTTCTGTTTATTTGTCGTCATTTAGTAAGCTCTTCGCTAATAAGGGCAGACAAAGAAACCATATATATCTACATAAACACCATTAACAGCACATTCCCTATGTGCGTCATGTAAGAATATAAAACATGTGACATGATGACGGACTGTCAGCGGTGGCACAGAGAGAAGGAGAGGCAACGCCGAAAAGATTTACTGGTATAATAAGAATAATATGACACTATGATTCTGCAGTCATAATAATTGCATTAAAGGAAATAAGACAAAATTACAAGTGTCTCGTTGCAGGCTGTAAAGTGTTTCCCTGCCACACTTCTTTTTCCTCGCAATCATTTTTTCTCTTCCAATTCGTCCTTGCGTTCTCATTGCAGAGAAAAAAGCTCCACCGACAATATTTCTCTGCATATATTTGGACATAATTTTTAAAAATGGCTGTCCAAATGCAGGCCAATGTGAAACTGTCATAAACCTGATTTATTGTTTAGCACAGGGAGCAGCATGGAAAAACCTTTTTCCAGTCTACTCGGTGCAACATATTATCCAGCCTGCAAACATGATTCTGGGTTTTGTGACTCTTAATGATGACTTGCCTAGTAACTCTTATGTTTAGTAGATGATTGCAAGCAAATGAGTCATCAAGTTTGATGCTTTTTTATGTTTTAAGAGTCATGCTGTGCAGTCGCTCTTGGACTGCAGGCGGCTCTTAAGTTGTCTTTGCAGCTTTATTTACACAGGAACATTTTCTTTCTTTAAGAAGTCATCTTTGGCTGCTATTGATCATACCCGACGCTTTATAAAAAACAATACTTTGTGTAAAACGTATAAGACGTGTCCTGATGGAACTGTTTTAATTGTTATTTGCTACTTGAACTTGAACACCTGTCTTTTATGGTACAGTCACACTAGGGAAAACAGTGGTTGCAAGTCGCAAGGAGGTTGCTGTCCTGGGAGGTGTTAAGCTAAGAGGAAGTTGTTGTAAACGCAGGCTTTCAGTTGGTTTCAGTCCTCGTGTGTTCGTTTGCCATCTGGTCTGGTTAAACAAGCATTAAACATCATCTTTCCTCCCCCTTTTTCTCTGTGGCAGGCACCTGATCTGACAGCAAGTGTTACCTCAGAGTCACAGAGAGAAACCATATGTGAATGAGAAAACAAACACACACACACACACACACACATACACACTCAAGCTCTTTCACCAACATACCGGGTCTCCATCTGGTGTGTGTGACAGAGGATGTCCCAGCAAAGCATAAAACAGCACCCAGTTAGATCCTATAAATAGAGAGCATCATCTACAGTTAACACCTCTCTGCTCTCCTGCAGCCAGGCCCTCTGCCTCACAGTTTATGTTTTCAACAGGGAATGGAGGAAAAGCCCACAGTTAACCACGTGCACCTTATCACCAAGATTAGCATCAGACAGAAAGTCAGATTGCGGTGGGAAGGAAGCAACAAAGAAAGAAACTCAGGGATAAACATTACTGTGTGTGCTTTTCAAGGGTAAATGTCCTGAATCTTTAAAGGATCATTACTGCGGGATGATTATCTTACAATTTGTGAGCTCTGGTTTAGAAGTACAAATGTTGCACAACTTGTATTTTGGGCACATACAATATGATCCTGGGAAGCTGAGTGGGATATCATTAGTAGCAAGCACAGTGTTACTAGTATGGATGCTCTGTTATAACGGCCCCTATAGACATGTCAAATTATATTAGCCCATCTGCAAATAAGATAAGATTCATCAGTATTGGTGACATTTCTATTTCTTCATAGACATATACACTGTTATTCTACAAGGTTTGGGCATCTCCACAAACATTTTAAGCAAATAAGGAGGCGAATTAACTATAAATTAACTAATGTATATGACACACATTCATGAGTGGTTTGCACTCATGCATATGGTGAGTAGCTTCCTGATAAGTGGGTTTCACATGTTTAATTAATCAGTATATCTTGTCATTTGCAGTTTCACACCTGACACACACACACAGACACACGGGGTGCGCTAGCTAACGGTCTGAGTGTACTGCATGTGTATGTGCAAGAGTGCAGAGTGAAGTGAAGCGTGTCTGACAGGCTGACTGTGTGTCCAGTAATTGGCAGCATGAACTCCATTAGTCTGTGGGAGCGATACTCCCTTTATGTTCGATGTAAAGATAAAAGAGAGCGCAAGTATCAAATGAAAATTGCAGTAATAACGTCACATCTCTTTGTTAATTTTTTCGATTTTAACTGTCATGTGAATTTTTAAACACGCAAAGTGTACGCATTATGCATAAGAAAAATTAAAAATAATTCTATTTAACGGTGTGTCCGTCCCACAGGAGAAGGCCACAGGAAGCCATTGTGAGGTTCATAAAAGCAGACTAAGTGAAGCCCTTTGTGCTTTGAATAATAACGGGCTGTTTGATCTCAGTGACAGCAGAACAAAGCCTGACTCTGATGGACATGTCGGGGTTCTGGTGACCTTTTAGGTGTGTCTGACAGTTCAAACACAACGACAAAGACCAAACACAGGCACCATCCGCAGGCACAAAAGTGGTATCAGCGCGATTACCAAAAGAGGACAGTGCTGAGATTATACACAGGCTTTCTGAGTTATTGTAAAACAGGGAAAAACTCAATCTGTCCAGATTTCGAGATACCTGGTTTAATTCCATCAAGACTATTCAAAATTCAAAGACTTTTATTCATAAATAATAAATAGAGCAATACCTTCTGTTTTAATTTCAATGCCAGTGGGAAACAAGCGCAAAACCAGATCAGAGCAGAGCAAATTAGGATTTAATGCCTTCTAACGTTGACCACTCCTACTGGGGTTATAATTTCATTTGACATTCAAGAATATATCTGCACCATAAGCCTTAAATAACCTGTCCCCGGTGTTTGTCTGGGTTAAACTGTTGATTTCATTCGATTTAATTAACATCCTGATAACTGAGCTCACGCATAATGAAGCTGCAAAACACTTGAGGCATGCTCTCATACCAGTTGAAACGTATCTTCCCTTAACTGTCAGAGATTTCCTGTGTTTGTCGACAGACATTAAACACACCACTCGTCTGCTAGCCTCGCCGTTCGCTCCCCTCATCTTTTTTTCTTATCTCCATCTCCTTCCATCAGGGTCCCGCAAATCCAGGCAATCAGTTGCTGTGACAGGAAATCAAACAGGATATGACAGGCTGATTGGAGCCTTAGCCTCACTTTCTGAGGAGAAAGAAATGTTGTGACCTTGTCTTGTCCACCAGTAATAACTGCTTATGCGAGGAAAAAAAACTGCATGTGTTCATACCGTGCATATTTAGTATCCAGGAAGCTACTTTTACAGTTAGATCTTCTTCTTCTTTCATGCTTTTGTGCATTAGGGGAAAAATGTAATTCCTCATTATTACCACTGCATACATCTTCCAGCCTTCCAGTGTTCTGGAGTGGATGTAGACTCACATGCTGGGTGCAGGACTGGCTCTTTTCACTCTTCCCACTCACTTTACTCAGCTTCTTCCGTCTTTCAGGAGTAATGCAAATCGCAGAAATAAAGCCTGAATTATTCCTGTGTGCGTTATTAACAATGACTGATGTGGCATTTATAATTAAATCACAAACATTAGCAGCTAATAGGAAAAACAAGTCTTCTCCACATGGCACAGTGTGAGCTTATTCAACCCAGTTACCGGCTCCTGTGACCTGATTATTGTGGCTAATGTAACTCGCACAGATGCACGCAACCACACCCAAACAAACATTCAGTCGTTAGCTGTGAGTTAGAGAACGAGTTTTTAGCACAGTTTATCGACCCTGATGACCTGCTACAGGGACTTGGGATGTGACTGTCACCCTCGACAGGAGATGAGCAACGCTAATGAACACGGAGGGCATCAATGTGGAGCTGTTTTTATCGCGTGGCTGTTGCTGTCTCCAAAGCAGATTTTGCCCACGGGACAATAAACTTTAGTGCGTCATAAATTACAAGGAGAGGTAGAGAAGAAAGGAAAATGAAGGCAGGGAAAGGCGACGAGAAGGACAGAGAGAACAAAAGGGGCAGACTTGGAGAAAACAAAATATCATCAAATTAGTTCAGAGAGCTTATCAGATCGTCACTACACTACATTATAATTTACAATCACAATCATTTAAAAATATCTTTCAGAATACTTCTTTATTTCACACAGGGGTTAAATGTCGATTGTTGAAAGCTGATTGCCAACTGGTTGTATTCTGGTTATATTCCTGCAAAAACAAAGCTGCTGAGTGTTTATGCCATTTTGCATCTTGCACCCCTGGAACAAATTCAAAAAGAAAAATTAAGTTAGTTAAAACAAGCAAATGTAAATTAAAAAACATAAAAGAATTAGTACACAAAAGTACAAATCTCTAGCAATGATGGCAGATAACAATGTTTCTATTTCTGATCCCAAAGTTTAACAGTGAAAGGAGCTTTCAATCTTTTGCTGAACCACAAAAATCCATCCAATCTCATATAAATCGATGGTTCCTAATACCAAAGTCTTCGACCCACATGTTACATTTAAGGGCTGCTGTGCTTTTCTCTGTCTGGCTGTAATAAATTAAGCTGGTGGAGCCTCTGGCAGATGCACACCCAGGAGAGGAAAACACGCATGCACACATATACACATCCGCGCTGAACCACTTAGCTCTGCTTCACCGCTTCGATCAAATCTACACGGAGACCAGCTGGGAAGAAATGCATTTTTGACCTCTGTTTCACAGAACAACACAAACGTGCCTTACTGAACCTCCTGCAACCTACAGAGGCAATCACCGGATTGTTCAAAGTACCCAAAGATAACTCGAGGAGTTTCCAAGCATTTGCTAAAATGCTTGGAAATCCTGACACCAGCGTCACTGATTAACCACATCTAAC
The DNA here is from genome assembly GCF_018398535.1 of Haplochromis burtoni. Lineage (NCBI taxonomy): Eukaryota > Metazoa > Chordata > Actinopteri > Cichliformes > Cichlidae > Haplochromis > Haplochromis burtoni. Next base: position 371,049 of record NW_024582421.1, read on the forward strand.
TTTCATTAGGTTAATAAAGCGCTGGGAGTGCTCAGGTAGACTAGCACAGTATAAGAACCAGTCGATAATAAAGACAAAAGAGCGTGAAATAGACATCCAGTGACCTAAGATCTTATGGCATGGTGTGGGTAAAGACGCAGCCTATATGTTTGTCATCTATATTGGACTGTTTACCCTACAGCATTTTACATTTAGCATTGCACAGCACCTTAGGTCTCAGACTCTGTGTCTTGACACTCAACAGTCATCTTGGTAATGCCCCTGGATAGTTATTTGGTGCCAAGAAGAACAAGTCTCTATTCTAATGAATGACTTTATTAATTTATTATTAATGAGAAGTTTGGTTACTTCAGCCCTAAAAAGGGTTTTACAGGCTTTTCTCCCCACACGTTATATTTCAGCTACAAAAGGCTCAAACCACAGTACTGATACAGTCAATGTGTCCAAGTCTTCTCAGCATACGAGCATTTGAAGCAATGTCATGCTGATTCACATTATATACAGTAAGCCGGGAAAAACAATTGGTACACTCACCTATGTATTGTCTTAACTACAGCCCTTAGATATGCCCGCCGCTACACAGCTGAATTTAAACGGTGTGCTTGTATCAAAGCAGCTACATGACTGACTTGTTTCCTGGGTCGGCTTAAATTGGCTTTCGGGGTCAGGTGCAGGTCAGCTCCCATCTCTGGTGTTGCCTCATTCTCCCACAGATTGCAGGTCTTTCACAGGAAGTGTCTCATAGTGGCAACACAGATTTGTCTCCTCTCTGTTGTGCCCAGCAGTATCCTCACATGAACATTACACTGTCAGAAACCTTCAGCAGTGGGAGTTTAATAATCCACTTTCTGTCTAATTATAATCACAAAGGGTTTAAGTCCGGGCTTGTAGTTTTGCTGTGGGCAATTTCCCCCCCACTAATTATGAAGAAATCTATTTATGAGAGCACCCAGAGCCTAATTTGGAAGCAGACCATTAGACCATTTATAATAAGTCTGAAATAATAAATAAGCGGATGACTCCTCAACAGGTTTTAGTTAGTTTTGCACATATTAACAATAACTGCCTCCTCAGCCTGGACGCTCATATAACAAGACTGCCTTTGAGACAGAAAGTGATTCTCCGCAGCAAGCTTCAGGGTTCAGGTTAATGAGCCATAACAGAGTGAATATTAGCCATTTAAACAGTGATGGTCTGGCCTTGTGGACTGCAGCAATCTCATAATTCCCTGCAATATGTGGGCTAATAGCTAACCCCGATGACATGAGACAATCAGCGAAACGCAGAATCCAGCCATTCTGGACGGTATATGCTCTGTTCTGTAGGAGAGGACAAACCTGCAGTAAACTGACCTTGGCAAGAGGACACTTTCAAAGGATCCCTTTCATATTTAAAGCTACGTCAGACAATTTCACTTCCTGGCAAACCTGCACAGCTTCAAGGAGGGATCGTCTAAAATGTTTTTGAAGTCCATCCGACAAATCTTAGAGAAAAGTGCCAGGGAGCAAACCTGAGTCGCACTCTTTCTTTATTCCTTGTTGAAAGGATTTAGATATGTTGGTCCAGGTTTTTCGCTCATGTTTCAAAGAAATTCTGTATTTTTCTCCTAACATAACTATCTCAGTCAGCATACTCAGTTTATGCCTTTCTGTTTACATTTTCTGCATTTGATAACTTTTAATTGCATACTGTACTGGTTATTGATCTAATAACAGTCTAAACATTAAGCTCCCCTGCTTTCTTGCTGCAAAATAAATGACCAAATTCATGCCAGCCTTTGAAAGTGTCAATTTTATAACCTACAGTTTCCTAAACACAAAGCTCTGTGCAAGTACATTTTGTTTTTTAATGGACATGTGATGATAAAAAACAGCAATCATGTAATTAACTGCTCTAACATAAAAAATCAGAGCCTCCTTACTTTTTATTAAAGTGCTCTGAAGGCTAAAACCCACAGTGTGGTCACGTGATCATGATCAGCTGATGAAACCATGCACTCTTTAATGGTCCACTGGTGTCCTCTGCCATCTTGCAAAGGCACGAAGATAAATCTCCTTTACTGTGGGATTACACAGTCACCTACTCCACTGAACATGTCTCTCCTCCACTCCTCAAACACCTCTCTATTATTTCCTATACACCACCTTATATACATTTCCATCACCACATTTCTGTTTTCTTGACTTTCTTCTCCAAACTCCACCTATTTGTGTTCCCACACTCATCCTGGCTTCATTTCATCCCTACCTTGTATTCATATTTTTAACTTTTCCTTTATTTTCTCTGTTGACATCCAGATTCATGTCAAAGTCTTTTTAGCAGTACTTTATGTGCTTTCCACATCCTCATTCATTTTGCTTCAAATCAGCTCAAAAAATGACAAAAGTAACTCCCAGTCATCAGCCTATCACAGCTAGCAAAGAGCGAAAGGCAGGGTTAACCAGGTAGCCTGTCCATCACAGGGCCAACACATAGAGATGGACGCCAACTTAGAATCTCCAATTAACCCAACCCCACAAATGTATGAGGAAGCTGCGGTACCTGGATAGAACATGCAAACTCCTCACAGAAAGGCCCCCAGCCAGATGGTGGATTTGAACCTGGAGAAACCCTCCGCCAAAAGTAACTTAACTCTGAAAAAAGCAACAGATCATCACTGAGTATTTTTGGCAAGGTATTAAGAAGGTGCTAATAGCTTCATTAATATACTGTTATTTTAAAACTCTGATGACAGATCGTAGCCTCTGTCACATACCAGCTGGTGTTGTGCAACATTTCACAAATAACTTATTCGGTTCAGGTTTCTTTTTGAGAACTGCTCAGTCCTTTTACAATAACTGCATCAAACTTTCCATTCCCACCTGGTCACCTGGAAACTAAAATGCAATAAAACTGTCCAATGGCTGCTTACAAATACCAATTCTCTGGATCACCTTTGCCTCTGTCATTTTTTTCACGGTTGAAGACACCAGGAGCATCTTTTGGTAAAACGCTTTGTTTAGATCTAAATCTGCGCTCGCTAAAACAAACACTTCTAATAGTTCTGCTTCTAGCATTGATGTCACATGGCGGAGCACACAAAGAAGTCTTTCTTCCCCCCCCCACACACACACACACACTTTCACAATAACATTTAAGAAACCCACAAATGTTTGCTGAATGCCATAGCAGACACAAGCTTCAGACTGCCCTTTTTCTAAAAAAGAAAGAAAGAAAGCACAGAAGAAAAGAAGGTAAAATCGATTTCCTGATATGTATTTGATATCAGGGTGATAAGCTTGTACATCTAATACTTTAGCCCAGCTATTTCACTTTGCTAGCAGACGTAACGTGAAGTCTGTTGTACAGAATCAGTGAGAATGCAGGAACAAATATCGCTGCTGGAAATTTAATCTGACGCACACTACTCACACAGCACATATTGGATGCTTACACATGCTTACACAGCCCCGTCTGCCTGCTCTGCTAAGTCAGGTCATGCAGCTACAGTCATTTCTTTCTTCTTTTCATCTTTTCCTTTTATTGACCTCTTTTTCCTCACCTCTTTCTCCCCTCCCCTCCCATCTCTGTCATAGTTCTTAACACAGCAACCCTTGGAGCCACTTTTCCCTTCTTGCTGTTGCACAATCAGCCCCTATACCACCAGTTGGGTCATCACATAATAATCCCTCTATTTCTTTTTCTCTTTCGGGCAGTCAGTGAGTCTGTGATTACATTAGAGTTCCTCTTCTCTGCTCAGGCGAGCTCCAGATACCCACTGCTCCATTCTGCCTTATTAGACATTGTCTGTGCACTTGGGTGATTGGGTAAGGCTTTCCGCCATGCTACAAGTGAATTAGTCAAACCTTTCACAGTGAAATAAACATGAGAAAGATAGTATTGCAGAACAATAATACTGCCTCGTCTTTTTCTTACATTAAGCCATTACTTATTTTTTATGCATGACAAAAGCACAGGGTAGAATGCAAACTGTTAGTCTCAACTCATTGTTCACATATTAGGTTTTTTTAAGCGCCTTCAATTAGATGAAAACTTTTATTAATCGTTATGGAGATGGGTTAACATAGGAGCAAACAGGAACTGATTGAGTTGAACAGCTAATGGACTTGTGCATTAGCAGATCCATATCTGTTACAAGTGAGCAAACTATCTGTTGATAAAGTCTCTTTGATATGAAACATTGGTTTTATTATTGAGCTACACAAACCTGATAAAAATCATTCGCAGGCAGCCAAGAAAGACTTGTTTTGCCCCAAGGAGCTGTCAAGTGAAAACTATGAATATGCCCATAGTTTCTCGAGTTTTCTGTTTGGATGCTTTATTATTTGACTTTTACTGGCTTTACACAGCACACAAGAACAAAATGCACTTGAGACAAAAACAGCATTAAACAAAGCTGTGTGCTTCTGCTTTAAGGAAGGCAAATATTACAAACATTCATTTCAGAATTCGTATGCGGTTTGAGGAATTGCTTGGGAGACGATTTAATTATCACAAAGAAACAATATTATGCTGCAGCCTGTTTGGAGAAAGAGGTTATAATATTCAAATTACTCCTGCCACAGTCAGTGAGGCACTCAAGGAGGTTTTAGATGGTGATAAATGTCTTTGAATATAATCAGCATCGATCCACTCCCGGGTAAGACACACTTACACCAACAAACACAGCAGGTTCAGATTTATTCTCACTTTTTAAACCAAACTTGGCAAGCTGACAGATAAAAATGTTTCTGCTCATGAGGACCTTCATGATATGAACAGACTGCATAATTTGTGGCTGGAAAAACTAAGTAGTAAAGACGTCTCAAATCAATGCAGACAGCAGAAAAACTACATGAGCTTTCTACTTATGGTCAAAGTGAGACTGAGTCCATGAATGCCATGGAACTCAAGTACTTTGCCCTTTAACCCCAATTATTTATGTTCTTAATTTAAAGGTGGAAATGTCAGGAAGGAGGAAAAGCAGAAGAGTAGAAATGAAGGTTTAAAAAACAAAGTAGTAAAGAGGAGAGTCAGTTAGGAGCGTACCAACCATCAAAACACGAGACATCAGCACTGATCTAAATGAGCAAGTGTGTGTGACTGTGAATTATGCAACACAGCCTTACTATGAAATCCTGACACTGAGATACTACGAAGAGACATGTTAGAAGATCCTTTTTAGATCATGTAACTCATCGCTTTATAACAGCCCCGAGGCGGCAGCTCAAGTTTCTTTATCAAGATGTCACTGCAGGGAGCGGCCGATAATGAGCAGAGAACTGGGGAAGAAATGCTGTGATGTTCCAACAACCTGATGACACATGTTGGAAATACAGATATACAGAAAACATTTTAACCACAAAGTTAACAAAAAAAATGAAAAATTACTATTTGATTCTTTAACTACTACTGAAAACAAATTTCTTTGAGTTGTTTTTAACTGTATCCCACAGCTGTTATCACCAATCAGAGAGTTCAAGGAAAAGTCAAACAGCCCATGAATATTCCTCCACAGCTGTGATCCCACAGTTTTGATGGATCACAAATATTTAACGAAAAACAGCTCTTATGGAAAATATTAAAAAGTCTGCTTGTTTAAAAAAAAATCAAAGTCAATTCATCTAGATCAGGAGTGTCAAAGATAAGGCCTGGGTTCCAGGATTGGCTCAGCAAAAGGCTAAAACCTGGCCCATGGACAGCTTTGGACTTTTTACTGTATTTTCACATTTCTTTCTTTTTTTCTTTTCTTTTTTTTTACAATGGGTCTATGGGAAAAAACAAAACAAACAAAAACATTTTCAGTGAATTAACATTTTTTTATTGACAGGACAGCCTATGGAATGAGCTATTACAACTCTTTCTGTAATTTTAAGCCCAAAGAGTCGTGCTTACATATTTCTTTTACTTCTTTATCTTGTAGAAAAACTTTGGGTTACTTAACATAATCCCTGGCTCTTTGATAACAGAGTGAGGTGTTTCACTATGGGAGTCAAACACTGAGTGAAATTTAAAGAAAAAGAACTGATGTGTATGGTTGAAATTGCACTTCTTTTTCTTATATTGAGATATCTCATGGATTTTAATGGTGTAGTTAAACTTCTTTCACTGGTCTAGATCACCTAAGATCAAAGTCGGATCAAAGACGATTTTGGTGTTCATTAAGCAGTACTGGAGATACTGATTGTCTGCCTTCTCTGAATATAATCAGGGAACTTCAAACTTCACTTTCCATGGCAGAAATATATTTTGGAAAACTCAGCAATTCCTCAGTCTAGAAATCATGACCAGGTGACTCAAAATAAATAAACAAATTATATAAATAAATAGATAAAATGCACAACGTGTGACCTTCATGTGAAAATTCCATCTACATCCACCAGTCAAATGAAGCTAGCTAATTTGGAGATGCTAAAACTGTTTACATCTTGCTGGATGTCACTTTCAAGGCCCTCGCGTCATGAGTAGATGGATGCTTCGCTCTGCAGAACTGTGCAGTTGAGTAGTAATACATAAGTCTATTGACTGTGGGAAGACCATGTGTTTTTAACAAACCACTTCGTTAAAAACACATTAAACAAACATCATCAATTTAAATGGAAAAACCTTTTATTGTCTCTAATTAATCATTTTATATTAAAGAAAATTCTGGTCTTATAATCGTCCTGCATTTCTGATGGCAAACAATCACAAATCCGAGTACAGAGCTATCCCTGCCAGGCTTACAGCTGCTGTGGGACATCACGGTAGCAGGGTAACCATAGCAACACACATGACACAGGCTATGTCGCCATAGTAACCGCGGTGCAGCCAGACTATCATCAGCGGGAGGTGCCAGCTATTCATTTTCCACGTCTCCACTTCCACATCACAACAAGGCCTGGCAGCGCCGTGATGATGTCACCCGGGAAGCAGGAAGAGGGAGATGTAGAGAAGGGGGGAGACGTGGAAAGAAAGGGAGGAGAAAGAGGGAGGGAAACAACAGCAAGAGAAGAAGAGGGAGAAAGAAAGGGCATAGAGAGGAGGTTTTGGGGGGGAATGGATGGATCTTAGGAACAAAAGAGACGCACACCCTTGTAACCCTACCTGCATGTGTGCAGCCATGTTAATCTCCTTGCTGTGGTTTCGCGCAGCCACAGCTGAACGACGTCAATACCCAGCAGACCTCCCATTTATATGCATCAGCACCAAACCTGCACATTCATCATACAATAGATACTATACGGACCTCTCAGCCCCAGGCAATAAACACTTTAAACACTGTATCTTGAGCCACATCCTTGCAGCTAAGAAAACCTCAGACTCATTTTACTACATTTTTACATAATCCATGTTTGTTTTGGTTATTGCGTGTCTGTCATTTGTTTCTGCGCCGCATTCCCCAGCTGTCAATCAGACGCTGGGGGTAGGACTGAGAAGCCTGTGGATTTCTGCCGAAAAGGTTTAAACTGGAGCTTTTGTTCCGTCTTTGTTCATTCATGGCCCTTGGAGGGCCATCTGCTAATACAAAACATTCAATTTCTCCATTTTCCGAGCTGCTTGTCTAGCTTAGAGTGGCTGCAGTCTGCAGTTGTCAATGGGTGAACACTGAGGTATACCCTGGACGGATCACACGTGCATTAAAAGACCGGCAGAGATGGATGACCACACCAAATAAAGATACAAAAATGAAATATATGGGCAGTTTAGTTCACTGATCAAGCAGACGATCGTATGGCACACAGCAGCAGCCCCCTTCTTTTCATTCCTACTTTTAACTACTCCCACTCTGATAAAGGTGAAAAATGCCCCCCAAAAGTAAATACAAATATACATTTTCTTGACTTCTTGTTCTTGATCTCATTTGCATTTAGGAAAATTTCCCATTGCTACTATTTGGAACGAGATAAATAAATAAACCAGGCCAATATCTTGGTCAATACGAACTTATTGTAGTTTCTTAATATCAGTCTAGCTGTACTGACATTATTCAATAAACAGCATTCATCTTTTTTTTTCAAATCTGTGTCAGCCTTAAATACTGGATTTCAGTATTGAGTGACTAAACTCGAAGAACACGATAACTTTTTTGGGTTTCAAGCTACAGCGACTGGTCTGCTCGTCATCAAATCCTTACAAAGTGACGAAGTAATCTATTACAGTATTACACACTCCTCAGTTTTAATATTAAGATTCTGTTGTCTGTAATATTATGAATTACATGAAGTATTTGAGTTATTTGAAAATCACCACAATCTGTTTTTATTTATTTTTAAACAGGGGCTTTAAAAATCATTCTGTGAGCCACACAGTGTAATAATTAATAACCTCACTATGACTGGATATCGACTGGACTTCAGCTACGATCATGCTGCAGCACTACCGAACAAGAAATCTAGCGTATCGGGTGTTTTGGTTCTTCTTCCACAGAGGAGCTCATCAGAAACCACAGTCTTTCACTTAGCAAAGGGTGATGCCATTAAATTTTAAGGTACTCTACCCTTTTAAAAATTTAAATGCCTTTATCGATTCAGCTCTGCACAAGTTAGCCTACCTCCAGCCAGTTTATCTACTGAACACTGAGATCCCAGCAGCAAAACCACAGACAGGCTGAAGCTGCAGCACGGTCTGTGGAGCAGATTAACAGCCATTCAAAGAGGTTTTTATTCCTGTGATGCTGGAAAAATTCTGAAATGTCACAGAGAAATCGGGTTTTGTGTCTAATCCATTTCCTGACAGAAAAAAATTGAACAAACACGCAATGTGAAAAATAACCCAGCCTTTTAGGATGTAGCAACTTTGTAACATTTCCAGGTAAAGTTTATACTGCTCTTACAGCTCCAGACCTTTTGACTTCCTGCCAAGTGAACCGATTTACTCCTGACTGAAAAACCTTGGAAAGAAATTCTGGATTGGTGTAAATCATGCAAACATCCCACTATCTATTTTTGCTTTTGTTCCAGTGAAAGATTAGATCTACACACTGAGGTGAGGATGTGGTACACCGGTTGTCAATATGCTAAACTAAGACAGTTTAGACAGTGGTTGTGAGAGTGGCATCCCGTTGGCCTCGAACAGCTTGTCTGTGCACTTTCACTCATTTTATATTACACTGTTTGTCCCTTCATGTGTTTCCCAGTAACTATGATGGTGTGATAGCGATCATTATGCACAATAGGAAGCTAAAGACCCTTCAGCAACCTGTACTTTTCCGCATGCAATGTGTCAACACATCTTACACACCAAATGTGTGAAAACGGTCCCGTTAGGTGAAAATAATCAACACTTGGCATTTAATTAGAAGCAAAATCCCAAACTCACAACTCTACCAGATATAGATTCATGCATGCACACGCCTTCAGCTTCTTTAGTCATCCTATAACTGTACTCAGACGGCAGAGTCGGCGTTCGGTAGCAGCATAACGCACTGCTGAGCAAATTACCACTGACATCAGGACACATAATTTATGTGTAATTCATGAACTGAGAGCTGCTCGGCATCAGTCTAATGCGACGCACATTTAGACGGCTAACACTCCCAAAAGTAGACTTCTACATAAATTTAAAAAAGGTGGTTGGAAACACTCGCACTTATGGGAAAGTAGAGTGCACAATGAAATCACAGGGGGAAACGTTGGATCTATATAGCCCCTATATGAGACAATCAATAAATCATCACACTAACACCACACAAATACGACCGCAACAGAATGCACACACAGCAAGTAAACCCTGCTTTGTGTGCGTGTGTTGGTGTGAATGTGTTGCATTTCCAGATACAATGGTCCTCCCCAGAGACCAGAGCGAAGCCTCTTCAGCCAACCCCAGTTCGTCCCTACAGGTGAGATAATCTGCACTCCAGTCAGCCTTTAGCAGCTTGAAACCTTTTAATGGGTTCGAGACAGGCAGCATCCCTCCTCCCCTCCATCATCCACCTGCTCTATTCTTTGTCCTGTCTGTGTACAGTGTGCTGTCTGCAGGCTATTTCCTATTCATTCTTCCAGTCTCACCTCCCACCTCATTTCATTTGGCTTTTCCTTTGTATACATACAGATGAACGCATTAACTATTACATACTGTTCTTCAGTTAAAGGGGCCAAATAATAAACCACATGTCATACAGACAAATGTAAGGTGAATTCCTGAACCGTTTCTTAGTATTTAAGCTGGAATTTGGCCACTTTTATATGTAAAAAAACATTCATTCTTTCTGAAAATATCCAAATGTTGGACATAATCTAACCCTTTGGAGTCCAAATTACGTGACCAATTTAAGACGACAAAGCAGCAAGACGCAACCTCGCTGAGTCTCGGCTTCACTGTGTGTCGAAAGTGCAGACTCCAAACTATGTTCCGGTTTGTAATCCTAACAGTGCAGTTATATGGATTTATTGACAGTCCTACACGACAAAAACAGACTAAATCCAGCAAAATACCCGTGCTTGTGTTGTCTGTCTTGTGTATATATATCTTACTCCGAATAACACATAAGCTGTTTAGGTGTTTTATGACAAGGATCACATTTAGTGTTATATTTTAGATCCTCTCAGTCGATATTTGGGATTCGGGTATTTGTTTTAGTTTGACATTGCAAAGCACAATTTGGTGCTGCTATCCCAAAGTGCGTGTGGGATTAGGCTTAGGGTTAGCACACATGGCTTAGACTTTAGAGGGTTAGGAAAAAGCAAGGAAAACTAGATTTAAATGAAATAGAACATAAATGATATCAAAGCATGAGAGACAGCACAGCTACATTGGCTTTAAAGGTGTTTCATTTGATACTTTGGGGTTTTCTACATTTGTTTGAACTTCCAAAGCACAGTTAGCATAGGCCCAGTATCAATATGTGCATATGTAATAAAATAGGTTCTACTGTGACAGTGTTTGAGTAGATGAATAGTGGTGTTCTATGCGAGTGACAGTGATATTTAACCTTCTGATATTTACAGAGTTGTTGTTCTTAATAATGTGACCATCTGCTGCTCTCAGGGAAACATTCAACTACTTACCTTCTGCTGAAAAATATAATAATAATTATATTTGACATTTTCTAATATTTGAGCTGTAGTTGCTCGTGTCCTTACTGACTATAAACCAGTCAAATACTACCATCAATATTGGTTATTTTTCACGGATGACGATTTCGCTCGTCTTTGTGGTTCCAGAAGGTTTGATCATTTTGCAAAACTTTTTTTTTTGCTTTTGTAACTTTTGGTAACGTTTTGAAGAGGTACAGAATACATCTGAATGAGGTGATGCAGCAGTCATTTTCTGGTGATATATTAGCACTCGAAAAAAGGTGTCCTGAAGTCAAAGGTGAGCACTTATCGGATATTTTACAACAGCTTTTAAAGGCACTCAGCCGATCTGAAATGCAGGCCAGAAAACAGCCTTTTCCTGACTCCTTTTTCCCGTTCTTTGTTTCTTCTCTCACTGCTGAGCTGAGAACAGCTGCCAGGCTATCAACACATGCTTCCACTGAGCCAGCCGATCTGGACAACTATTCTGTCAATCTATTAATTTAAGTTAAATAACCGACTCAAAGTGAAATTTTTGAACAAAACGAGAACTATGAAGACATCATCTAGGATTCTAAAACTATGTAAATGCGCTTTAAGCATTACTGGCCTGTTTGTGGTGTTCTCCTCCAGCTTGAGCCCCCTGTGGGGTTTCTCTCAGTGAACGGGAGCTACAAATTCATCCCCTCCCTCTTTTGTCCTGACATTTATCCACCCTCTCTCCCTCCTTCGTTCTGCCCTCCAGTCCTCTGTTCTTCCCCTTCCCTCTTGAGTGTTTACACTGTTATTGCACCCCAGTCATCTCCCAGCGTCTCAATCCGTGACTCGACCAGCTCTCTGCCCTTCAGTGCGCAGGGGTATCTTCAGACAGACTCATGTTACATCTACTGAGGCATGAAATTACCTCTGCACCCCCTACGGGCCCCTAAAAGATGCTCCACTGTTGAAAAATGCAACACAAATATTGGCACTAAAGAAGGGGTGGAGCACGCAGGCGGAGATGAACACAATGCTAATCATCGGTTTATAAAAGCGTCAAAGCGAAGAGAAGTCATGTTAGCTCTGATCTCCCCCCGAGCGAGTGAGATACTGTCAAAAAAGTTAATCTGAAATTGATTGGATGATGGTGGGGGAATGATGACAGGCCGTGCAGTTATAAAGCGTTTGGCTGTTAAACAATGGGAGATTTTTCAAATATTTCAAAGCATGTGCTGGTTCCTGGTTATGATAACTAATGCTTTTAAGAGACCTACAGTCATATTATTCTCCACCATGAGTAACACCTTGTAATCCAGTGTAATCTGCATGCTGAAACACACTGTTTTACACAGAAGTTGCTTTAATAATAATAATAATAATAATAATGATTCTTGATAGTTGAGCAAAAACCCTATCTGCATTATGTAATTAGCGAAGTCCTTTAGCACTACTATAATTCTGTCAGTAACTTTAAACAACACAGTGTAAGTGTTCATCCCTCAGTCAGTATGGAGCGCCCAGCTGTGGATGCCTGTGTGATATACAGGGAGAAGCGGTGATTCAGGCCATTACTCTTTGTTCGCCCTTGTACTGCGCTCTCGTTCTTTCTCTGTGTGTGTGTGTGTGCGTGTGTGTGTGTGTGTGCGTGTGTGTGTGCCTATAAGGGCTTTGAGTTCCCAGAGAACATTCAGCTCTCCTATTTTTCTATATTCTAGTACATGTATATGTGTGTGTGTATGTGAATGAGTACAAATGTATCACTCTCTTTCTCTGTGTATGTGTGTTTGTGTGTATTTGTGCGTGTGACTTCTGTCTGTCCCACTGGTACCACTGAAGTTCCCATCGACCTAGAAACCCTTCTGGCAAAATTCCCCCTCCTATCTTTCCTCGTCTCCTCTTCCTTTCTCTTTTTATCCATTTTTTATGCCTTCTTCCCACCAATAGCTGTGACGGCCAGAGGCGTTGTGTTTTCTGAGTATCCACCAGCCCGATGTTAATTTCATCCAACCCATTCTTATGCACATCAACACCTTGATGATATTTCTTAACATGTAGCACAAAAGGTCTTTACGCCCTCACAGAGCACATTTTTGGCCAGTACAGTATAGTTACAGTTGTAAAAATTATGCAATACTGCCGTACATAAGCACCACCTGCCATAATGGAAAGTGCAAGGCGAAGTCGGAATGGTGGAAGATTATTTCATATACGGGTTTGACGCCACCTGAACCCATGTGCCTGGACTGCAGTGATTTTGTTTTTTATATGTTTTTTTAATATGTTTTATGTTGTCTCCCCTGTCCCACTTTTCCTCTCTTCTTCTCTCACGATATCACTCGCTTTTGTTCGCATTTTTAAACAGCAGTCTTATCTGCCATTCACAATCTAAATCCATTCCCTCTTTTGTTCCCTTTATCTCTTTCCATGCCTCATTCTCTCACCTGTCACTCCTCTGAACTTTGATTCTCTTCCTCTCTCTTCCCTTTTACTTTCAGTCTCTCCGCTTCTCTTTATGTCGCTCTAGTCTTGTGTTATGCTCTAACTCAGTTACGCCGTGCAGCATCCTGACACACTGTAAACAGGTTTCCTCACTCACAGAAAGACTGTCATCGCCTATCATTTTACTCTTTTTTTGAAAGTGTTCACCAAAACTTTTCTTCATCTCATTGTCTTCCTTAAGTCACATACACATACTCGTTTTCATATCTTAGTGAGGACATCTCATTGACATAATGCTTTCCCTAGCCGCTCACCCTAACCCTGACCATCAAAAATGAATGCCTAACCCTGACCCTTAGCCTAACCATAACCATAACCTAATTGTAAACCTGACACTAAAACCATATTTTGAGCCTCAAAAATCCCTTCAAACTAATGGGGACAGGAACTTTGTCTCCATAAGTGACTGTTGGTCCCCATAAATATAGCAGTATGCCAATTTTCTGTCCTCACGAAGATGTCTAAACATGTACACACACATATATACACACACTACCCTGTTTCAGGTGTGAAGTGGGGTTATGTGACTGATTTTTCTCTCAGTTCGACTAAGCCTATCTTCACCTTAATCAATCACTCTGACCCAGATAAGTTCAAATGTGGACCACTTTGATGCTCTGACCCATTTAACAACACTTGTGTCCCTGAAGACAACACACAGCTTTCACTGTTGGCCTGACATGGAGTGTCGTGACTTGTTTGGTATGGAAAAGTAAATAAATACATTTTAAAAAATGACTAACATGTGTTATTAATATAGTGCTGCTGGGTGCTTCACTGTTTCCACAAGTGTTTCAGGTTATCTTCAGACAAAACACTAAAATTTAAGATATTAAGCCCGTATTGACACAAATACATCTCCAGTAACACGTAGACTCACATACAGGCACAAAAGCTCACTCCAAAGTCTCTGGCTACCCCTGCCCCACATCCCTCAACTTGCTGCAAACAATAAGCAGCACTTCCTGAAAGACAGGAATAACAGGGAACAGTTTCCTTCAGCAGTAAGTGGGGAATTAGAGAGAGTGAGTGGAGAGGGGCATTTAAAAGTAACAAAAAGGAAACAGCCCTGCAGGACTGAAACATACAGGCTGTGATTAGAAGTACTTACCACTCTGCTTCTCCTTCATAAAGCCAGACAGAAAACATATCAACTATATAAATGTGTAGGTCCCCATATACACAGAAGTCCCCTTACCATCATCAACTAGGTTCTGAACCCTCATATGCACATATGCAGACACACACACACACTCTCACAGAAAGGGAGTATGATCCCTGCTGAATGACCTTCAAGGGAAACATGGGATTTAAACCCATGCAGAGAGGTAATGGTGTGTGTGGGTAAATCTGAGGAAGAAACAATTACAGAAAGAAAGAGAGAGAGAAATGCACAATGAATAAAAACAAGCACCAGAAAGAGAAATGACATGCCACATTTCTCTCTTCACCCTCCAGTCACTGAGGATTTTTTTTCCAATTAAGGCTGTTATCTCCTCCACTGCCAGCCCTCCTTACAAGACCCCACCCACACGGTATATTCCCCCTCCTCATCATCTCCTTTTTCCTCTTTCTGTCAGTATTTTTTGCCCTAATTTCTTCTTCTTTATCCTCCTTCCATAATTTCTTTGTTTTATGTCTTCTTCTTTTCTTCCAATATACATGTTCAGCCAACCAACCAACAAACGAACTATGCTGTTTGTATCCCCCAGTTTCACCTCCCTTCCGCCTGTCTACCTCTTCATCTTTCACCTTCAGCTCTATGTTGCTCCTTTGTGTTTAAGCAGCTTGGGGCAGAGTGGCCATGGCTGGAAAGGGAGCTTCTGTGTTCTTTTGGTCAGCTTGTATTGCACTCTGTGAACAAAGACAGCTCTGGATTGGTGCTAGGAGCACAGCAGCACTGCAACATGGATACATTCCTTATCAAAAAAAGAGCCAATAAAGAACTGAGTATTATCCAGGGTGGCAAAACTTTAGATTTATGCCTTCGCTTACACCAACAGACAGATATGCTGTTACTGCAAAATACTTCCAGGCAGTATCAGAAGTTGATCTGCTGATATCTGCATTACAAGGTCAGTGTCCTTTTATTTCTTCTCATCCGTCTCACCTTTGCCCTTCACTAAGCGAAACAGAAACTCACTAAAATTCAGTAAATTGGTGTTATTATAATGATAGCACCTATTTACAGTGAATACAGTGGCTCACTGAACAACAACATCCAGACAGCATAAATGGTATTAACCAGAAACAAGAGCTGCTTGTTCTGTTGATTGTTACAAAGAAGACGTAAATAAAGTGTGATGGAAAGTAAAATGAAAGAAGGTCTCTGGTTGAATGACAGGCTGGCTTATATTCAAAAGACAGAGTCTCTTGCAACCTCAGCTTTATTGTCTTTCTAACCGTGATTTTTTTCTTTCTTCCATTCCTTCAATCAATCCTTCCCTAACATCCGATAACTCTAACCCACTCCTCCCTTCATCACATCCGACCTTGCCTCTGTCAAAGGTCAAGCAGCTGGAGTGGATCGATGGGTTTTGGAGAGGGAAGGGAAGATGGCAGCAGTAGAGGAGGGGAGGAAACGAGACAAAAAAGGCGAGGTATGAGTGAGCGAGGGAGTGAGGGCTTTGGTATGAAGGAGGGAGAGGGGGCAGACTGGCTTGAGTAGGAGGAGCAGGAGGAGATGGACAGAGGAGAGATTTTAAGGGAGAGAGGAGAGAGATGGAAAAAGAAATCCCTGCATCAGCATTCCTCTGCGTCTCTATGGGAGCAGCAGGAGAGGAGGAAGGGAGGGAGGCAGGAAGAATAGAAGGTGATAACAAATGGGGAGATGCAGGAGGAGAGCAGAGGTGCAATGGAGGAGGGGAAGGGAGAGCCGGGCTGTGAGAGAGGGATGAGGGTAAAGGAAAACAAGGGTGGAGAAAATGAATGAGAGAAAACATTGCCCTTCTGCTTGTTTGACTAAATTAATTGTGTTTTATGCGTGTTTGTCTAACAGTGCGTAGAAGAGAGGCAACTGATTTAATATAATATCAAACAATATTATCTATTTTCCGATCTATTAATATTGATATTTATAACAGCTGATAATTAACTATCAGCCATTCCTACATGTACAATGGATGCATCCGCATATTAGCTTTAGCTCCAGTTTTTACACTGGGCGCCCTTCTGGACCTGACCCTTCAAAGGATTTTTTTTAATTCGGTTTACTTCATGTTTATTTATATGCAACCAAATCATAACAACAGTTGTCTCAAGGCACTTTATACTGTGAGTTTTCATTTCAGTCTTGATTTTTACACCAGAGAGCACTCTGCAAACTTCCCTATTGGGAACGCCGCAAACACAACAATCATCTGAGCTGAGCAGATTTGGGCACAACATAGTAAATAAATAATAATAATAATAATAAACTATGCGTAACAGATTTGGGGGAAATCTGTTTATGTTTTTGTTTTATCTGGATTAAAAAAAAATCGGCTCATGTAATATCAGAGTTTTAAATCAGAAACTATTGGTATCAGTATCAGTTTTCAAACTCCTACATCTGTCAGACTCTAGCAACTATTAAAATTCTTACTTAACTTTTACATGAACCATTTTCTAAAAATACATAAGATAGGAGACAAATTCAAGAAAAATCAACTGAACGATTTAATTTGTCCACAAAAATGCACAGATTGAATCAAGACAAGGCTTTTCGGTATGTAATTATGAAAGTGATGGAAATATTATGACGTGGCCTTTTCAACCCAAATTGACATTTGGAGGTTTGGACCAAAGGGTTTGAGAAATTTGTCCCTCTTTATAAATAAAATAAATTATAATCTGGAATTCTTCAGTGTGGGATTAATGAAGTCTATATCTATGCATAAATGACATCGTTCCCTATATCAAAATTGACATAGTTTTCTAAAATATGGCAGATCTTGACCTTCAAGTGACCAAATGGAGAAGGCTAACATGATAACACTAGTGCACCATCCAAACCTGCTGTGATTAAGTATTAAGTATGTCATAAAAGAGGCATCATTTGCGGTCAGTGAAACTAATATGTTACAAACATATAAGTAAAATACTGCCACTAATAATGTGAATGTACCTAAGGCTAACACACAACTGCCAAAGACTAGCATATAAGAGAAGATTTGGCAATGATAATATAAAGCACACATGCAACAGCGGTGCTTGTTTCTATCATTGTTTTCCGCTCTGCAACTGGCAAACTAAAAAATGATAGCAGCCTATAAGCATATTGACAACGATTGCTAAAAATGTGTTTTTATTATATTAATATAATACAAAAACATGCGCATACAGAAACCTACCTATAAGTCCAACCTCTAATGTATAGTTTTTACCATTTATAGTAACACATGATACATATAAAGAGAAAACTAAAAAAGAATATTGACAATTCAGACGAGATGTAACAATCAAATTACATGTTTGTCTGCTTCTAATTGACATTACTTCTGTTTATGTAGCTAAATCATTAAAACTGTTACTCTACAGAAACGAATCCTCCTGTTTCCAGTTTGGTATTGATGGCCTGCAGCAGCAGCAGCAGCAGCACAGTAAAGGTCTAGCCAGTGCACCGCTCACCTCTTCTTTTTAAAGAATATCGATATCAGTGCAGACCGTGGGCTGCAGTCACCACACAATCAATAATTCACAAACTTCATTTACAGCTGTGAAATACCAAGGCCTTTACTGACTGCATGCACTCCTGTCTGTGTGCTTAAATCCCTTTCTGTCCAGTGTGTTTATCTTCACCGTATTTTTGTGCATATCTGTGTATATTTTATCACTCTCTGAAAGGCGGCCGCTCTTATCGCTCTCTTTTCTGTGATGTACTTGAATTCTTGTGTTTGTACTGTGCAGTGGAAGGTGAAACACAGATGAGTGAGACATTCCTTTGTGGATGAACATGCACACAAACACAGCTCTCTGAATCACATCAGCTATGTGAAGAACTCCCTTCACTGAAGGGTTAGTATGACTCTGCACAGCAGTCCCAAAACAAGGCTTATGAAACCATGTTAGTTCATAGCACATCAGGCATCCAGTCAGTCAACAGCCTGCTGTGCTAGGTGAGAAATAACCATGGTACTTTCCACTTGGTGAGACTTTGTAGCTCTGCTTTAGTGTATGATTGGTGACATAATACAATAGCCAATGGGCTATTTTGCTTTAGATGGATGAAAGCTTTCTTCCAAAGACCAGGAACTATCAGGATCTTTTAATTGTAAAAAGTAAAACATTAAAGCCTGTGCTTAAAATATGACAGCAGAAATGACAATTATAACTCCAAGGGAAGAAATTTCATAGCAACAAGATTAGCATCCGGTTGTATCCATTTCTAATGGACAACAATTAAGCTTTGTGGAAAACTGACATTTTGACAACTGAAAACAAAGGGTTGTGAATTTTTTCATTATGACTCATTACATTATTCAGATGACTCGAGAGCTGCTGTGTTTTGAAGGAAAAGCCTTCAAAATGTACAGTAAAGAAAAACACGAACTGCAATATGAGATTTCAAACAAAATCTCATATTTGCAGGATATTAAACACACCAATAATACTTTTACCAATTAAAACTGCTACAATATAAAAATCTATTCCACAGACTCATGCAAAGGAAGCCCAGTCTTTAAATCAAACCATTGGTGAGGGCTGGAAATATAAAACAAATCATTGAGATATTCGGGTGTTGCATCTCCATCACTGTGGATGTTAGGGATGGGGATGGCAAGCAAGCTATTTGAAATTCACTGAGAACTGTTAATCTATTTTTAAACACCCCCCACTTGTGGAAGCCTCACCTGGCAGAGTTGCACTGAACCTTTTTTTTTTTTTTTTTTTTTTAGAGAAGGTCAAGTAAGATTTTTTGACATCTGTACAGTGGCATGAAATCTCACAGTGCTACACACATTTCAGTTTAATAGTAGTATTTAATGGTAGTTCAACAGAGGCTGGTAAATAGTGCAATATTGCAAACTTGTAGTAGTAGTACAAGATACCTCCAGGAGCTGAGAAAAAACAAGGGGAAATGTATATAATAGACAAGAAGCAGCTATTCAGAATGTACGTATGTGTATATCATCTGTAGTGGATGCACCACTACACTTCATCTGAAAGACAGCCAGGTGAAGGGTGATGAAACCCAGCCATCTTCCTTCAATCCACAAACAGCAAACGCCCAATTGTACCAAGGGAACACACAGTCCAGCCAGACCAGAGCAGACAGACCCAGATCCCCTGCCAGGAACCCAGCCATCCATCCCAACCCGAGCCACATCAGGGACCTGGTCCTGAGCCAAGGCTGTGACCATCAGACCATTAGACATTGGCAAAAGAGACAATAAGCAGAAAGAGGGAAGAATTGGATGCAGAACTGTAGCCTCATTTTCTGCTTTTCACTCACATTACGCTTCTCTCAGACCAAATCTATGTGCAAATAGATTACTCGTATTTTTTCCCATTAAAAAAAAAAGGCAGCAACATCAACTCTGTTATGTTTATTTTCACTTCACCGAGTCCTGACATCAGTTTCTATTCTTCCTTTTCATTACAGTTTTTATTGGCTACACTTAGTATAACAAAAAAGTCCCTTGAGTTGCAGCCGAGTGGCAGAAAGGAAGTGAACACCAGAAAAGAACAGACTCTCTGGAGGCTTCAAGACAAACTGAGCACAGTAAACAGTTTTCTTCAAAGGTCCCAAATCCACGACAGGCTAAATAGGGATCTGCCTGAACCTCAGTGTTTAAATGAAATTTCTAGTCAAGTCTGAACCTAAACAAACACACATCTTAACTTGTAGTCTTGTAATCTACTTCAACTGGCAAACCTTTTTTAAATGGTTTCTCAGTACATGGCTTCTGCAGCTTGGCCTCTCCTGACTCAGATGCAAAGTTTTGATCCTACCTTGTCAATCTCCTGCTGCAGGACCTGTTTAGCGACCTCCAGATCCTGCAGGCGGACCCTCAGCTCCTCATTCTCCTGCTCAAGACGACTCCTCTTCTTCTCCACACTGTCCAGCTGGCTGTGGAGACGGATGGACACGTCCTTTGCCACCTGTGAGGGGAAGATGGAGGGGTAGAGGTTGGGAAGTTTAGCTCAGTGCGTCAGTCGTCACAATGATACCTAAATATCATGCATGAAAGTTCGTTTGCCTTAGAATTTTTTTTACACGATCAGGTATTTGGGCACACAGACACATATTAGGACCCTGCAGGTTGTTCGCTTTATCAGATATTATAACAACATTATGCTGCCTAGCTAAAATGCTAAAATGATCCATTCATAGACTCCTTCAAGACCTTATCGTCTTCATCGGATCGTTTCAGTTTAATGACAATATCCACATAACATGAATAATGTGTTGTTCAAGTTATTAGGGCATGATCCATGATCCTAGGAAACACCTAACAAGGAACTAAAGTTACAGACATAATCATACTGTGGTGTGTACTTAAAATATTCTCAGCTGTAGCAAACCTAAGTCATATCCATTTAATTCAGACATCTAGGGTAAGAGTAGTTTCAAGCAATGTGTGTGTAAATGCATATTTTTCTCCAAAAGGAACCCCAGAGTGTTGTTATCTCGAATTGTAAGTTCACCAAGGTTGAGGGAGGTTACTTATTATGTTATTAATCTCTGTTCAGGTAAAATAGAACATCTGGGCTATGCAAATATCAGAAATGTTATTAAAATAGTGCTGGAGAAAAAAAAGAACCAGTTAAATGTTATTTGGGCTGAGACTTAAGAGTGTATTGTACATCAGGAGGAAGTTTATACAGGCACTACTTGGTGACAATGATGAGGGGACTTTTTTTTCAATAATAATATCAGAAAAGATAATTAATAGCAGCCTAGCAGGTACTGATCTTTTATACATAAAATGATCTCATGAAAGTCTGATTGTGCCCCCCTCCCCGGACTGCCTCCCCCACCACCAAAGCCCTGAGGGCAGTTATTCATTAAAAGTTTCTAACGTCAGAGAGTGACACCAAAGTCGACACCAGCAGCTGGGGGAAAAAATTTTTTTTAAATCCCATGTGACAACTGCATTGCGGTTTTAGTAAAGCTATTATGCTGTTACAGTATTAAAAATCAGAACAACTTCTAAAATGAGGCGAGTTAAATAAATTTGTCTAGTTTGCGAACTTGCATGGCATGAAGCTGAATTAAGCAGCATTTTGCTGTCTGAAAAACAAAGAGTGCCCTGATCTGCAACACCGATGCAAAACTGGTTCTTCAATGTGTTTTGGGGAAACAATACACAAAATTACACACCGACATCATCCCGAAACACTGTATTCAGTATTCACGTCATAGTCTTTACACAGCCAGTTAAGAGTTTGCATAGGGGCCCAGTGATATATCAGCTGATGATTGGTATTTGATAAATATCGAAAGGTCTGAAAATAAAGTGTGAAATATACTGATGTCACCGGCTGTTTTTCTGTTGTCCCATATTCATTCACATTCATGTGTTGTGGTTTGTTTGTTGTATCAGGATAGAAAGGGGAATAAACTGACAGCAAAAATCAAATATACAACCCCAAAATTATCAGTGTCAGCAGTAACACACAAACACTCGAATCAAGACTTTTTATCATTTCTTTCATAAAAAAATGTCTGTACAAAGTATGATATCGCACAAAACACTGTGAAGAATTGCAAAAAATAAAAGGTAGTCAAATCCCAATTATGGCTTTCAGTATAGAGGTTTGTCAATTATCTAGCAGTGAAAATTACCAGAGGCTAATGAGCCGAAGCCCCGACAAAAGAGCAAAAACTATTCCACTGGACAGATCGCTGTATCGCATTCAATCAGTCATCGCTGTCACGATCCTGGGTCTTAGGACCCAGTGTTTTGAGTTTTAGTTAATCTTAATGTGTATAGTTTGTTAAGCTCATTAGGCCTCCTATGTTAATTTGCTTATTAGTTCCCCCTTGTGTTTCCAACCCATGTTAAGTCTCCCCTGCCCTTCATGTCTCTCTGTGCCCCCTCTGTTCTGTTTATTGTGTGTCTTTGCATGTTTGAGTTTCTTGTTTTCTGTCACCCTGCATTGTGCATTATGTTCTCATGGTTGGTCTTTTGTTACTCCCTCTAGTCTAGTCTCTTGTGTTCAAAGTTGAGTATTTCCCTCTGTGTATTTTGGTTCTTAGACCTCTGCCTTATGGTTTGTCTCTGTTTCTTAGTTGCTGTCTCCACTGTCAAGTTTTGTCTGCGTTTCGTTATGCTTCCTGTTTTATTTTGGAAGGAGTCGTGTGTTCTTGGTTCTTTGTATTTAGCTTCACTGCTCCTGTCATTAGGTTCATGTTAGTCAGCTGTTTCCTCATGTGTCTCCACTTCCCTCGTTATCCCTCTGTGTATTTAAGCCCTGTGTTTCTCTTTGTCAGTGTTGTAGTCTCCCTCATGGCTGTGTTTCCCTGTGTGTTAGTCATCCATGTTCTAGTTTAGTTTCCATGCCATTCTGCAATAAAGCAGCTTTTTGAGTTTAATTTCGTCTCCGTGAGTTTGCGTTTTGGGTCCTCTCCTGCCTGCCACACAGCCGAACATGACAATCGCTGGTTATTAAAGAAGACAAACACAGAAAAAATGAACTTGTGCAGAGAAAAGGGGTCATTTGCTTTAATAAATATCAATTTCACCTTCAAACCGATTGCTTTTTGCTCAATTCAAACTAAATATGAGGGCTTTTATTTTAAGAGGCTGCATTACATTTGATCAAATTAAGCTTTAATGGTTCCCATTGGGAACTAAGTAAAAGACTTCATCTAGTGTTTCGGGGGAAAATCTGTTCAATCATCACTCAGTAGTTCAAAAATGCACTTAAACCCCATTAACCTCCATACTGATTTAATCTAGTGGGATGAGGGTTTTTGTCTCCAATGGTTTAACAGTTTATACTGACCACTTTTCATTTTAGCAGTTAACTGGTGCAGGCTTCAATGATTTGTTATCAATGAACTCGTTGTATTTAATATTTAGCTGTGAGACAGGCAGGTGTGAGTTTTAAAAAATAGAGGTGTTTTTTTGTTTGTAGTGTAAATAGTGCATATCTGAATAGAAGCTGCAGCACCAGTGGAACCACTATTAGTCAGAGTGGATTTATGTGGTTTCAACAATACTCCTGTTAGAGTTTATAATTGCATGTAACGGACTGTCTGCTTGTGCACTTTGTAAGTGTGTGTGTGTGTGTGTGTGTGTGTGTGTATCAGGTGTCTGTTTGAGCATCACTGGTACAGTGCGTCTCGCTGCTTGTTTGAAACGACTCTCTTGAACACAGTTTGTAATTGTACGTCTGAATGTGTGTTTTTTTTATGTCTGTGTCTTTGTGGATGAGTTTGAATTGGTGCCAGGATGCACAATGCCCCTCTGTACTACCCACTCTCACTCTATCCAAATGCTCTCGCAGCTCCACCATGCTCCAATTCATGCTCAAATGTGTGTGTGTGTGTCTGTGTGTGTGTGTGTGTGTGTGTGTGTGTGTGTGTGTGTGTGTGTGTGTGTGTGTGTAGTTTCTAATAGTTCCAGTGGTATTCAACTCATTTTAAGTCTTTATTTTAAGTTTATTTCTGAACTTTATTCAGGCATCTCTCATCTTATTATTATATGAAGAGACTTTATTTTAGACAAAAGTTATTAACATGAAAATATTATTTTGTTGCTGTCTGTCTATCTGTTCATTTTCAGTCACCTTGCATGTTGGGCTGGTTAAAAAAATATACCAATATAAGCTAACCAGTTAGCTATTGAACATTTAGTAAACTGTAATGTACTGTACAGCTGGATCCAGGAATATTTGTACACTGACACAGTTTTTCTAGTTTTGCTTCTATACATCATCATTATGAATGCTGCAACAGTCAATTAGGATGTGACTGAAATGCAAACTCTTTAATTCAAGGGAGTTAACAAAAGTATTGCGTACGTCTATATTTCTATATAACATGTCCTTGTATTTGTACACCCATACCGTGGTAAGCAACTTTTGACCGTTAGACTTAGAGTTGATTAGTTGATTAGTTAGAGTAGGGGTGTCAAACATAAGGCCTGGGATTGCCTTTCTTTGGAAAATGTGAAGGAGGGCAAAAATCTTGGACTTTTAACTTTATTTTCAGACGTTTTACAACTTTTCCTACCCATGCAAACCTCTCCCATGGCCCTTCATACTTCGTCAATGTAATTAAGTAATAGACAAACATTAAATGTGTGTTGTTTATCACAGAAATCTCTGTTTTGTAAAATTAGCCCACAGTAAAAAAAAAAAAAAGAAAAAGAAAAAAGAAAAAAAAGAAAGAAAAAAAATACTTAAAGGACAGTCTGAGGCATGAGCTACCAGAACTTGATATCCCTAAGCTAGAGCAAAAACAATATATAAAAAACACAAAGCCCAAAAGTTTTTCACTATGCACACACACAGATTTATGGCTTATCCATCTCCCCCTTCCTTTGTTCCTCCTCCCACCCTCACTTCTATATTGTCCCCTTCATTAACACTCCTTCGTCAGCCTTTTGACTCCCAGTAAATGCTGCACTGTTCTTCTATGTTAAAGGGAAACGTGAAGGAATTTAACACCATTGAAGCTGTGGTTTTTACCCAGCAACAGAGTCATAGGATGTAATTAGAATTCAGTCAGGGTGTCAGCTGACTGAGAAGATGTGTGTCTGCGCGTGTGTGTGTGTGTGTATACATGTGTGCATGTGTTAGAGAATGAAGGAGCGAGTGTGTGACAGGGAGGTGTGGAAGAAAAGCATTAAACCTATAGAAAAGGGCGAAAATCAGGCCGCAGGGGGGAAACATCATTCTACAAGTGGCAGTTAGTCACCCAATCACTCTTTTTTTCATGCACACTGTGCAGTTATTTGTGTTTGATTGCGCTTAACAACTGGAGTCTTGTTTCTCCACAAACACACACACAGCTGCTTTCTTTCCATAACGGACATCTCTCTTTAACAACGACTCTATCCCTGTAGATCTTATCAGAGGGGTTTTATGTGCAGCCGCTTGTGTGTGTTTACGTGGCCGTGTGTGTATTTGCATGCACTTGTTCTTATCCTGAGGTACAAAGCATACAAAAAAAATATTTGGCACTCGCCTCTTGAAAGAGCGGTTTAAAAAAATTAGATCAGTCTAATTTAGACATACGCAGGTTAACTGTGGGTTTATGTTAAGGCAAAAGTTGAGCATGTGCATACTGTACTTATCTGTGTTGGTGAAGGGTGAAAAAAGGTATTATGACAAATTATATATCAGTTAATAATTTACAGAAATCTTGTAAAAATATATTTACAGATAAAGAAAATATAATTTATGTCTTTACCTCAACTCATGAACAAACTCTTTTATTCAATATGTTTCTTTTTTTAACTCATGCACTGCAGCCCAGAACTGCTTGTGATAATGCAAATGCCCAGTGCAGATAACAAAATGATCTTTTACATGCCAGCTCAGTAATGTAAAGTCTGTGTGTTGTGTGTGGTTGCACCACTTTTCACTCATCTGAGAATTGTGCAGGTTATGATAATCTGATGCATCACAGCCCATGCCTGTCCTGGGTCCTGCTTCCTGCTGTGCTCTACCGCATATCTCTTATTGTCTGAGGTTTTCTTTTTTGTAATTTTGTCTCTGTACACCACCACTGCATTTAAATCAAACAAATAAGTCTTTTAGCTTTAATTCAGGGACTTAGCTAAAGCATTGCATTAACTGTTTAGGAATTACAGCAATTTCTATGTCCAGTCCCCTGGTTTAGAGGTACAAAATTAACTGAGCCCTTGTCTGGCAAGGGCTTTAATTTTTACCTGATCAATTAAACAACTAAAAGATCTGGAGTTGGTTTAAAGTGGTGCGCTTGCATTTGGTAGCTGTTAACCAGAACTGGAACAAGACATTAATGTAAGTGAAGGAGGCCATTATTGGCAATGACAATGAGAAATAACAGCTTAAGCAAAATGTCTTCATCTGTTTCTTCCACTAAAATCCTTAGTTTACGTGCTAGCAGGTTGGCATGCTATATTTGAATTGCTCAACAGCTGAAAGAAAACTTTTCCAACATTGCTACAATGAGCCTATCACCAAACATTTTCTTGAAACCTACTCTAACTAAAATTCCAGAGCTTCACGGAAAAGGGTCCCTAGGCAAGCTCATTCTTGATTTTATGCTAGCTGGTAAGAAATCACCTGAACTGAATGGATGATAATGTACTCTGCTACACCGCACACGTAGCTCTTTAAGAAACAGGATTTACATGTGTTACACCACCTAATTTCCAAGAAAACATGACTGAGTACTGACCTCTGATCTACAGCTGTTCTACCTCACAGCATACAGAAATTAAAATAAGACTCATGCTAATATCGTGGTTCAGATAGCGACCGACAGGTTCAGTCAGTCCTGATGGTCTTTGAAATCACTCACAGTTACTAAACCACTTTGGCTTTGTCCATTGTTTTCCAACTTTGAAATTTTAAGTGCTGAACACGTGTGGGATCCACAGTTCCATTTCTGAATGCCACTTCACTCTGCTTTGTCTGCCTCCACTCCAGCGCTATAGCCATTCTGCTGTCAAATCAAATAGGAACATAACCATTTCTGCTAATGTAAAAATATGACAGTAACAATTGTTCAGTCTGTAGTTTTATTTACATCAGCACTCTGCAGCGGTTCAGCCTTCCATTTACCAATTTAGAAATCGCTGCAGATTCATGTCGGGGAGCGATGACTCTAGTGAAACTGTAAATCCTGTAACACTCAGCCTTGGAGTTGAGCGCATTGTTTTTTTTAATGAGCTCTGAAATATGCTTACAAAGAGTGGCTCTATGTAGAATTATTGACTGCCTACTGTTAAGCTGAACCCATCAGTTTATCTTGGAGGAGAGTAATGCTGAATAAGCTTGTAGCAGCACATATAAACAAGGAGTGTTTTTGAAAAGCTATCTAAAACACTGCTGCTTGCTTGTAATTTCATTTCAGGTAACCCATTTTGAATGTTTGCATGCAGTAATTAAACAGTCGGATTTTTTATTTGACACATAATATGATACAATAAAAAGCCACGCAAATAACTGCAGTATATTCAATGGAAATTGCTGGCTTTTTTGACGTAGCTGGATAAACATACATTTGATCCTGTGAGAACAGGAAACAGCAGCTATTAATAAATGTAAACACGATGACATGCTGTCTAGGGAATGACCAGTCTTCAGTCAGTCCCAGTGTTTAAAGGTAATATGAGGTCATTAATTTGAAATTTGAATATGAATTTGAATTGAATTACAGACTGGAAGACAAAAACTATTTCAGTTCTAACTATTTCAATCTAAAAGGACAGTTATTTATATTTCTAGGCCTTCAGTGATCCAAAGTGGATATCTTCACTATTGCTTCGAAAAGCCTAATGTTGCATCAGTGCATCATTTTGCATGAGTCCTGTCATCATTTACAGCCCTCAAAACACAACCATGATAATGATAACTTATCACAGTATGGAGGAAAGAAAACATCCCATATGACTCTATCATTTGTTTTTATTAAACTTCAAATATAATTCAAGGTAAAGGTGAGGAGAACACATTTTATTTAAGTTTGCTCAAGTGAACTGCCTGATTTTGATGGAGACGGTGGGTGACACAGAGGTAGCCCTGGTCTTGATGTTTACTGTTCACGATGCTGACCTTTTCCACAGTCGTCCAACATTCTGGCCCTTCAGTACCCACTTAGAGGGTGTTACGTCACAAGTGGTCTGCTTCGTGTCTATATATAAACCATTATGTGTGAAAGAAGAAGAGAAACAGACAGTGTTGTGACAGCTGTGCAAGCTGTGATCCATCTATCTTAGAAAAGAGGGTGTGAGAGAGAGAGACACAAGGAGGGAGAGAGGTGGTGAAAAGTGAGGAATTCTCACAGTCGCTGGCATGCTGGGAATGTGTGATCTCGCCTCCAGTATCACCAGCAATCATTTTTAACCATGTTTTCATTAATGCATGCATACAAACAGGTATCTGCTCAGTAGGGGTGGGACTGAAGCTGCTGTAGTTCTTCACAGGGCACGTCCTGTTGCTATAAGCACTTCTGCTGGACTCTGTAACATCCAAAAATAATTCTATATAAGCATTTTACTGTTCACTTCCTGAAATGTAAAGCGTGACACACGCATGGAAACAGCAACTTCCTACAGTATGTGTGTGTTTGTGTGCGTGTGTATGTGTATGTGAGAGCAACACAAGAGGAACATTTTTACTGGAACTCACACAGTGTTATTAAACAGTAAAAACGTTTGGATGGCTGTCTTTTTGTGAGAACTAGTGTAAGGCTTTCAGAGTGACGACATCTTGTCTAGTCCGTAACTTTTCAAGATGCATTGAGGTTATAGCTTGTGGTTAGTTGAGTATATTTTTAAAAAAACATGGTTCCTCTCAGCTGGAAGTCTGTCTGATGTTCATGCGTGAATGAGTGAGAGGCAGGATGACTCTTGACCAAGTGACAATGCATTTATAAGAACATCTACAGGAAACACCCTCCCCCTAACACGCACGCACACACACATCTACTGTGTGGTACAGAGATAGGAAGTATTAAAATGGAAAAAAATGAACTGAACTAAATGACAAAACAGAGAAAAACGAGAAAAAGAATTCATAAATATTTGTCAAATTATTATGGTCTACTTTATATATCGTGTTGACATTACCGGGAGCACAGACTGCACACAGGTACCATATGTAGCATAAATATTGTACAAAGCACCGTAAAGCTGTCCTGATTTACACTCACTGCTGCAGAGGGCAGGGGTGCCTCCTTATTTGGGCAACTTAAAAGAAGTGTTCAAGGCCCAGGCCTAATGCTAAGCTATGCTAAACACCTTGTAAATCTCTCTCACAAAGGGAATCTACTCATCTTCTGAAAAGGGTAAGTTCACCTTAAAAGTTTTACCTTTTAAAACTATATCCTTTTAAAATATTACTTGTTCTCAGGTGGAAATCATCTTAAAACAATCTACTTGAGATACAGTCAGATACAGTCACACCCTTAAGACAAGTGAGTGAATAACTGACTTTTTTCTGGAAATGTGAAGTACCAATGAGCTAACATCATGAGAATCCTAACAACTATTTCCTCTGTGTGTCCAGATGCCTGTTGCCTGTGGGAATGAGAGTAGTGAGTGAGTAGGACAGGAAATGATGTCAGGAATTCTCATAGAGAGTCTGATGGCTGTAGACCTACTGAACCCTTACAAACACACATATAAAAACAGGCAGTCACATGCAAGCAGACACCCGCAAGATTTCTAAATGGGCACAAATAAGAGCACATGATGTACATAAGGACATGTTTGTGTCAGAAAGTATTCACATGACAAACACATTAGAGTGAAGACACACTCTTTCTAGTTCACCATTTCTTTCACTTGTCATTCTGACTTTTTTCCATCTGACTTTCAGCCCACGTGCTCTCCCTAAAGGACAACTAAAGGCCTTGAGAATAGACTGAAAGAGGCAGAGTAAGGAAAGGAGGAGTACTTTTGCTGATTTGTTTCCACTTGCATGCGAGTGAGTCATCGAATCTAATGCATCAACAGTAGTTAAGCCAATTACTTTTGCAAAGCAGCTCAGGGCAGAGCTGCTCGGCAAATCAAGGTCAAGTTGGACCATGAAGTGCAAAAACACTGGGGCGCGTCAACCACAAGAACCGTAGCTCAATAAAACGTTTTGTACAATAAGTTTGCACATTTCTCTGGAGCAAGAAGAAGAAGAAGCACTGAGATTTTCACTCATGTTTACTCTTGTTTAAGATAATCAGTATGACTGTCATACTTGATAGCTGTTTGGCATTGCACCAAGCTTTTGTGAGGCCTACTGTAAATGCAAAGAAACATGTATTTTCAACCCACTGTCAAAACGAAACTTACATATAAGGAGTGAAAACCAAAGTGGAGCTTTTTTCTTGTATTGTTTGATTTTAGTTGAGTAATTTAAAAAGGTGAATCAGTGAATGTTTATTAGTTATTTTATGACCATCTTGCAAAGCCTCAGGGACTTACCACCCTTTACTTGGATCACTAGCTGATCTTATGGAGCAACAGCCACTCAATCTAAACTGATAGTTTTATGTTACATTGCACTATGAAAGGGGCAGTATAGAGCTACTACTTAATGCACTTCTGTGTACAAATGAAAACACTGGGCTTTTTTGAGTCTGGCCTTCTGGACTTCATGCCTATTAAAGGATAAGAACACTGACGCCAGCATACCATTGCTACACTGGTAGATTTTGTGTAAAAATTTATGATGCATCCCCTTATGATGAACCATTATAAGGGTACTAAAAGAGATTTCATTTAAAAAAGGAAAATATCCAAGTAATTTTATGTCAGTAAATTATTGATTTTTAAACAGAGTATTTGTAAATTCAGTTTGGTTAAAAATATGGGAAAAAAATCCTTAAAAAATTAATACAGAAAACGGCTTCATTTTAAAATGGTACATTGTGCAGTACTTTTACTTTTACTGTGGGGATGAACTGGGGGGTGTTTGTGCATCTTACTGCTTAATTAACTGTGCATTCATTTTTGAATGCACAGTTGGATGATTTTGGTTTCTATGACTTAGTTAATGGCAAAGTTGGAGAGTCTTCAAACAATTTCGCTTGTTTTTATAATTAAACTTTTATGTTCTGAGTCAGAAATTCAGAGCTTTTAAATCTGCAACACTGAAAACCTTTAAACAACGTCAATTTTTTTTTTAACTCCTATTAAAGCAAAGTGAAGATTAAAGTTTTCCAGTACAGCCTAATCACAGTGGAGTCATAGGGGTAGGTAGAGTGTGTGTTTTTAAAATACGAATAATGAAGCTACCAGAATAAACAGAGGAGTGGCTGATACACACTAGAGAAAGAGAAGCTTAGCCACGGCTTAATGCATGCAAACACACACACACACACACACACGAACACACATGCAGAACAGTATGTTGTAACTTGACCTGGCATCTGAGTCCTTGGCCCTGTCGGCAACAAGGCACAATCAGCCATGTGTTGTGAGAGAGAGACACAGAGAGGGCAGACTTGTCTCCCAGCAGTGTGATTTTTTTCAGCTTTCTGTGTTAACGATACCCCTTTGCTGATGCAATCAACAGATGCAGACTTAGCTCATTTTCCCCCTCAAGCTTTAGTCTTTCCATGCATCATCCCTGCCATCACTCCCCTCTCATTTTCTAAACATGACAACTGGCCACTGAATTCAAACAGGGACTCCCTTCTGCCTTTGAGTTGTTTTCTCATTGGCCAATTTGAATTTTCAAACACTGACCAACCACCCCCTTCCCTTTTAGTCACAGGATGTACACTCATCCCTCCCTCTTTCCGTCCTCACTTCCCTCCTTCCTTCCAAAACAACCAGATGGTGATACAGCAGCTAAGAGACAGACAGCAGCAGCGGGCGGGAAGCCCTTCGAGAGTGATTCCACGCTCTCACTCTCTTGCACGCTCTCTCTCTCTTAGAGGATAAAAAGCCCTCATTGTGTCGTCCTTCACGTGGAAAATGTTGGAGGAATGCTATAAATTTCGCACAGAGTAACGGTAGTCCAGGGTCAGTGTGACAAAACACACACACAAAGGCTTTGCCCTAAACTCACCGTGTTCCTGTACAGCTACTGCAAGGCCCTACCAAAACAGACTGTGCACATAGACACATTTATAGTGTCTAAAATGTACCGATTTTATCATTGGTGGGGGTTTCCTGACTAATCAAATGAATTGCCTGTATAAGTGGGTTATTACAGATAGCCCATTTTATAGGAAAAGGAAGGAAATTCTTCAGAAACAAAAGCTCGAACTCGATGCAGTTTTGTGACTTTCAGAGTGTGACAAAAACTGGGTCAAAGGAATCTCCATATACAGACACATCATCAGAAAGCATTACTGTATCCAAACATATCTTCTCTTATGTCACAAAAATAGTGATTGAAGACCGTTGCATAGCAAAAATTATGCAACCGTGTGCAGTGAACTTATGATCTTGTCGCCTTTGAAACAATTGCTTTGAAGATGCCAAGTCTACGGCAAATCGCAGCAAGCTGGATTCTCCAAGATTGACTGAAAGTGGTTGCCCAGAGGTCGAGCGTGTAATGCCTGAATCTCTGTATATTTTACTTCTAAAGATCAAAGATGGTAGAAGAAGTTTAATTAACTCGTTAGCTAATTAAACCTGACAGCTGTGTTTTTATTATTGAGTACCTTAGAGATGCTGGGATTAAAGACAAGACATCTAACGATGTTCCACTTGACTCTTTTTGAGACCAACTTCATTTGAGTCCACACATCTTTTAATTTCCAGCTCAGTCTCCAACACTTACTTTTACATCCTGCTCTAGTGTTCGTATCAGTTCTCCATCCACTTGTCCTGTTTGGGCCACGCGGATAGAGCGTCGTTCTGCCTTCCTCAGCCGGTACTGCAGGATGCGGCAGGTCTTGTTTGCCTGAGGAACAGGGGCAATGTCAGCAGATCATGTTATGCATCAGCTGTCTAATCCATCTCTAGTACTTTGCTTCACTGCACTGTTCCTTGCAGCAGTCATGTGCATGTAGAAGAAATGCAGAAAACATAAAATGGCAGGAAAGAGCATTTGTTGCATTTATTTTTGGAGCCCAAATTTGCTTTTCAGATGTAAAATAAGTGGAATTCTTTCTTCACGAGGTCATTTTTGCAAGATCTGCGATCAGTCAGGCTCATTAAACCAGTCTGTCTTTGTAACCACATACCTGCTCCAGCTGTTGCCGCAGTTCCTGCAACTGGTAAACGTCTTCCTCCATGTACATGTCCCTCATCTCCAGCATCTCAGATCTCAATTCCTCCATCTCATCCTTGGGGCAATGAAAATGAGAGAGTATATAAGTGCGTCTGTTATTTTTACACATAGCTAAGTACTCCTCCAGTGTTAACCTGTGGAGAAGGTGTAAAGACTTCTGACTGAACATCAGGCTCTAAGTGGCTGTAAAGAGCTGACAGCATTATATGCACACACAGGAATTTTGTCATAAATGCAAGGCAATCATCACTGTCATCAGAAAATCACTCCATTAAACTTTCCAACATCGTAATGTAGTCCATCAATCACCTCTTGCTGCCATGTATGACTACATCTTCTTCTTTATCACCCTCATAATTGCATAACAATCAGTGTCCTCTTAAAATGAGCTTCTGCAATATTTTCTTACATCAGATAAAAGGGGCCATGCAAAATAGAGAACTGCATGACCGAGTAAGATAATATGACAGTGAACTGTACTCTTGTTTTTTGCCTCACTCCGAAGGTAGTGCTAAGGAGACCAAAGGTCAGGGTATAGCTATTAGCACACCTTGGAGCAAACTCCAGGATGTGGCATCTGTGGATTAAGAAAATTCAAAATCTAAGCAGAGTATTTGGATAGTGTGGGACTGCACTAAAATACAACTCACAAATACTACAGACCAGTATAAATGTTTCATTCAAACCAGTGTTTTTATCTACCCCCGTTTTAGTCACATGCAGATGAATTATTCATTTCAGCCTGACAGCATGAATTGCATCACACTTCTGAATCATATTTAAGGCGCAGCTCTGTCTGTGTTTCCAATGAAATCAAGTATCACACCCCATAAAAAAAGAAAAGTCTAGGTCACTCTGTTTTACGGCAAAGCACGACAATGTGCTTACAGAACTGTTAAATGAACGTGTGCTGGCAAAAATCCCTGCCTCTAAGTATGAGCGTGTTTGTGTGGGTGATGTGTTAGCATAATGAGCCAAATGAGTATGAGCGGCTGTAGTAATAGTAGTGCTGTCATGACTTACTACAGTAAAGAATGTGGGTCAGCTTCTGCAGAGCTCCAAGTGCAGCAACAACAAGCTGTGCGGGTGTGTGTGCATGTGTATTTTTGTGTGTCTGTATGTTTACTATGTGCACAATATGAAAAGCAAGGTGAGCAGTGTGTGCCTGCGTCTCCACTACGTACGCACTAAACTGTACAAGGATGAATCATAACCGTGTGAGCAGGTAAAGTAAAATGGATGGATTTAGTAATGTTTCTGTGAGTGGCACACCGCTGGCCACTGCTACACATCTGTGATAGAGAACAGAGTGAACGAGAGAAATGGAATGAAGTAAAAAGAAAGGAGGATGAAAGTTAATAACATGAAAAAGAATCAAAGGGAAAGAGCAGACACAAGAACAAAACCCAAATTCTGAAACTGAGAGGAAAAGGAATGAAAGAACAGCAAAGCAATAAAAGGGAATGTAAATGGGAAACAGGAAAAGAAAAATCAGATAGGGAAAAAAACAGAGCGTGAAAACTATCTAGATGGAGAGGGAGATAAAACATGACAGCAGAGAGTGAGGAAGTGAGGACACGAAACCAGGGAATCATAAGTTAATGTGGTGAGAGACTGAGACTGAGGGAGAGAGATGGTCCACTGACCTGCTTTTCACAGCTAACTAAAGAAGAACTGTGAAGAAGGTCTCTGTCATGTGAGCGAGTCAGGAGAAGAAATCAACCAATCAGCTGTCATGTTAGTGAGTCAGAGTGGTTAATGTCAGAAATGAGTGTGTGCACACATCTGCTGTGATAACAGTCCTCCCTACCTGGCTCTGCAAATCTGAAACCCACCATATTTTGTTGTCAGTTGTGTACGAGGTGATTTAGCTAATTGCTTTCAGTATTTTCTCCCAGCTTTATTTGTACATGAGAGTGGCATTGTCAGGTTTTCATCTGACTCTCATATTCTTACATTCGTATGTGTATTCTATTCTATAAAGAAGCCTACAATAATACAGAGAAAACCCAAACAATCAAACAACCTCTTATGAGAAAGCACTTGGCAACAGTGGGGAGGGAAAACTCCCTTTTAACAGGAAGAAACCTCCCAGAACTCAGGGAGGGGTGGCCATCTGTCACATACAGCTCAGGTAAGAGGGCGAAGACAGGATAAACGAAACACGGCGGAAGAGAGCCAGAGATAAATGATAACAAATGATTAAATGTGGAGCGGTGTAAAAACAGAGTGAGTGAAAAGAAAAAAGAGGAGTGAAGATGAAACACTTGGTTAATAACGGGAAGTCCCCAGCAGTCTAGGACAAGTGCAGCCTTAAAAAGGGAGGATTCAGGGTCACCTGACAGAGCCAAAACTATAAGCTTTATCAAAAAGGGAAGTTTTGAGATTCAAAGTAGAGATAGTGTCTGTCTCCCAAACCCAAACTGGAAGCTGGTTTCACAGAAGAGGGGCCTGAAAACTGAAGGCCTCCCATTCTACTTTTAAATCCCAGAGGAACCAGTCTCAGAGCAAAGTGTTCTTTTGGGTGATACGATGGGCCTGATTATACAACACCTTGTGTCTGAGGAGTTAAACATAAATTAAATATAAACACAAAACATAAACATAGTGGATCTGTATGGTTTTTATGTTCATTTAGGCAATTAGGCAGCAGATCAAGAAGCATACAAGCTGCTATTCTGTGCATTTCTATCACATTTGCTATATTTACATAGATCCTGTATGTTTATTGTTATTATTATTTTCAGATTAAGCCTTCGGGATCATAACAAATGATCAAATGACTCATTGAAGGCACCATTGCATTTATTACCACTGTGTTTTCAACTATTTAACTCTACCACCAAGGTCGTCTTTTACAATTTAAATTACTCCTAATCGGTAAGTGACAACAGCCATCTGCACAAGCTGCACAGATGCTCATCTGTTTGTTTAAATTGCAGTCACAGGACGGACATTCCTAAAAATTAAATCCAGAAAATCTTGTCTTTCTTTGTGAAACTGTGTCAGGTTAGGCATAATATGGAGAGCAGCACGTCCCTACTCCTGGTTTATTGTGTCGAAATACAGCATGTGGACTTGAATGATGATTCAACTATACTGAGCGTAAGTTCCCCCCTTGACAAGGCGTGCGGTGACTAAACTGCGTTCAACAATTTGTCAAACTGTTTGTCAGCATGGCACCTACAACCTGACGGTGTATGTTCATGGTGTAGGAAAGCAGGAATGTAAGTACAGGCGTCAGTAATGCTGCGTGTGCGGTACGTGAAACATCTAATCAGATATTCTTTTGTAGCTTCAACAGAAACACAAACAGTAAGGTATAAAGTCACCACTAATGAGATTCAAACAGCTGCCAACTGTTTTGATCTCCTACGGTGATTACCAGCTGAATGGGAAACAGCTCGGCACCCAGAAAGAGTCTGCATATTCATAGGATGGCGGTGGAAGACTGGCAGGCAGGAGATGTAAAGCATGAAGGAGGAAAAAAAAGATGAATTTTGAAGCGGTGGAAAACAAAGAGAAGGAACTGGAGACTGAGCATTACAGCAAGGATTTATGATAAGTCTGAGAGCCTGATGCCTCTGCAGCATGTTGTTTTGATTGTCTGATCACTAACCAGGTGTTCCTCGCAGCTGCAACAACACACACAGCCAGACTTACTTCACTGCCAACCCTCCCGTGGGGCTTTGCCGTGGTCCAATGTGATATGATGCCCCATATTCCATCAGCAGCCACACACTGCACCAAATATGCACCAACTAGGATGACGTGTGTTAATGATCAAAGAAAGGAGTATTTTGGGGACCAGGAGTGGGCAACCAGAAACTAAACCAAAGATCAAAACACCCCCAACAGTTAAAGAAACTCCTGGGGAAAGTGCTTTTTGCTTAGAGACAAGCACTGCTAATCAATTACCATAGGCAATCAATGTCTGACAATCACTGGCTTGTCTGGTCACTGCCAGGTAGTGCTAGGGGATATGTTCCCTAGCTGATCCTTGCCTTAATCAATCACTCTGGAGGGAGGCTTGACCAGCAGCTCGATGTATATAATACATTTCACTGCCTGCAGATGTACTGTGGGAGCTGTGAGATGCCTATTCTATCAAAAACACTGATGAAATCAAATCCTCCTGTGAGCTGAGGTACTTTGGGATAATGCAACAATTGTTTAGTTATTGTTTTCAAGAGTGATGCTTTAGTGTTTGACAGACAACAGGAATTTGATACCAATGCTGCCAGTAGAGGATCTTTTTCTCTTTTTTAATATAAGAGTTTTGCACTTTTATGGAAAACCCCACTCAAAATTCACAGCTTGCAGGATTTCCATATTTACTTCCACATTTTAGGTGTTGAGAATCTTTAGGCAATCACACAGCGCTCTACCTCTGTGTTAATACAATGCTATTAATAATGCCTTTAGGAGCAAAGCAGAATACAGCAGCAGAATGAACCGTACCTCCACTGTGCCAGCATGCAAAGCACAAGTGATGAACACCAAGTGCAAAATCTCAATCCAAAGCACACCATTGTTAACCATTTACAATATTTCACCGTTCTGCAACTGCAGATTTTCTATCAGAAACCTATTCTGTCACCAGGAAGCAGCATGTTGTGCTCATGCGTGGCCAGGGGTGCAGACAGACTCTCTATAACATCAACATCCTTGTAGTGAGTACTGTTGGGAGGCATCCAAAGGAATCTCTACACAGCGAGAAGCAGGTCAGAGTGACTTTTAGAGGCAGACTTTGGAATAAAACAGTATGACAGAAAGATGATTTGTTTAAGGAATGAAAAATGACAATGACGTCAAATTGCTAAATAGGCCAGGTGTATGCATGTGACCAACGTCAGGAGTGTTTTTCATGGGAACCCATGCAAAATCTGGTGTCACTGCTTGAAAAAAAAGACTAAAACCCTGTTTGTGAAGCACTATGTAGGTTAAGCAACTTCAAAAACACGAGCTGACATATGCTGAACTTACTTTGAGGTAATCATTCTCAGATCTCAGCTCTTCTATTTCCCTGACAAACTCCTCGTGCATGCTGTCCATAAACTCCTCTGTGAGGTCTGAGAAAGCCAGAGACGTGCTGGCGGGCACCCGGCTATCAAATGAGGTGACCGATCGCTCCTCGCCCGGGGATATGCTCCCTTCTCCCGTCTCGATACCGGTGGAGAGCCGGTCCTTCTCTCCGGAGGAGCAGGTGGTCTTAGCAGCAGCAGCAGCTTGTTGGCTGGTTCTGTCCGCCAACGCGCCATCCCTGAGCGGCTTCTCTAACTCCGACCCGCCGCCCCTGCTACTCCTCGACTCGGCGTCGCTGCTCACAGCGTCCGTGGACAGCTTGTTTTCCTCAGAGGCGCAGTCCGACAGCTCGGAGCTGCTGTCGGTTGGGGAGAGCTTCCCCGGGGCGCATCCAGAATCCTTGGATAAATCATCGGATCCTATGCTGGCGTCCGACACCTTCCTCCGCGCTACGGTGCTTTTGATGGCCTTGGACGCCGAGCCCTTGGAGGACATGCCACCAGAGAGGGAGGATTTGCTGGCGGGTTTTCCGCCACCACTCTTCTCCCCTTTGCCGTCCTTCCCAGCAAGACTTCCCACGGGGCTGCGCCTGGATATGCGGCTACCCAGATGAATGGCTCCTGGCTTGACACTCAGGGTCGGGGTCCCAATCCCTCCTCGGATCTTCGTGAGCGACCACCCGGGTACATCCTTCGGTCTCGCCGGAGATGGGGCCCGGTTGATCTTCTTCTTCTCGCCTGGAGTGTGAGCGGACAGCACGGCAGAAAGGTCCGCAGATTCGGGCTGCTGACCGGGCACCGCGTGCTGCGCCTGGCCGCTATCCGAGCACTCCGTCCCGCCTCCGCTTTCCATCTTCTGCCGGAGATGGAGTCTTCGTTCCTTGGGCGAGGCGAAGACGAGGTGAGTCGGAGAGTTGTGGACATCAACCTCCTTTGTTTTTGTCATTCATTCCGTTTAGGCAGATACGAGAAAAATAGAAACGAAACCTCCTATTTGCAGAAACAGGAGGCAGAAGTTGGGAGTGTGAATAAACAACTGCAGAGCCACACAAAAGGAGGAGATCACTCCGGCCACAATGAGGGCTTGCAACGCAACAGGACGAAGCGGGAAGTAGAGTCTAAAAGATCGAGAAAAGATAAATACAATCCAATTTTCCAGTTCTGTGTGCCGCAAATGCACCAATTATTCCGCTTTGTTCTGCTGGATCCTCCACTCCTGTCCTCGGGATCTCCCTCTCTCTGCCTCGATGACACAAATTAGCCGGTTCCTGCTCAGAGGAATTGTGGGTGAGAACAGACGGCAGTGCGGTGCCTATGGTCACCTCTCTCTCTCTCTCCTCTCATATAACGGGATGTAGCTCTGGAGGAGAGAGATAATCTCGTTTCTGCAGCTCTCTGCCGCCACCAATGCAAGATATCAGAAAAACAGTAAGACACAGCAATAAATAAATAAATAAATAAATAAAATATTGTGTAGAGACTCCAGGGCTCGGAGGACAGGGCCCATTTATGCACACTTAAGTCAGCTTAAAATATTTTCATACAGGTCAGTAAAGCAGCTGTGTGTGTGTGTGTGTGTGTGTGTGTGTGTGTGTGTGTGTGTGTGTGTGTGTGGCAGCCAGACCAGAAACCTTTCCTTTCAAAGTAACAGATATTTAACATGCGCGCAAATCATAGAAGAAAGATCACAACAGCATACAGCTGCATTGTGGGAGGTGAGAGCATCACCTGACCCCAAATGTGTGCATTAATGTAGAGTACACTGTAGGGCTCAGATTATCTGTCTCCTTCTAAGCAAACAAACAAACAAAAGATTCCTCTGTCATCACACTCAAGCAAATCTTTCTTATTCTTCTTAAAGTTTAGGTAGATAGGTTTGTTGCAAACATCACATGAAAAATAGTGTCAAAGAACAATATTTCTTTTGTTTTAAATAAAGCATGCAATTTATAGTATCCCTTCTTTTTCCCTCCTTTCTGTCACCTGTTTATCTTTTACTTCTCTAGACTGTTATTATCCTGCATAGTGTCCCACTGTTCCCCATTATTTATTGCCTCCGACAGCTTTAAATTTGTAACCTTTGGAGATCCCTTTTCACAGTCCCACCATTATTCTATCACAACTAATCATTAAACCTTAAGCGGCTATTGATATCCTGTAATTAGTATGTGCAGTTAAATTTTACAGAGCGCTGAGTCAGACAATTCTCTGTTTTGTTGTGTTAAAGAGATTGTATGGGTTTTAAGGCATGGCCGAAAAATCCACGAGACCCGTCACCATTCAAGATAAACTACTTACAGATAGGCGGAAAATTAAGTGATCACATTTATCCCATAGTGAAACATTTCCTGATAGGTAGGGTCTCATTCAGAGGTCATCAGGGGGCTCACCGAACAGTTTGAAATGAGTGGAGCCTGTGCTACAGCTCACACAATCATCAGATCTTAACCAAACTGGATACCCATGGGAGGTTTTTCAAGTAACGTGTTAGATATTAGTCCACCAAAATCTTGGTCTAAAGCTGGACACCAAAATGTATTTTTTTAATAAGCCGTATTTGCTTGTGCAGCATGTTTATTAGCATATACAGCATAAGTAGGAACCATAAAGTTGATTTTTTTAAATGTGTTTGTGCATTATTTTTGATAACTGACTGGAGGGCCGTGTCACCGTCTGCCATAAACTGTATTTTTGTTTCAATAAAGCTACAAAGCAGTGCTGGATCTCCTGCCCTGTATGCACACAGTCGGAGATTTCCAGTAATAACCATCACATGGTGCAATCTCAGTGGGCTCAACAAATGTGTGTAAACACTCTTCCAAACAGTTACAGCACATTATGACATTTAGCAGCATTTCTAATAGCATTTATTCTCCAAGGCTCCTTTTTTGCCCTTCCTGCGGGTGCTTGTAACCATCATCTGACTAAAGTCTTATCACAGAGACAATACAAACCATATTGATTCAGTCCATGCTGTCAGACTCAAACTCTGTGAATGTCTTATGAGTAGAAACTTGAGGACAACAAACACAGAATCGAAGCCATGAGAATAGATTTTCCCACTCAGGGATCAGGGCTGGTGAATGGCCATTTGCTATGTGCTGAAGCAGTGGGCTGTACTGTGTTTACATCTGTATAATTCATGTAAACACGCGGCTACAAAAATAGCACTGTTGTAGGACTTTCTAAACTTAAACACATTATGGAGCAATTACGTTCTCAGTCCATCACAAGCAGCTGCTGCCACGTTTCACTCTGTATGTGATCTGTCATGTGTGAACGATCACATAGTTATCTACACACATTTGTATTTCTGACGCATTTGGATTCAGCCAGAGAAATTAAAAATCTCACTGTGCAAAACAAACACGCATGCAACATTTTTACTGTTTTTGCACCCCCGAGAGGATATTTGAAACACATTCCAATGAAACCTCACACCTTAAAGGAGCATCCAGTGAGTGAGACCACACCAAACCTCTCTGAATGAAATAATATAACCGATTAAATGAAAGCACTGTCATTTACATATGATGGGTAGCGTAAAAGGTGCTAGAAAAATCACTTTTGGTTCAGCTGATCAATCCACTACCTCTATCCTAAATCCTGCTTGAGCATTCTACTATGTTCGCTTGTTTATCACTTTCTCTGGCAGCAGTCTTTAATCAGTATGAAGATACTGCCACTAGCAGACTGCATCTGAAATCATGCAGTCTTTAAATCATTCATTGCTAATGATCCTGCAGTGGCAGCCGCAGAATTACAACCTAGTATACTCTATTATCTTCTCTCACACCACAACAACACCAAATATCTGCTTTAAAGGTCTAATAATGAACAGAAATAGAAATATTAAACAATATTTTACACTCCCAGTTAATCCATTTAGAGCACTCATTCATTGTAGAAATTTTGCCTATAATCAGTTGGAAAACAGTGGAAACAATGTTATTTTATTTCCGGTTTGTTTTGGCAATAATAAGGCAAGAATAAGAACATGGTTAGCAGCGCGTTCTGCTGAGTCAAGCTGGTGGAAAAGATAAGAGAGGAGTCAAGAGCATTAAAGGAAAGAAAGGAAAGAAACAAGATAACAACAATATGAA
The DNA here is from genome assembly GCF_018398535.1 of Haplochromis burtoni. Classification (NCBI taxonomy): domain Eukaryota; kingdom Metazoa; phylum Chordata; class Actinopteri; order Cichliformes; family Cichlidae; genus Haplochromis; species Haplochromis burtoni. The sequence goes on from NW_024582421.1 coordinate 413,460, forward strand.
ACCTATTTAAAACATTCTCTCGATTAGATGCCTTTCTTTTTTACAACAAACATATGACGATCTTTCATTTAGTGTCACAATGATCTCATATACAATACAAGTACAACGCTGTATGCCTGACACAATGCGTCTGTCAATTAGTTTGCTGTCTACACACACACACACACACACACACTACCAGACCTATCCTTTTCCAGATCAGGCATGTGAGAAGGTTTGCTATGAATGGTTCTTTACCAGAGCCCTTAAACTGAGCCAGCTAAACCAAATTTAGCCATCGTGAATTTTATTATGTAAATATGTGACATGTAATATTAAAGTCCATTTCATACCAGGCTATTTTCTGTGCATTGCAATTATATACCCTTATTAAGGATCCGGTTTAACATCAAAATTGCAATTTGGAGCAGCTGAATGGTTCTTTGAATCATTAATGAACCGACCCTCCATTGTTGGTGGTATACCACGTTCATTGAATATTAAGCAGACCACAAACAGCACCCATGTTGGCCCTCACAGAGCCCATCAAGTCGCCCCCTTCCTCGGCCCGTTCTTCTAATAACCAGTGTTTAGCCAGATAATGAAGAGAAATGCAGATTTCTGCAGTATTAAAACCCCACTGTAATAATGCAATTGGCTTTTATTGTTTTCAGCAGGCTCTTTGTTACAAGAACATCTTGACACATTATTTCCCAAATGTTTTCGATACCTCATTTTACTGCACCATTTACTCACAGCAGTTCAATACGGCAGTTTCAACAAGCTGTTCTGTCATTTGCTTACCAGTAAAATATTTTGTGATTAGCACTTTGAATGTTGCAGAGATGTCTTTTACATAGTATAAAGACAAATAATTGAAGCTGCACCGTTTAAAGTCTTTTCTGCCTTTAGTTTGTTGAAGTATTGTGATTTTTCTCTAGCAGATTTTTCAAGCTTTGTGACAGTTTTTACTCTTCAGTGCTCCTGGAGTGTGGTTTCAAGGTCAAAGCAACTCACTGTGCTCCTGGGCTACTTGGGCCACAGCATTTTATGGGAACACAGAACTTTATTGGTGACAGTTATGTTACATCATTAGCCAAACACATTTACATTCAGGAAGAACACAGTGGGGTACAAGATTCTTTTACAAATCTGCTGAGTTTGCATAATAAAATCAAAATGCAATAATATAAAGGAATATATTATTATGTTTTAAGGGAACAATGAAAGAATACCCTGCAATCTTGCACGGATATTGCCAAGAATTAAACGTCACATGAATATATGTGAATCCAAGAGCATCATTGGTGTTAGTTGATGAGCTAATATTCAGTTCTTTCTCATGTATGGCATGTAGGTTGGCACCAGAAGTGTTTTTTTAGGAATGATATCTAAGTTTTGCTTCATTATTCGCTTTCAGCCATTAGAAAGGAGAGCATAAATGAGGTGAATGGCTTGACAGTTGTGTCGCAAGACTTCACATCACCCCTCTGCCATCCAATCCGTTATGTGATTCTGGTAGGAGGTAACCCACGCAGACCAACCAGCAAGTGCTCCTTAACAATGAGCATATTTTACTAATTGTGAGTGAAAAACACCCCGATGTGCCTCACACTGACGTCCAGTCTGAGTGCCGGTCTGCTTTGCTGAAACAAAAAAAAAGGCATCGGCAGAAAATTGCTGTCCTTGCACGTTATCTTCAGTTCAGTAATTGGAAAGCAGTGAGTGTGTGTGAACTAGAGCTGCATCAGCAATGTCACTGCTACATTCTGCCTGCTGACATTAGTACAGGACAGATATTCTCAACCATGATTTTCTTATATCATGAATTTCTTTATTTCATGCATTAAATGTAGGTGCACTCTCTTTGTAGTGTATTTATAATCAGTTACGCTTGCTTTATCACAGTGCTGCCGTAGGGGACCAAACTAACCTGGGTTTTCCCTTCCTTACAGAAGCTACTGCTTCTGCAATGACGTTGTCAGCCTTCACCAATTGTGGTAAATCCCCCTTTGAGAATTGTTGTGGAAATTTGTCTCCTGCAAGTAAAATGAGTCTCATGTGACCTGCTTTAGCTGGAATAACACGTTTGTGCTCAACCTATCTCCCTGCAGGGTACAGTAGGTGGCCTATATATGATGATATCAACTTCCAGACCTTCTGTTGACACTGTTGGATCTGCCTGGAGCTTCTCATAAGTGTGCCACATAAATAGTCCTGTACATTGTTCAAAACCATACGAAGAGCAACAGCCAAAGGCCTCCTTCTTGAATTAGTATTCAATAGTTTGAGTTCCAGACCTCATTCAAAGACCATTTATCTTGTAGTTAGAAGAGGATCAAAATTCCCTTATTGCTGGAATCACTTTGTCCAAAACACTCAGTTTCCATAATCATAAAGGGATGTTATTTCATGAATGATATTTTTCTGCAAATCAGCACAAGGAGAACATACACAGTACTGAGTAAATGTCTTTTTTATTTCTATTTCTTTCTATTTCTATTGGGACGAGGATTGAAACAGGTATAACAATACACAGAAAAACACTATACATGCGAACAAAAGGAGTTTGTGCATTTCTAACCAGTCTATATTTGGTATGACCACCTTAATTCTCTCTCTCGAACAAGCTTTCTCATAATTTCCTGAAGCAGCCTTCAGGAACAGTTCTCCAGGCTTGAAGGGCGTTCCAAGTTCTGCCTGTCGTTTCTTTCTCTGTCACTCCCACAGTGCTTCAACAATGTTGATGTCTACTCTCGCACTGAGACAGTTTCTGATGAGGGTTTGGTAAATAATAGATAAATCAGCTGAAAGGCCAGAGGCACCTCACAAATTTTGTCTCAGGTCTTTGTTGGATTTTTTCCCCCCCAATTTCTCGAGGACATGACTTGTAGATACTGTTCATCTGCTGTAGATAGTTTTCTTTAAGCTTTAAACTTTTTCCTTTGTCCTTCTTTTGTCCACAGCAACTATATTTTATGCCGTTCAAACTGGTAACTTTTAGCTGCTATTAACAAAGTGCTGAAAGATACAATTTAAACTTACTTTTGCTAAGCTGTCTATAGACGCAAGGCTGATCCATCCTTGGAGGCGCTTTTTATTGCTGAATTGGTCAGTATTAAGTGGGTGAAAATAAAGAAAAATCCTCTAAAAAGGATCAGGCACTAGGACTGGACTGAAAATGTGTGAAAAAGCAGCCAATGTCCAAAGAAAATCTTTGAAGGACTTTCAGAAAGCCTGGAGAGTGACTGCTAAGGGCCACTTGAAAAAATAATCTAAACTCTGGCTTCTTGAAAGCAAAATATGTAGTAAGGACTTAAGCCCTATTCACAGTACTCTGTACAATTAGTTTCAAAGGTTTGGTTTCTGTTGGCTATTGACGAGTGAACAACTCAGGGAAAAACTTTATCTTTTACCTCCATCTAGTGGTGAGTAGGGAAACTTGGCGAGTACACCAGGAAGAAAAACAAAACTGTTTGAATAATTGTATGATAAAGATCAAAGCGTTTGCTTGACCACAGGTGAATTTAGAGGCAATTCATCGCAGCAAACAGGAAGCAAACTATTCAAATCATTAATGCTGTGAAGCAGATAAAGTCAAATGTTAAAACCAGCTGCTTTTTCTGTGTGATGCAAATTAAAGCGTTCTTTTTCTGGTTTGTTCTTTTCAGATATCTTAAGTATTAAAATTACAGTCATGTAGCTTCTTTAGGCTCAACATAATGCTTTGATAATGGGTTTTTTTTTTGTGAATTATACATAGAGGGGTGAGCAGCTGTATCTGCATGCGGTTGTGCACAAGCTGAACTCTTTGTCCCGCTGTGTGCCTGAATAGAAACCATTTTCTCCTTCTAGTCCACTGTTCTCTCTGCCTCTTCCCCTCCTCCTCATCTCCTGCAGTCTCTCATCCTATTCTCTGCCCCCCTCCCCCCTCTTTTCTTCTCATCACACCATCATTATGCAACTCTGGGAAAAGAAACACACTGATTGTTTGTTCCGAAAGAACAAATTACTACTGACAATTAAACTTTTCTCCATCCAACATTAAGATATAATGGCACTACAGAGTTCTTTTAGAAATACTCTTGATGCAACAGTGCATCATTAGTGCCTGGCCTGGTTTTGTGTCATCTGTGAAACAATGTGTGCCTATGACCTGTGAGCCTTCAGTAAATGTTATGAGAGGATATTGTAAAAGCTTTATCAGACATTCAAATACAAGCCAACATGGGTACTAAATTGTAAATGTTTTATCATGTGCCTCGTTATTGCTCATGCCCCAGTTCTCCTCTAAGCAGGCTGCCTGCTATATCAAATAGATAAGCTGTATTACTGATGACAGTTGATACAATCTCTGACTAAGTTGAAGCCATATAGACGTGAAATGAACATCAGATATTGAAAACCCTGTACTGCTAAAGCAGCTGTGGAACACAGTGTTAGTAAGCAGCTGTGCAAACCTGACCTTTGGTAGAGAAACCTCAGATGTTTTCAGAAATAGAATTATAATCAAAACATTAAAAATCGCTGGCTGATTAGGGTATCAGAATGCAAGTTGAATATGTCCTCATTTTGAGCATCAACACTGTCTCTTATCACAAAACATCCACGAACCACCATGAAGGGGCCTTTTAATTCCAGCTATTCTCAATGTGTTATTCATGGTAATGATACTAGAGATGTTAGACAGTATTTCTTATATATATCTGATATATTTCTTATATCTCAGACTTCTGAGGTGTGGTTTTTACACACACACGCATGCACACACACACAGACACACACTGTTTGGAACGGAACATATGTGTGTCTGTGTGTGTGTTGATTTAGACATATTCTCGATTTAGACTTATGCTCTGTAATTTATAATAATGGAGAATAAGCTGCAGATGCTCAGCTTTATTTTTTTTTTAAAAGGAAAAGGGTGCATGTTTTTTAAAAATCTGCTCTTTAGTGCGCATTGTCATTGGTTAAACGTTTCCTGGATTACATCTCATTGGCTGCAGACTGTGTCTGTCGTCTATCTAACGACGCCCCCATTTGCCAGCTACTTCCGCTGCTGTGTCAAGCTGAGGCTACACAGTAAATTCTTGTTCATCTTTCTGGACTTGCAGATACATTCAGCCTGCTCACGCCACTCAGGTACGATGACAGATATTCCGTTGGTCTTTCTATGGTCTTATGTTTTCTTTTCAGTTCCCTAAATTTTGCTTTGCCCTCTCTATTCAAAAAGGTGGCTAACCATGCTAGTTAGCAACCTTATTTTTCTTTAGCCCGCCCGCTAATGGTAAAGCGCTAGCTGTCAAAAAGCTCCGGCCAGCCTCGGCACTGTCAGTTTGTTGTGTGGGAACAATGATTTAAAAACATTGTTCTCATTTAGGAATATTGTATAGTTCGTCACATGTTAAATTTGGCAAGTTAAAGTGTATGCTATTATGTTAGCAAGCATAGAGTTTACAGTAGCATTTATTAGATGGGTTGTCAGAGCTGGGTGTTTTTCAAGTTGTCAGTGAAGGTTTAATTGGTAATTGATTTAGAATATAATTATTATTTGGGTATTTTTAATGTATTGTCAGTGCAAGCAGAACGATTAAGTTCCGTGTGCTGGTAAAAAGCTGCTGGTAAAAAGCTCTTGATGGTTGAGTGTGAGGGAGTCCTTCAGAGGAAAACATCTATTCGGATTAAAACCGTCACATTTTCTTCACCTGCAGCAGTTTATGTAAAGGTGCAGATTAAAGTCATTTCCTATCACGTTTCACTGCCTCAGCAAACATTGGTAATGTCTCCCCGCCAAACTGACTTCTTCCCGATTACATCCGCATCTGACTCGCAAGAGATTAAACAAAGGTTTGTCGTTTAAAGCTGGTGTACTTTAGGTCATTGACACAAGGTTTGCTCTGACACAGTCATCTGTTTGTCTACTCTCCCTGACAGACATATTGCTCAGTGGCATTCATAGTAGTACTACTGCATGTTTCCACTGTCACTAAGGAACTTAATGTAAGGAAGTGATACTGTGTTACTGACGGTCAATCTGCTTAGCATTGTTTGTTCATTTGATATCGATCTTTTGTAGATATGTCAGTAATAACTGTGAGGCAATTCACAAATGTTTTGACTACCACAATTTGATAAAGTTGAACTGAAAACGTTGAACCAAAATAACATCATCTAAGCAGATGATGAACAAAAAGTTCCCCTTTTTCAGAATCAGAATCAGAATACTTTATTGATCCCTGGGGGAAATTATTTTTTGTTACAGTGCTCCATTATAAATCAACATTAAGACAAGACAGACAATACGCTAACTAAGAATAGTACAATATATACATATATATATACATACATACATAAGTCACTCATAAATAAATAGCTGGAAAAGAAACGTGTGTAGTTGTAGCAGTAGACAGTGTGTTAAGTGGATGCGTTGTACAGGGAGATGGCCACAGGCAGGAAAGATTTCCTGTGTCGTTCAGTGGTGCTTTTCGGTAATCTCAGTCTCTCACTGAACGAGCTCCTGTGACTGACCAGCATGTCATGTCAGCATGTCATGTCATGTCTTAAACTTTTTAAGAGTTTGTTAAAAAAAAATGAGAGGTTTTGTTTTTGGTGGTGGTGGTGTTTTTTTTGTGTTTTTGTTTGTTTGTTGTTGTTTTGTTTTGTTTTTTTTGCATGATGGTACAGTGGGGGTGGATCTTTTGGATCCTGTGGATTATGTTTTTTGGACTCCCATAGTTGCTATATGTTGATCTTGGGACTTTGGAGGCCCAGCCAACACTTTAGAATATTTTTCATGTACCTTGAACCATTCCTTGACAGGTTTTGTGGTGTTACAGCATGCATTGTCCTGCCTGGAGAGTGAGTGCTGCTCCATGGGGGTCAGTTTAATTATGGGTTTTATTTGTCAAAGTATAAAAGCTGGCATGGAAACTTTCCCAGCAGAACATTGCACTGAAAGGATGCTCTGTGTTATGTACTTCACGTAGTAGCTGTTTTATTGTTGCTAATCATCTTTTGTATGGTTAGGATTAAAGTGAACTTCCCTTTTTAAAAAAAAAAATTGTTGCTTTATCCACAGGAGTATGAAGGTAGACACATTTTGTTTTTATCTTTACATGACATACTAGTCTGTCCTCTCTGGAATTGCAGTTGTTGTCATTTAGTTATGGGTTTTCCTCCCTAAGGTACCTTAATTACCCTCACCATGGTGTCTATGGCAATAGATTCCATTTGAAAGGGGAGCTTTACACTGTGCTAGTAAGTAAGTTTACTAGCACAGGTAAGCCTGTGCTAGTAAAGTAACCTTAGAGACCTTAGAGTAATGTAGTTCCACTTGAGAGCTAGATGAGCAGTTGTCCTTGTTGAAACAGCAATTGCCTAATTAAGGTGTTCATGGAATAAATGCTTATGAGCGTTCAGTTGTGGAATATCTGTGTTTTGTTTATGTTTTGCTTTTGTATTTTTTTTTCTGCCTCACATTAGAAAAAGTTTGTATGAGTACAATTTGTCTTTCAGCAGGATTGTACAAACGATTATTAGCCTGACCTTCATGAAGCTTGATGGAGCGGTGGTACGTGGGCAGAGGAAAGACCCATTGGATTTTGGTGGATCTTTTTAAATGAGCAAAATAGGGCAATGGCTCTGGTGGAGATTAGCCTGCCTAATGCTCTTGTAGTTGAGTTCTGTGGCTAAATTTAAGTGAACAGGAAGAAGATGTTGCAAGCCATGTCCCAAAAGTTGGGTTTCAGCAGTGTTGAAACCTAACTGTTGCAGCAATGGGACGGTCAGCAAATGCAAAATCAGTAGTTGTATTTGGAAAGCAGGGAGGAGTCTTGGTGTAGGTATGTTTTCAGTGTGATTTGTCTGTTAGCAAATACTAGGTTGCTTCTGCTAAGCTAAATTTGAATCAATTTATTTAAGTGGAGCATGGGTGAAGACCCATGAAATCTTTAGTGCAGCTTTGTGTCTCTTTCTTTAAATTTCTAATTAATTGTTAAAAATAGATGATGTTGTTTGTGTATCACATTATATTGTGATATTCTGTCGTTCGTACAGTTGCATCATGTACACGAAACTGCACGATTTCCTCAAAAGTAAATTAAAGATCTTTCAGAAGTTTCTCTGAAGCAAAAAAAGACTGGTATATTTTTCCTTTGGTAATTTATAACTGTAGGTGCCCTATAAAATGCAATTAAAGTATATTCTGGTAATGTGAAATTGACTGGTTGTCTCTAAAATCCATTGGAAATGTGGCTCCACATACCTTTTTACCTAAATGCCAGAACGCAGAGAAAGTTTAAACCCAGTCACCTGAACCTGTCAAATAACAACTCAAGTGCAAACAATGCTGATCACAAAACATGCTTTTGTGCACATGTTTTATCTAAACTCAGGAGTGCCATTGTTTGTGTTAATGGGTGGACAATTCAAGGGAGTTTCCAGGCAAGATGCTGAGCAGGCTTTGTTTCTGCATACACTGTGAAGGTAAAACTCCTCCTAGCAGGTTCTTCTTCCTAGCAGGTATCACTGGTATGCGCTGACTCACACTGTTCAGTAGTGTTGTGTGTGTGTGTGTGTGTGTGTGAGAGAGGGTGTGAAACTATACGTTCAGCATCCTGCCCAGAATGAGACAGTATCTTATGCCTTTGGGGTTTACTTGACTTCAAGCAGGAGTAGAATAAAGAGAACAAGCTCCTCCCTTATATTTGAAAGACAAACAGACAGGATAGACTAGCGCACATGATTACACATATGATTGAGCTTAGATCTCAAGTGCAACAAATTCAATGAAACATTTGTTTGGAGCTACCTTTAGTCTTTAGAAACTTACCTCATCAGTGTTAGGGGTGTTACAAAAAAAAAAAAAAGAGTGGGGCAAGAAATTAAATAAAATAATAAATTGCATATTATTCATTACTTTTCTTAAAAATAATGCAGTGTTACTTTCTCTGATGGGTCATTAAGTAATTTGTTCCATTACTTCCAAGTAACAGCGTAACATGACGTTAAATTCGTTGTCACATAAACTCATATACATAGAGCATCAAATTACATCTCTGTATCTCTGTTATATGTATGCTAATTTCTTTACATTTGCAAATGTACTCCAGTTTTTGTGTACTTGTTTGAGACATTTTTTTTCACCCCCTACTTCCTCACTTCTAAGGCTGAATGACTTATGCAATCTAGAGGTTACATGAGTCCTCAGTGTATTTCAGAAGTTTCACTGGGAGCTTTTGTTATTATACGGCAAGATTTTTCACTCTATCATTTAAATAATCTGTAAACATGTTTTACATTACAGTAAAGAGGAGGAAATGCAAAAGGATCAAAAAATATCTGACCAACATGGAAAAAAGATTTGTACTTGATTCTCATAGGAGAGTTTACTTTTCGTCACACATTTGAGTTATTATTGCATCAGATGTAAAAGTGTACGTTTGAGGCTGTTTGGGTGTGGTTTATTGCAATTTCCTCTCTGTAAATGGATTAATGGTTTTAATGTTAGCACTTAGTTTTTCTGAAGTGCTCCAGTCAGTGGATGTACTCCGTGAGGTTAGTCTTGTGATTGAAGTAGACTGAATTTGATTTCATAGTTTCAGTATACTATAATAAAAAGTAATTTGTGAATGATTGTCAGTTAGACCGTCTGTTGGTCTTGTGCTCTACTTCCATTCGCCAGCTCTTTGGAGCTTGGAACTTAAGTTTGGATAACGTCATAGAAAGCTCACGGCTCTCCAAGGGGAGATTGAGAGACCAGTGTTGGACTGTTAGAACAGCTTTGAAATTTATGAGTTGTTCGCACTAAAGTAAAAACTATCATCACTTCATGCGGAGACCCCTTCGACGCCAGCTGCGGCCTCAAGGCTGGAGCTGAACAAAACACCCTCATAACGACTGTGTTTAGACTGTTCCCCCCCATTCCATGCAAGGCCACCTGGGTTGGCTGGAAGACTGTTTACTTAGCCTGGCGGGGCGAAGGACACTGTCTCAGCTGAACTCCGGACACACACATACACTGATCCCCCCTCCCTTTCCAAACGCCTTCGATGCTTGACGCAGGTATGCTGCAGGACCGGATGCGCTGTCTACACCGGCTCTCTCTTACCCTTTACCTGCCCCTGTTGCTTGTCTTGTGTTTCTATGGTGTATTGATAGTCATGTGCTTTTTGTGCTGAGGTGTTTTTTCTATTATCAAACTGTTCTCCCACTAGGAGCTCAGTCTGAGTGGAGTTTTTTTTTTTTTTTCCCCTCCTCCTCTTACCTCATGTTATGTATTTTTTATTTTATTTTATTTTTTTATTTATTTATTTTTTAAAGTTGGTCAGAAGGTTCCTTTGTAAGTACGCATGCGCCATTAGCGTGCTGCCTGCTGTAACCCTAATTTCCTTCGGGATTAATAAAGTATTCTGATTGTGATGAAAACAGGAAGCACGGAACACAAAATGAACTAATTTTGGTCATTTCACCCAGTTAGACTCTTGCTCAAATAACTTTTGCTCTACGTCAGTCTAGTACTGGCTTACAGTACAAACATTTGTGTTTTGTAAGATGCTTGGGCTTAAGACAATCACGTAACAGCCTTTCCTGTATACAGACATGTTTCTGAAAAGATAAGAAACTAAAACATCATGAACCATCATAAACTACTGATTCAAACTTGGGGTGTAAGAGGTTTGAATCCCTGATGAGATGGCTTTTCATTGTTAATCAATATGGACCTTAGAAAAAATAGCGACCACGCACATAATGGTGAGTTTGGATAAATGAAATCTTAAACTCCCCATTAACCAAATACTTCGCTGTTCTGTGTTATGTCTACACATAGCAGAAGACTTCACAATGTATATGTTATGAATTGTAACTTTAAGTGCTTTGTTACCAGCAGCTTGTTGCAAAAACGCATAATTTGCTCTCATTTCTTTAGTTGAATGTGCAAAAAATTTCAAAGATGACAGTTTGACAGATGTCGGTGCAAAAATATAATTTTACAAGTTAATTCTCAAAGAGCTATTGGCTGAAAACTTGGCATATCTCTGCATGGTGTGCAGAGACCTGATACAGGACCTGGGAAATGCATCTGGCCTTTGAGTTGATCCACCCATTGTTTGCCAAATGAGATCTTTGAATGTTTTTCAAGAAGCCTAAAGAACTGTTCCTGGAGACTACTGACAGAAATTACAAAAAGGCTTCAGTGCGAGAGTTTAGGCTGTGTTGAATGATAAATTTTGTTAGAATAGTGCAAACACTTTTTTTGTTGCCTTACACTATATGTTCATGTGTATTTGCGCCTGTTTCAATAAATCATTGTACCCGTTTTCTAGCAAAATATAAATTCAATATGACCCAAAATGAGTGACTGAGACTATAAGCTTAATGGCAAAATGTTTAGATGCAAAAAAAGAAACATTTTCCAGTAGATTTCTATAGGACTTGATGTGTCCTACGTCCAGCACAAAACCATGAAGAGAAAGTTAGGAATGAGCAGGCAGAGTGGTTGGGGTCACCACGTTCAACAAGACCAAGCTAGGTTCATTCCTCCTGAGTAACTTGCTGTTTTTCAGTAGTGCACTACTTGCTGAGTGCTTTCTGAGTTCAGTTCCTTGGGTTGCTGCTTTGGCTTTAGTTTACTTGCAGCTACATCTACAGAGCACAAATGCCTATTAACACTCAGATCTCCATAGCGATTCTGTCCACCCCCCTTCTTTTTTTTTTTTTTTTTTCTCCCCCCCCTTCCCTTTCTGCACTCATTAGTGCACAGACAGCACACACAGCAAAATGCTGCTCTCTGTTGAACTCCCTCTAACACAGTGGCCTGTCTGTGATTCTTGTTCCCACTGTTGTCTCTCAGGCCACATTCACATCCTTCCTACTTCTCTCAGAATGGTAGATGAGACCCATTTCCTTCATCTTAACCTTGAGCCTTTGCTAGGAAAACTTAATCACATGACATAAATAGCAGTGTGGCATCTGAGTATTTAGATGTCTATATAAAGTGTATCAGATGAATGACAGTGAATTGCAGGGGTTATCCGTGTGTCCTTATAATATGCATTTGGCATTATTTGACCGAAAAGTTCCGGGAACTATCAAAGTGACATGAAATGACATCAGCACAGAGTATAATTTTGTCCTGGACCACAGGTTCATAGAAATAAGCCTCTGTGTCACAGAGACTAGTAACAAGAAAAAGTCCAGGACTGATCATTCTTATATGTGAGGAACTAATATTAACAACAATAGCTAACATTTAGTTCACACAGTCCTGCATTAGATAGCCCTTCTGGCTGTGGTAGAACAGGTCTCTTAACAGTGGGCCACATTTGGGTTATAGAACAGTTGCCAGTCCTGTCTCTATATATGCACAAACAGAACCAAAGCGCAGACGCTTTCTTAGTTTCAGTGTGGACTTGCTGTCCTTGTGGGCTATCCTAACAACATAAATCACTATGAGGAAAAATTGGGGTGAGGGGTGGGGGCTCCCGTTTCATCACATTGAAGTATTAAACAGTTATTCTACACTTTAACCTGGCCAGTGAGAATGTTAGCCATATAACTATTAGCAGATATCCGATGGACAGAAATCTAGTCCCAGGGAAACAGAAGTTACTGTACTTAAAGTGCTGGTCCCAAGTCTGGATAAATGGCAGAGTAACCTTAGGAAGGGTAATTTGTACCAAATCAAACATGCGGTTCCATGTGCTGTGGCAACCCATTTGGAAGTAAGGGAACAGTGTAAAGTACCTCTATCTGCAAATAATAAAATGATAACGTTAATGTGGGAGCTAGGCAACAAATATTTTCAGGCCTACCTTTATAGATATTTGTATCTGAAAACCGTTCGTTTTTCTTAAAGTCCCAGATTCAGCAACTAGACAAATGGTGGAAGCTTACCTTACCAATTCTATTTAATCAGCAAAGAAAGTATTGTGCCATATCACCAGAAGTACAGCACTACCTCAGGTGCAACCTTTCTCTAACGTTAGCCTTTTTTGGTTGTCTGCTATACAGTTTCTGCCATCAGTGGCATGTTTGTATGTGAAACTGACTTGGTATGTGGTATGTGTTTCAGTCTGTAGAGGTGTGTCCCCTGTTGAGGTAGGTGTGTGTAAAGAGAAATATAGAGGTGTGTGTATGCTGTATCAGTATGTTGCATGGCAACCTTGTCCTTTACTTTCTTTCACCTTGGCTCTACCTCTGCCAGTCTCTTGACTCTCTCTCTATGCGCCTTTTGGCTTTGGATGTTTTTTGTCTGCGGTGGACAGCAGAGACAGACATTACTTGGCTTATGAATGGAATTTTGGCATCAGTAGGTTTGCATTTCAAATGATTGTAAAATTTGTCACCAAATGTTGTACAATCTGTAATTAATGAAGGACTCGGAGTGCGATTTGACACAATCACTTGTCTTGTAACAATTGCTTTAGTTTAAGTAGTGTCTCATGTTTTATCAAAATCAGAAAATCTAGGGATAAACTGTGCACGTACCCTGTGTAATATTTTAAAATGTCTGTCTTTGTCTTCAAAAGAGAAGATATTATTGGTCCTGTCACTATGTATTTATAAATCATTTTATCCAAAAAAAAATGGATTAGTTCATGATATAAAGTTTTATTTTAGGTTTAGCTCAAGCTTTGATATGGGTACTGCTATATCTAATTTTGCAGGTAATTAACTAACTTTATTTAATTATTGATTTAGAAAGTTTCATAACAGTTTTATTTTACTTTCTCCTGATATTTCTGGAAAAATGGACACCAACAGTGAACTAAATCAGAAAGCTTAGTCTGTGGGTCTGTATTTGAAATGAGTTACATGAATGAGGAATGGGGTAAAGTTATCTCTGTTCCAAAGCTTTATCTCTCTGTTCTGTGTAATTTTTTTTTTTTTTTTTTTTTTTCTCCCCCATCTGCTGACCTTTTTTGTGGCTACATTTGGTGAGCTATTATCAAAGTACGGAGGAGAGTGGTTGTGGTGCTCATATGGTGCCATGTCTGTCATGGTTATGTAATGGCTCACAAGGCGTGTGAGACAGCGAGTGATATGATCTGAGAGCTTGCTGCAGCCAATCGGATACCTCTCTTTTTCTCTCGCTGTCTGTGGGTATGTGTTAGAATCTGTTTAATTTATCTGCCCAATTCTGGAATGAAAAGTAAGTTCTTTTAAAAATGCAAGACTATCAAAAAGCAAAACAAAACTTCTAAACATGGATTTAAACTGAAATTCAAGTTTTAGTGTGTGCAGATAAAAACGGTGGCTTGTCAGTGATTATGAAGAATTTATTTTTACTTTCATCTGTTGTTGCTGATGCTGAGAAGGAATCCTGGGGAAATATTTGTTCTACAAAATATAAAAGAATATTAAATTAACAGTGTTGTTAATGGAATACATTAGAGCACATAGAATTAATAGATTAGACAGTCTTTAATTTCCAAGTATTGCACTCAGTTTACTACTTTTCAAATACACAAACCTAATTATTCAGGTCGTCATGTGCCTCTGAAACTGTGCTTCAGAACAGCTTTAAGAAGTAGTGTTAGTTGGACATCTTACAAAGACCAGCTACAGCCTGAGTGCAGTAGTCATACTTTGTCTCAAGTGCTGTATCTCTATCAAAAGAAATTTTCTTATATTCTGAATAGGTTTAACCAACCTTATAAAATGGGTCTGCTTTTTAATGGGTTGTGAACAAAGAGCAGTTTGAGAAATGAGCTTAGAGTTCGAGTCAGTGTTGTCTTGACTTTTCTGAGTGAGAACTAGGTCAGCTTATTTCATCAAGTCAATAATGCAGTTCTATTATTGATGATAGTTTCCATCACTAAAGCACACACTCGTCATCTTCCTGTTTTCTCTGTGTGCCTTAGTGGAGCTAGGAAAATGTGATGGATATCCATTTCTGATATTGCCTTATTTTAGAAAGCTTCACTGAAGGATATTGATTCTGGTGACAGAGATTGTAGCACTGTTGAATTACAAACTGTGAAGTGGCCTGTCTATTGTACAAAACATTTAATGTCATACGCAAATTTTATTTTCAGTCATGTTTGCTTTGTGCATGGATGTTAAGGTTGGGAAAACGTGTTTTGTCTGTCATTCTGTTGCTGTATACTATAGCTATATATAAGGTTCAGTGGTCAGGTATTTGGGGGGTATTCATTTGGTGATGTGAAGACAATGTGCGACATGCCTTTTAACTGACAGCTTTGTTCAGAATCTGCTGTAACATTATGTTCCCATAGCTTCCACAGACCACTGACTATGAATGCACTGAAATATGAATACGGATTATCATACCACGACTCAATCTTTAAGAAGTGAGTTAGAGAAGGTGGTGTTTTCTTCCATCATATTTTCGACACAAACCCTGGTAGACAAGTGCATTAGTCAGATTTCCTCCGGTTGGGATTCCAAAATGTCCTGCAGAACCATTTAAAGGTTTGGGAGTTCCCTAGTTTATGTGATTTGCGAGGCCACAGGAAATATCACGTTTGTCCTGTAGATCTCCTGACTGATATGATCAGCTGATACAGTAAACTCCCTTTTATAGTGGAATTTCTTTTTCTTTGTTTGTTGTTTTTAAAAAATGTTGGCATAAATCTTTTCTAATACTGAATATAGGAAAATGAGAGAGATTTTTATTTATTAATTTAAAAAAATCTAGATCTTATTTAAGCCAGCCTTTCACAAGTTAGAAAAATGCTGAGTTGGACACTGAGTTAACTGGTGGAATATTTGAATAATAGTTTATCATCCATTCTGTCCACCTTATCAATTGTGGACGCAGAGGCCAAAGTTCATGTGTGTGCTGAAGGCGTTTCCTTTCTCTGGCAAAGGCAAAACCCATCCACTGTGTAGAAATAGGCCAGGAGAGTGGGAACAAGACTGAATTTGGTATTTTTATCTTCTAAATCAGTCAGCTGTATGAGACTGGATATTTCTTTTAGGATTTTCTTTACGCTTCAGGTATGTAAAGATTTTATAATTCTGGAGATCAGGTCTGTCACACTGCATTACTGTATTATTTAGACATTAATCTGTGCTCTCATGTTAATATTACTTGCAGGAGGATCCCACTAAGCAGCAAGTGGGTAGAAAGGAATTTAGGTTTACTGTTTAATATATAATTATATTAATGTAATTAATATTCATTTTTTTGTGTTTAGAGATGCTTTTTTTTTTTTTTTTTCTTAAGTGTAACCTGTAGGTATCAACTTTTTTTTTTGCATATCCCAAAATAGGTTCATCTGAAACAATTTTATTATTATGCTTCACAAAGGCTGCTGTAAACACAGTGGATAACATTTGGTAATTTGGTTTGACTCCTGATGGAAATACTGCTGTTAAAATAAATCAGAAAATTGTAAATGCAAATGGCACTTTGCTAATTTTAAAAGCTGTTAAATGGTGCAACACTTGATCAGTGGAGTTATGACCATAAGAATGAGTTTTCCATTATAGGGGTCAACTCCAGCCTCAGGCGTGTCCTGCAGGTTTTAGATTCACCCTGGGTCAACACACCTGAATCAAATGATTAGTTCATTACCAGGCCTCTGGAGAACTTCAAGAATGTTGAGGAGGTATTTAGCCATTTAAATCAGCTGTGTTGGATCAAGGACACATCTAAAACCTGCAGGACACCGGCCCCGAGGCCTGGAGTTGGGGACCCCTGCTAATAGTGATGGCCATGCCTTCATTATCAAATATTCTTCTAGCATGGGACTGTTTGTCCTACAATAGGCATCTACAAAAGTTATTTTTCTGTGGCAGTAGTAGATAAAAGTGTCAGTGTAATTTATTGGAAAATGGATTAAATAAAAATAAAAACAAAAAACGCACAGAATACAGTGGAATGAGATGTGTATGTCTTACACAAATTCACCTTTGCCTGTTCCCCTTCCCTCAGGATGTGTGTCTTGCTCATACAATATTAATATTATGTGAGCATTTTGTTGCCTTGTACTTGTGACATGTGCAATGACAATAAAGTTGAATTCTATTCTATATTAATTGTGCAACATTCCCAATAAGCAAGTACTGGCTATAATAATAGAGTTTAGTTTTACTCTTTAGGTGTATTTATTGGTATTTATTAGTATTTGGCTAGCTTTGGGTGTGTAAATATTAAGATTGCATATAATTTTAGTAATAGTTGTAAGTAAATATTGCATATATGTGTAACCCTGCTAATGGAGGGTGCCATCTAGATTACATCTGTCATATTGTTGTTAACACACATGCGTTTCACATATGGCCTCATTCTTCTATCATCCTTATAAATCAAAGGGGCCAATTTAATTTTCATATAGCTGTCTGGTATTCTAGTTCTAATGTTTAGAGCCATTGGTGATACCTATTCCTGAGCTGTGTGTGTGTGTCAGTCAACATTTGACATGTGGGGTGTGTCATAATAAAATGATGTATGCTATCTTATAATAATGGTAAGAACAGGCACATGGTAGTAGTGGTTGTAAAACTAAGCTGATTTTTATTTTATTTTTTTATTTATTTTTTTTTTAAAGTGTCCAGATGAAAATATTCTGTGTAATGGTAACAAAAATCTTTTTACATATTGTGTGAGGTTTTTACATCTTAAATAGTTTTTAAATATGGTCGGCACAGTGAACAAATTCCTTTTTAAGTGCAGCTCGGGTTTTTGCTAATTAATTGACACACTCATTGACCCGTTGGCATTACTTTTTTTGTTCTGTGTGATGAATAAACTGGAGTTTCAGTTTATTACGAATTGTATTTCTTGAAGGTTAAGTTACTAATTAAACAACTCCTTTTACTTCCTTGAAAGTTTAAGTCCATGTTAAAATGTGTTTTGAAACTCTCAAAACTCTGGGCTGGTAATTTTGACCTGGGGAGTTACAAGTTATTCTGGGTCTTGCTTTTAAACTGGGTGAAGCTAATGTACCAAGCAGAGGGTAACAAAGACTCAGAATGCCTGTGACAGTGGTGTCCCAATTGCGTAACTACTGAACTAGAAACATCTCTGTTTTCACGCAACAAGCCATGATAGACAAAATTGTGACTGTGACAGAACAAGCAGACTTTGAGCGGATGGAACAGATGGTTAGATCTACTGTAAAGAGCATCAAGATGGTCCACTTAATGCAATTTTCTCTGCATGTTGTTTTTATTTTTGAAGGTTATCATTCCAGAAATGGAAGAAAATGTGTTAAAATTTTGATTATTCTTAGTACATTAGTACTCAGAGCATGAAGGATGCAATGACATTGTGTGCAGCTTTCTGTAGCTCACAAAGGTCTCTGATTTGCCATTGAATTGTTGCTCTAGGGCTTGTGTGAATGTGTTTGAAGACAAAGCATATGATGGTTTATATTCTCCCAAATTGTTTCAACTCCAAAGAAAGTAGAAATCCCTTGGAGGGAGTGGAGGCTACGGCAATTTCAGTTATAAATTACCTTAAATTGCAGGATTATTGCAACCTAAGAACATTATGATCCCAGCAGTATGTTTACACCCTTAAGGCCTTTATACATAAAATTTGTATAAAATTTGTGCAAGCAATTTGGTTTCAAAAATGTTTCGACTTTGTTTTGGGGGGTTTTGTGCAAGTTGGTTGTTGTATAAAGGCATTTACAATTAATTAAATGAGAATAAAGGATTATACCCATTTTAAGAAAAAACAAACAAAAAATAACACATTTTTGGAGGTCTGAACTTTAATGTGTTGACTTTATTTTTCCACTTTTGACTTAAAAAAAAAAAAGTGGAGGGAACAAACATGGCAAGTAAACACTAGTTATAACCTTTTTATATTGATTGTTAGTAATATATTTGTTTCTTCTTTTTTTCTTTCTACAGATTATTCATTTGCCTTGGTCAAAAGAGCCACATAAATTGAAGACTGGAAGTGCATCCGTTGTTTGTCTGCTAACTAAGCAGCTGATTTGCTCAAATTGACATCTGCTGGTGTCATTCCTCTGAGGACAGACCATCTACTGAAAATCTGTGTGAAGCTGTATTTGGGACATTGTCTCGATATCAGACAAACATTGCTCTGTTGTTGTGGTGACACTCAAGCGAGACCTAGATTGACAGGTCTCCTTCCAGAGTAACTTTTCAGAGCAGCCACCAAAAGGAACATGTGCTAGAAGTTCAACATCTGTCCTAAACAACTGGTCAGCTTTGACTCTAGAAGATGAGCAATGACGATGAGTTCTTCGATGCCGTCACAGGTGGGTGCTTAATGTACATACTTATTGACGTGTTTCCCTCTAGTTTATCTTTTATTAAGAAAGGGGAAACATGCATGCTTCCTGTATTTCAGGACTGTATTGTGATTTTGTAGTTCTCACTTCTCCTTTGGTAGTTTAAAAACTTAAAAAGGGTTTTTAGAGGAAGAGAAATATTTTGTTTAGCGTTTTGGTATTTATTAGACCTGATGTATATATGTAATCGTTATTTTTCTTAGGTCTTAGTCTTTCTCTGGAAATTGCTACATGGTTTTTCTGCAAGAGGCTGCCACTCCTAATTAGATGGTCTGTTTTTGTTGTCGAAGCACAATGCTGTCCAGTGGAACTTAACCTGCCTTCGTCTGATGATTAGTTGAATAATTCAGAGGTTGGCTGTCTTACGACTATGATTAGTGATATCAACAACAACCTGGAGGGTGTGTGGTTCATACTTGTGTGTCTGTATTATATTCACAAAGAAATTTCATCTGGTAGAAACCGCCAAAGTTGGTGTCAGTGGGATAGTGGTGACTACCCCAAATCAGCATATTTGAGGAAGCCAGCTAGACTTCACTCTTTTTAAAAGTATTTTCACTTTTTTTTTTTTTTTTTTGTGAGCAGCAGTTAATAGTCCTTGAAGTCAGCACTCTCAGGATTTCGTGCAGCCTAATGTTACAGTCCAGGTGAAGGTCTGATATCAAGCAGTACCCATTTATAATTACAAAGTACAGCCATGGTGACTCGCCTGGGGTTTGTGAGCAAGCATTCTTGGAAGCAGATACCTGGAAACTCAGGAGAGATGAACTTTGAACTGTTTACTCTAGGCAGATCTACCTCAAGTTTAGAAGACATCAAAACAATATAAAATCTCAGGATTAATGAAGTCAGCATGTGTAGGTTCAGCATTGAATGCTGAAATATGATTATAATATTAACTCTGAGAAATAAAGGCATGCAAACACTTTATTGTTGTAGATAAATTAGCAGTGCAGCCACTTATTTAACAGCTCGTTCTGTGCAAGGATAATAAGAGGGCAGGCAGGGTGGTGTTCTCTGTTAATAAATATTAGAATCACTGTTTTGTTGTTTGATTACCCCATGTTGACGTAGAGCCATTGCTATATGGCTGTCGTCACTTTAGCAAGTCATTTCCATTCAGGTATAAATAAAAGGGCTGTGTGTGTGCCTGCACCTGTCTTTGTGCCATTGTTATGATCATCTTAGTAATTTGAGACAGATGCAGAACAGCGGTGATCTATTATTTATGTGGTAGCATCAGGTATCATCTGGCTTGGCTTTAGCATCTTTTTCTCTTCTTAATTTACCCTCAAATATTTTGTTGTAACTATTTATTTTAAAAATATTACTAATGTGCTTGATGATTTGCCCGGGGCACACCTTCATAACACCTACAGAAGCTTGAAAGACATTGTTGAAGTGCAGCTTATATAATACATGAAAAGAGATTATCAAATATTTAAAGTTCCACAACCCTGGCTATGGGTCAACACTAATGTGTGGCAAATAATTTTGTGTTGCACATCCTGCATTTAATGAGTCAGTTTCATACTGTGCAATACATTTTGTTTCTCAGGAAGTGGAACTTGCGACGTCTCAGTATCCATCCATTCGCTTCCGCTTATCCTTTTCAGGGTCGCGGGGGCGCTGGAGCCTATCCCAGCTGTCATAGGGCGAGAGGCGGGGTACACCCTGGACAGGTCGCCAGTCTGTCGCAGGGTGTCTCAGTACTAAAATAAAATATCTTGTTGTGACTTATGTGATGATACGAACAATGCACCTTTGTACCTGACACCTGATTAGGCGTGTTTTCTGAGTAATGATAGTCATTAGTGTTTTTAAGCTTTTGTTAATGCACCACCTTTAATTGCCCACAACTCCATCCTACAGTACTACGCTGCAGATTATTCCAGCCCATTCTCATTCCCACGCCATGAACATCTGCCTTTTTGTTAAATCCACTGACGAGATGCAAGATATTCACAATCTGTCCTTTTTTTGAGATTATGATGGCGAATATGACTCCTTATAATATGCTCTCCTCCATGTTGAGCAATGATGCCGAAAGGTATTTGTGTTAAATGTGGCCCTATGTTGTCGTGGCCAGGCTTCCTTATGTGAAAGGTTTGAATTGAGACGTAGATTGTTATTACCTCATAAACAAGTTTACTGTTGTTGTCCCAGGTTTCTTAGTTTACAACAAGTGTAAAGAAGTTGACATGGTGCGGATATCTGTGACGTCAGTTTTCTTTGAATGCCACATTTCTTTTTCTTCCGCAGGCCTGGAATCGGACGAGTCGTGCGAGGGGCTGTCGGAGGCCAGTTTCAAAGATGCACAAGGGATTGGCAGCAGCAGCCAGAAGAACAATGGATCAGTCCCACAAGAAAATGGCATCAAGAAACACAGGTACTCCTGCATTCCTCACCCACATTCCATCTGCTGTGTGTGTACTTGTTTGTGGAGAAGTACTCTCTTGGTCAAAAACAATTGAGTTAAGTGGAACATTTTTGGGCAGGGTCACAATTTGTAATGGCTCAGTTTCATACAAAACGCATACACAGAAAGGCACACAATGCTGCAATTTTTTGGGTGCAGCAGTTTAAAGGTGACGTATTTTTAAGCTTAAAAATAATGAGGGGGGAAAAAAGGGGGGGAGTTTTGTTGTTGTTGTTGTTGTTGTTCACAGTGGGGGGCTGACTTGGGTGACCTATATGTGAAGGTGTGGTGTGTTTACTTGAGTTAATTTCCTTTTATAAATTTTAAGATGTCAGTGGAAAATTACCAAGTAGGAATTTTAGGATGGTTAGGTGACTGGGTTTAGTTCCTGTGAACAGAGGTGAGATGAATTGGCTTTGCACTTACTTGTTCTTATCTTCGTGCAGAATTTCTTTATCTTCTGCCCTGATAACAAACCTGAACGCACTATCTCTTATCTGCAACCTTGGATATTTCTTTTCTTCTCCATTTCAGGACATCTCTCCCTGCACCCATGTTTTCCAGAAACAATATCAGTGTGTGGAGTATCCTGAAAAAATGTATTGGACTGGTAAGGGAAAGCTGGTTATCAGATTTAAGAGCTTCTCTTCTGTACGTGAAAGGCTTTCATAGAGGTTTTCATAGTCATATTGGGCAGTATTTACAGTTTTTAATTTGCACACAGATAAACTGAAACAAGAAAAATATATTACATAAAATTACTTGCTAAAACCACAATTTGAAAAACGTTTTAGAGTTCAATAGTATAAAGGGTAATATGTTAGGTAGCTTTTTTTCCCATTATAGTTTACTGTAATTTCTTTCCATTTTTTCCCCCCTTTATATGCACTACTGTGTTTAGTCATGTTGTATTTTAGGAGTTATTCTAGTTAACCTGTGGTTTAACTAGTGTTTAGTGCTTTGGCTGCTGACACAATTACAGTTTTTGTGATATAATAGAGTATATTCAGCTTTTATCTTAATGTTAAACAGGAACTGTCCAAGATCACGATGCCCATTGCCTTCAACGAGCCGCTGAGCTTCCTGCAGAGAATCACGGAATATATGGAACACACTTACCTCATCAACAGAACCTCCTCAATGTCCGACTCCATAGAGCGCATGCAGGTAGGGAGAGACGTGGACACACACGTCCTGTGTCATCTACCATGTTTCTCTGCTATCACCCCTGACACTCTTCTCCACCCACTCCACCCTAGCTCCCCACAATGACACTCTGTCTTCACCTCTCTTGTCCATTGCTTTGAATGGTTGCAGTAGAGCCACCAAAAAAATTATCCAATCGAATATCATAAATGAAATGCAAATAATCTGGACATAGTATGGGGAGAAGGAAAAAACAAAACACTAACAGACATACTGAAGAGATGACTTGGACACATACGCGCATGCTAACTTGGTCTGTAATTGTTTCTGTTTAGGCAGTAGCTGCTTTTGCTGTGTCAGCAGTTGCGTCGCAGTGGGACAGAACTGGAAAGCCCTTTAATCCTTTGCTGGGAGAGACCTATGAACTTATCAGGTACACTTGCTTTTTTTTTTCTCGTTTTTTGTGAGGTCACTTTGTTTTACCAGTTAGCTTTCAGTCTCTCTTTTCACCCCTGCTTCTTGCAGAGAGGACCAGGATTTCCGAATAGTGTCTGAGCAGGTATCCCATCATCCTCCAGTGAGTGCATTTCATGCAGAGAGCCTGGCTGGGGATTTCGTGTTCCACGGCTCCATCTACCCTAAACTTAAATTCTGGGGCAAGAGCGTTGAGGCAGAGCCTAAAGGGACTATCACACTAGAGCTACTCAAGTTGGTCACTTAAAATCTTTGCGTTTAAATTATTTATTCATTTATTTTAATCTAAAACTGAGTTCTCATTGTGTTGTCTTTTTTTTTTCCCTTTTTCTTTTTAAACTTTCTTCTTTCTTTTTTTTTTTCCCCTTTTTTTTTCTTTTTTTTCCCCCCCTGCAATTTTCATCTAGGCACAGGGAGGCATACACATGGAGCAACCCTAACTGCTGTGTACACAATGTCATACTGGGAAAACTGTGGATAGAACAGTATGGCACAGTAGAAATAGTCAACCACAGGTATTTAAATGATGCTTGCATGATAGAACTAGATACTAAGAAGTGTTTAACCTGTATTGATCACAATGCTTCCCTATAACTAGAGTGAGGAAATGACTGCAGTCAAGTTCAGATGAAACACTGTAAGGCTAACAAATGTTTACCCACAGTTCTCCATTCCTGCCGTGCACCTTCCTTGTTTCGTCTAATACTAGACACCAGCCTGCTTATGCTCTATGTGGCTTCACAGGCAAACAACGTCTCCTTCAACATTTATTTTTCTAGGAAAGCAGTGCAAAGCTTTTATTGTCCTTATTGCTAAGCGTGCTGTGTCTTATTCACACAGTTGCACAGATTCATGCTAGTAACTGTGAATCAGCCAGACCTTACTTGCACTGACTAACTGTTGTCAAAACAGCAGGGTTTGAACGTGAACCTCTTTTATACAAATAGCCATGCAAAGTGATTTATATGAACGTATAATTGCATGATAAATCCACCACTTTATAATGTCAAATAATGTTGCTTTGTCTGTTTAATTCACTATAATGAGCTCTGCCAGTGAAGAGATGTTAATTGGCTCTTGTCTCATTTTTCCTGCAGCACTGGAGACAAATGTGTGTTGAATTTCAAGCCCTGTGGGATGTTTGGCAAAGAGCTACACAAAGTGGAGGGATACATCCAAGACAAGAGGTTTGTGTTTACTCTAACTGGTTTGTCATCTACATTGTGAATCTTTCTGTCTTCAAACGTTTAAAAAGACATGCTAATGCATTTTCATTATTTTCAATCTCATTTTCCATTGTACTTTTCTTCTCCTATTATTGACCATTTTCTTTTTTACATACCTTTTTTTTTGTCTTTTCTAACAATTTCTTCTCTCCACTTGCATCTCCAACTTTTTGTGTCTTGCCCTTTTTGCTCCTTTTCCTGCCACATCTTCTTACTGTCGTTTTCATCTTCCGTTTCTATCCAGTAAAAAGAAGCTTGCTGTCATCTATGGGAAATGGACTGAATGCATGTGGAGTGTCGACCCTCAGGCCTATGAAGCACACAAGAAGTCTGAGAAGAAAGGAGACAACAAAAAGCAGAAAAATGTAAGAACCTGTGCAACTAATATTTTACATCTGCAATAAGAAATCATAAAAAAACAACAGTGTAGTGCCAGTCTGTGGGCTTTCTTTCTTTCTTTTAAAAAATAAATAAATTCATCTAAGTCATATTTCCTTTTCTTCTTCTGTCTTGATTTCCTGTTATTGTCCACAGCAATCTGTGTGGTCGTATCTAGGTAAACTAACAAGCTTGTGTAGATCAGTGCAGAGGTTTTTCAGCTCTTCCCCTTTTAGTCTGCTTATTTGTTTGTAGTTGTGTGCAAATGCTCCAAACTGCAGGTTTGGAAATAAACAGATACTGACAGAAGCTTTGATCTCGCTGGTAACTGTTTGTGCCTGCAGCGTTCAGTCTCTGCTGATGCTATCAATTGGTCCAGTAGTTACAGTGAGTTGTATCATTCACAGGATGAACTTGAGGGCGCTGAGAACGATGACGCAGATGACATGCCCGAAGTCCAAGAGACTGTGTCTGTTGTACCAGGAAGCACTCTGTTATGGAGGATAGACTCTAGACCAGCACACTCTTCTGTGGTATCAAAAATAAAGTTACACATCCAAATTGGTGGCCCAGAACGCACACACGCAAACACACTCATTCTTGACATCTTTTATTCTTTCTCTGTTTCCCAGATGTACAACTTCACAAACTTTGCGATGTGTCTGAATGAGCTGGAGCCCGGCATGGAGGCCATCCTGCCCCACACAGACTGTCGCTTCAGGCCTGACATCAGAGCAATGGAGAACAGCAACATGGGTAATTAGATTTTATCTGATCAAATTTGAATGCGTCGCTGGCTGACATTCAATAACTTGTTTGACAGAACTGTTGTTTAAAAAGAAAACCAGTATGCTATGACTATGTGGACGTTTAAGACGACTTTTAGAATGATCACTCTGTGAAAGTAAAACAAAACACAACAACAACAAAAAACAAAACAGAACCAATAAAGAAAAGAAACTACAAATGTTTTACTTCTGCTGCTCAAAGCAAAGGATTGGCAATAAGTCAGTGCTTCCACCTGCTGGATGTTGATGGTATTGTGCCAATCCAAAGTGAGTGAGTTCCACAGGTGCCTAAAGAAAAATGGAAACAAATGAAATTAAAGGGGTAAATAAGCATGTTTGTTTTGTTTGTAATGTTTTGTTACAATCTGAAACCTTTCGACTCTTTGTTCTTGTGAAGATGAGGCCAGTAAAGAAAAGGAAAGACTGGAGGAGAAACAGAGAGCTGCCAGAAAAGAGAGAGCCAAGAGAGATGAGGAGTGGTCTACTAGGTGAGAAACGCACACTAACACATGAATTCACTTTAATAAATTTTTCTGTGGTAACCTTTACAACAGCTTCAAAATATACCAAAAGTAATGAAGTTTTCATGATGCTGTTAGATGTCCAGTGTACATGAGAATAGCAGGGGGATTGCAGTGCTGCAGAAACTGTTCTGGTTAGTTGTTAAGAGTAGAGCTGAGCCCTAAAGGAGAATCTGTTACCATAATGGTTAATCTACATTCCTACCCTCACCCATGGCCACAACATGGAATGTAGCTTTTACTGCAAGTGTTAAGAAAATATTATTTACATAATGGACATTTTGTGTTCCACTCTCATTCTGTTTAATAAAATTGAAGCTACCAACATCCGCTTACTTTATTACAAAGGCTGGAAACGGATTCAGTGAAGCGAAGTCTGTATATTTAAAGCTCACTAATCATTGATGAGATTTATTTGTTTATACCGTATGAAAACTGAAGTTTGTGAAGAACGTTTTGAACTGAATAATGGATTAAAAGAGCTGCAGGCTGAAGACGCAGAAAGGAAGGACAGCTGTTAAGATTACAGATTGACAGGGAAATGCAGGTGGAAAATAATACACAGACTTCTTGGAGGTTAATTATAAAAGTTATATCTAGAAACTGGTAACACACTTAAGACCAAAGCCATAGTAAATCCCTACAGAAGTGTAACCTGTGTTGATTTTTTTTTTTTTTAGGTGGTTCCAGATGGGCACCAATCCATACACAGGTTCCCAGGATTGGATCTACACTGGTGGATACTTCAACAGGAACTACCAAGACTTGCCCGATATCTACTGAAAACCTACTTGCCTTTCTCCTCCTCCTCCACCATATCCATAACCTCCCGTTACACCCTCCCCCCCCACCCACCCCCGGTCATTAACTGGAGATAAAATGATACAAATCATCATCAAGGCACACCAACTCAGATTGGAAATGCATACAAAGAAGCTGAACGTTGTTGACTGCCGAGTCTTCAGTAAAAGTGATTGTTTTGGGGGGG
>NW_024582421.1:440636-511534 GCF_018398535.1 Haplochromis burtoni
CACACACACACACACACACACACACACACACACACACACACACACACACACACACACACACTTAAGAGAAGTTGTTATATTATTTCCAAGTCTTACTCTCCATCATCGACTAACATCTCCTGTTTCCCTGCTGAAGCACACTTTAGAGCACAATGGCCATTTAATTCCAGGTCAATCCCTCTGGCAGAGAGTTGGTAACAACTCAAAAACCTCACAGGTCCGTTCTGAATGTTTAACATCTTTGCTATTGAACTCTGTGCTCCGAGGATCTGCCCGCCAAGACTCTTGATGGCAGCATTTTAAAAACATTCACATGTCACAAATGAGTAAAGTAAAAACGATGACCAGGACCTTACAATCACAACGATGGATGCAGACGAACACCGATGCTCTTTGAATTGAAGATGGACTTCGGGGATGTTTTGTTTTTTTATTTTCTCTCTTTTTCTTTTCTTTTCTTTTTTTTTAATATTCTGCAAAATTTTAAAGATTTAAACACTCAGAATACATTAGTTATATACTACTCTTTGAGCAGCAAATAAGTTATGAGTGATCATTATGTTGGTCAAAACAAATCAAATGCTGTTAAGACTTCATTACTGTCCATGTCTTATCCTGAAAATGATTAGTATCTGCTGATAGTCTCCAATAATTTAGTAAAGTTTGATTAAAAATATTAAAATGAGTAAAGATAAATACTATAAAGCATACATTTCCCTGACAACAAAAACAGAATTGGAATCAGGAAAACAAAAGCAACAAATAGTTTAGATATTCATGGAAATAGCTGAATACCCGGCTGATGCGTGATTTGGTTTCACACAGGTGCAAGTATTCCATCGTCTGATTTCTGCATCTTGCTTTTAAGTTTTTAAGATGTTGACATTTGAAGTTTGCATTTACCCCTGGCAGGTTACAAGACAGGGCTTAGCAGTACATATTGGTTGCATTTTCCCAGTTTAACATGTGACTTTAGAGGATAAGGGTGTTGATCTGCAGCTGCTTGTGAATGAAACTGTTGTTCAGTCGTTTTTTTTTTGTTTTTTTTTCATTCTTTTAACTAGTGAACTTAAGAGGAGTCCAAAAAGACTAGAAGTAAATATTACAGTGATGGTATATGCTCATCTATTGTGTGAACCCGTGTATAAATGCGTACAAGCACCTAAAAGCCATATTAACAGGAGAGGGTGTTTTTTCTGTGCGGATATGAATTAGAAAATATGAGCCTAAAGGAACTGGATTGTTATAAATCTCACTATCGTCATAGAAGAAACTTGTCGGTGTAATCCGAGTATCAAATGCAGCTCTAGATAACTGTGTTTTCTGTGGCAGGATTGGGTGGATGGATTCATGGACAAAGTGACATAAGCAGACATGAACGGGAAAAACTGGAGAAAAATGGCGACTACAGAAAAGTTAACGGACCGCAGATTAACTTGGCGTCGACTCGTATAATAGGACAACAAAACAAGCAGAAACGATACAGTGATGATTGTAGTCTTTTGTGTCTGTGCAGGCTGCTTCTTACACTTATGTGCCAAGCAGAAACACTATTTCTTAAAGTGAAGAAGGAGAGGAGGGGGGGAAAAAAAAAAAGCCGGAACTTCTCTAATGAATGTTGGCACACACAAAAAAAGACTGTAGACGTTTTGGATTGTTGGTAGTGTCCCAACAGGGTCCCAGAAATTGGTAACTCGAGATGAGGTCCACTGTTGTGCAGTTTCCCTTTGATTTGTGTTGAGCTCAACAACAGTGTGACTCTACATTTAACCCATTCATTATTATTTTAATGCATCGTCACTGAGCAGGACTCACATTTCCCTTCAGATTCTAGGATACAGACATGTTGGTAAATGAATACTGGGATGAAATCCATCTTTTTTTTTTTTTTTTTTTTTTTTTTTTTTTTTTTTTTTTTTAAAATTTAAATTTTTGTTGCTATGCTGAGGTTTTATTAAAAGGTTAAAGTTTTTAAACATTGTAATGCTTTCGATTAAAGCACTTAGGCAGAGCTCGAGTCACCCTGCGGTTTTGATCGAGTGAGAAATGTAGAACAAACAGGTTACAGCTCTCACATGTGCGTACTAACTTAACATCGTAACACACGCGCCTAATTTTGTTTGACAGATGTGTTCTGCTGAAGTCTATCCCTGCTCAGTACGTTATGGCACGCATCTAATTTTTAATCACATTTCGTTTTGTTTCTGTATTAAAAATCACATTTTCACATGAATATTTAGCTTGCAGCACCGACCCTATGCAACTTTTGCACGTGTCTGTTATTGTACCACAGCTTAACATTTCCCCCCCCTCCACCCGCAGCGACACATTGAACGCACGCACACACACACCTTCACTTTTGAGTAGTGAGATGTACCTTTTTATATATTGACTTTGCAGCCTTAGTTTAATACATTCCAGATAATTTGAAACCTATTTGTACTACTTGTCACTACAGGTAGCCGTGTTGTCACATCTTCAATTTGACTTTTATTTGTATTATTTTTTTTTTTTTTTTTTTTTTTTTCAAAAATGGATTACCGTGTCATGCTTAGTGCCCGAGCTTGTCTGTTTTCCATTTTTAACTTGTGTGTTATTTATGGTGTTTTATGAATGAGTTGGTTTTTTTTCTCTTTTGTAGCAAAATCGTTTCTTAATGTTTTGCTTAGGAAAGAGCAGAGCGCCTAATCGGGGCTTGAAGCAAACATTCACCAGCTGAACACTGAACCTTTGACTGTGGCTGTTACATCTGTCTGATTTACTTGCCAGTACAGTATCTGTAACATATTCAGGACATGTTGGGTTAAATTCACCAGTACAATCCAGAACTTTACATTCATTTAAAAACAACCTTTTTTGTTTTGTGTTATTAAAAAGCTTATTGCACAAACACTACTCCCAGTGCGCCATCACAGAAGGCTAAAGTCAAGCACTCACCAAATTCTGCAGCTGTACATGAATCCAAACAGACACAATGATCTTGGTAATTTTTTACGGTAAACTACTAACTGGCGAAAACTAAACACATGTAACCGTCACGTTCATCAGTGCTCATCAAGCTCTACCAGTTATACAACTAATAAACGTTATTTAACTAATTCTAGGATTTTATGTTGCTTTGATTGTTGGTTCTTTCTATTAAGGAAAATGTTTTCTGTTGAATTTTGTTTCTCTTCGATTGTGTCATGTGGTTGTCGATGTAATATATGTGTAAAAGTGTTGCACAGAAGTAATCGCAAGCAAAATGGCATATTTGTGCAATTGATTTTATTTTTATAGTATTTAAACAGTTTTTGGTGACAACCAGAAGTTTTATTTTGAAGTTGGGAGGGGTCTGTAAGGGGTTGTATCCATACTGTGGACAGCTTGTTAGATTCTATGAATGGGGAAAATGTCTACTAATAAAATCCTAATGTCAGCTTTGGGACCCTTCCCTTCTTCTTCTTTTTCTTTTTCTTTTTTTTTTTTTTTGAAACATGCATGAGTAAGGACTGACTTTGCACTCCTGTAGCATCCCCGGACACATGATGCTTACTAGTGGGTGCATATTTAACTGCAGTGGGCTTCTAACTCAGTTGTGACAACCTACTCATGTAAGACTGTGTGATCCAGCTGTATTACCGTACTATCAATGATGGATATAGCATCGTTCTCAAAAGTAAAGATGATATTGTGCGAAGAGAACCTGCGTGGTTGCAAACAAGTACATTTGTTTAAAAGTCAGACGGTTACAAAAAAAGAAGTTAGTTTATAAATGACATTTTTGCGCAGGCATGTTTCCTTGCTCCCTGCAGCACAATACAAGATGACTCTTCCTAGTGGGCGTGTTTAACTGGGGATTATTTTCACTACTTTCTGAGCGCTGACAAGTACAGCGTTAACTCCAGTGGGCTTCTAACAGCAGTCATGACATCCTACACATGTAAGACTGTGATTCAGCTGTGCGTGGAGCCAATCACAGGAGATGTTGAGAGGCTACAATGGGGAAAGACGGCATACACGATTTAAACAAATCATGAAAAAGAAGTGCACGTACTGTAAAGAAAACAAAACAAAATGAAAAGGCTACTTGGAATAAAAAATTATTCCAAGTAACCGTTATTACTGGATGTCCACACAAGTAAATTTTAAAATGAATTTGAGTCGCAGTGAGCATCTCAGAGGAAATGAAAATGATTTGATGGTGGTTGAGCACTAAACAGGCTACTGTGCAGATTTTATGAATCCAGTGGGAATTTTGCATATGTGTTTTGTGCGCAGAGTGAGAACATTTATATGCAAATATAAGTGAATAAGGCCCATTTTCTCTCATGTGCAAACATGACAATTGAAGCATTCCATTTTTCTTTTTAATGACTTGCATTTAAATTTTTCCGAGCACGGCCTCCATTTAATTGTGCACATAGTGAGAAATACCTCTAAACTTTATTTAATACAAACAAATTGAGGTATAAGAATATGCATAAATCAATTATGTGTGTACACACTGTTAGTAAATGATAAAAAAAACTAAACAAAACTGGGTTTAAAGGGTTTTTGTGTGTGCGGCGTGTTTAGGGAGGCTGACGATGCCACAGAGGGAGACAGAGTCAGCGCTTCTTATGAAGCTATTAGAAAACAATGGCCTGGGGACTGGCTTCACTTGTCTCCTGTTTAAGCTGAAAATCAACAGGCCTGCAGAAGTGAATTGCATCATTTTGCATCTTGAGAACATCAGCGGCATTTTTAAGGTCCAAGCTGCATGCCACAGCTGCCGTTAGAAGCCTGCTTCAATGATGTAGCTGTCAGCGCTTAAGAAAAATCTCTGCAGGTGCCCACATGGTTGCATGGATGCACATGTTCATATTCCAAAAACAAATGGTAATACTCCAAATATTCCAAATATTGAAGATGATGCTTCAAAGCAGGGATCAACTGCCGTGCCAAGTTATGAACGATGGATCAGCTCAGTAAAGACACAGAAAAGCAACAGCTTTAAAAAACACAAAGCGTAAACACATTTTTAATGTATTTGTTTTTGTTTTTTTTTATTTATATTTCCTGATTGAAATGTATTGTAAGGTCATAATTTGTCATTCATCACATTACATGGCATGATGCACCAGGTCTACTACACCCATTTACAGGAGGAATACACGGAAACATACACAAGGTTTTACAATGGGGAAACAGGAAGTTTAGCTCATTGCACTTACAACAGTGAATGGAACACTTTGTACTCATTTTTAGGCTCTCCACCTTTTTCTGTATTTTATTTTCAACCTTTTACTTCATTCAATTGCATTATTTTATAATTATTTTAGTTTTTTTTACACACACATTTCCAATGTCCGCTTCACCCTCTCCCCATCTCCATAAAATCCCCCCCACCCACCCCAAAAGTCACATGGAAGCCAGGATATTTTTCCCTTTTTTGATTTGGATGTTCTCATTTTACAAACACGACATGTATAGAAACTCTACACAGACCAATATGTTTATTTTTTCTCATATCCGAATACAACTTTTTTTTTTTTTAAATGAGTTTTAAACAGTCCGCACGAGCCAGCCACATACGCACAACGATGCATTTTGTCGTTTTATTGATCAAATCAACATCTGATCTTGTTCGTTATGTTCTCTCGTTGTTTTTATACACGAGTAGCACGAGTCTGGGCAGGGAGTTTCCGGCTTGCATACGCTCCAGCTTGTGTTGCCGTTTTTGGTGTGCAAACGCCTCTCTCGTGCCTCTCGTGCGCGCGTGTGTGTGTATGTTTGAGATTTACATGGCATTTACATGTTGTTGGTGTCTGTTTCGAAGCGGACTCTAGCCGGCTCTCGTGTGATATTTACACTGGAAAAAAAACACGACATGGCAACCCGTGAAGTGGGAGGTCAAAGGTCGAAGGGGTTTGTGTGGTCAAAAGGGGGTGGGGGGGGAGTAGTAGGGTTGGGTTAGGGCGGGTGTCCAGGTCATGCACTTGTCCTTTTTTTTTAAACTTTAATGATTCATACAGGTAAAAGGTGACAATAAATGATCCCTGATGGTTTTACAGTGAAAGATGGACTCTCTCGTGGTTTCATTTGTTTCGGCATTTAGCTTCTTTTACAGCCTCTCACCCATGAGACATTTACACACACTATACATTTTATATATATATTTGTGTTTTAAAATCGATCTAGGGTCCTACTATACGCTCACTGTCTTCATGACCAACAGCAAGACCAGTGGTGACTGTTACTACACTATGCTCTGTACAAGCACTGCATGCTACCTTTTTTTGGTTGAGAGCACACACCCGCGGGAACGCACGCACGCACACGCACACACAGTCTGGATTTCCCAAAAGCATTTTAAGCTGCATTTAAAGACAGCTCAAACAGAGACACTGTGTTTATAACTCTATGTGGCACTCTGTGGCACGTTCACGCCCAATTCAGATACAGATCAATGTCACAAAGGGTTAAAGGTCCAGATTGTCTGACTGTGCATAAATGCAGCTTTATTGCTGAGACGTTTCAGATTCAAAGACACGTCGCAGATGTGGTGGAAGAAACCTCTCGTTTAGCTTCACGTCTGTAAATCTGCCAGAGTTCTCTATCCAACTACTAGAGTTTTGTTCCAAACGGTCATTTGAAATAACATTCCTGCTCCTGGCATTGAGGGAAAACTCCAGATTTTTCTGTTTGGAGGAAGTCCCTACAGCAGATTTCATTCACGATTTGGAACACAACCCCTCAGAGTTCTATGTATCTCTAATATTGTTTACATTTGTGCTTCAAACGCCATTGAAAAACCCAGCTGTGGCTTGGTTATTTTTGCCCACTGGTGATTGCTGTGGTCTGAACAGAAGTCCATTGCATTCCTGGTTATAGACGCACACCACGCAGAGTATAGACAGAGACCACGACTGGCTAGAGGGCAGTAACAGGATGGCTTTCTTCAATGACCAGTATATTAGTATAAAAGCCCTTGCTGCTATGCATATTTAAGTCACCTTCAGCGGTTGGAGCAAAAAAAGAAAAGAAAAAGAAAAAAAGAAACCGCCACGAACACGTTTTCACAGTTCCTGGGATTTATGTGCTCCAAATATTACAGACTCTCTCTGACTGGCAGCAGCCACGATTTCACCGGTGTCGTAAGCGATCTGCTTTCACTGCGCCTGCACAAACACACCCATTATTATCTGTTGTCTTCTGAACATCTCCGTTGCGATGCTGCCTTTAATGTGTGCTTTCCTGAGGCAAAAGTGATTGAGGATTGTTTTATTCAACATTTTATTGGATTTTTTTCTTTCTTTTCTTTTTTTTTTTTTTAAACAAACTTCCAAAAACATACGACATACTGTACAATAGTGGAAGTT
Source organism: Haplochromis burtoni (assembly GCF_018398535.1). Lineage (NCBI taxonomy): Eukaryota > Metazoa > Chordata > Actinopteri > Cichliformes > Cichlidae > Haplochromis > Haplochromis burtoni. Next base: position 447,980 of record NW_024582421.1, read on the forward strand.
GGTATTAACTTGGGTAACGTTAAACTCTCTCTCATATTGTTTGTTGAAGCCTTGTCTTTTGTTGGTGAAGTCACCAATCCGACGGCAGCGTATCCGTGATCTCTTCTGTTTGGGTTACACACACTTAATGTGCAACTTAGAATGAGGCTGAAGAACTGTGGTGAAAAAACATATAGGCGACTTATGTACAAACACAGTTTCTCATCGATATATCTATAAATTTTAAACCTAAATCTCTCTTTTTCCTAATGCCAGCTCGCTTTCTATACCCGCTCCGTATGATAAAATAAACTCTTACATAGACGAATCATCTATAAATGATAAATGTTTCAGAAAATAAAAACAATATATACATATACTAGCTTCTTGTCAGGCCCTGCTCAAATAAGACTTCAAAGGTATTTATAGTTAAGGGATACTTTGATACTGCATAAACCAACTCTTTAAATCTGGATTTCAATAAATAGATTCTTTTATAACTTGCTCTAATAAGCTGCTACCAGTGCAAACCAAACATACACACACACACGCACACACACACGCACCCACACGTACGCAAACTCCCCTGTTTCACTGCTTAAATTCTGCTTTGAATAGTGTTTAACTTCATAGCCTACAGCAGTTTCTTTTGTTAAATATAATCTATAGGTTTTGTAATAATTATACATCTGAACTTGCTATGTCTATATCCTTTAATTTTTGGTGCTTCATTATCTGAAAAAAACAAAACTACAATTGCACATTAGGTAGCTAGCTAATAAGAATTCTGGGTCTGGTTATTAAATTAAAAAAGGGAGACCTTTTCTTCTTTACCCCTGAGCAGACACTTACCATTTTAGGGAATATATTGAAGTATATCATAATTTGTCTCTTATAATCTGTTAATTCTCTATTTTTCCTTTATGAAACTGGATTGCTTGGATGCGTTCATGACAACCGGGATTTTTGAGTCCCTGCTAAATAGTTTTCAAATATCTGCACCTGCTGCTCTCTCCTTCCATTTCAGCTATTTTTTTTTGGTTTGTGTTCATTGGTAAGCAGGTTTTGACTCTTCTCTATGTGAGCTACTGATTGGCTGGAAAAAAGAAGAGTCACTTTGTATAAAAATATGAAATTGCACACTTCATCAGCTTTGCCTAACATTTGATAGAGAACAGCCTGATGCATCTAACTCATCAAGCAGCATATTTTGTTCAAATCATAGGTGTAATTTCCCAGCTGCCATGAATACATCTTTGGTTGCAGAAAGGTACCCCAAACATTTAGGTTAACATGAAAAAAAAGAAAGATCCATCTTCAGATTTCCTTTACAATTAACCAGTTTCATACACAAATTCACAGAATCCTCTTATATTAATCTACCACAGATATCAAAACAAATGTGATATGCAAAAAAACACGTGTGACTTTCCCCCCCAATCTGTGTGTTTCACTTGCCTTTTCCTCTTCGTGATTTTCCAAATATGATTCATTGCATAGAACGACTGGAGATGAGAGGTCGCCTCTTCTGCCCAACATATTTGTCATGATTAAACTCATGGTTGTCTTGTTTTTTTCCAGGGGTTTTTTTTGTGTTCCTTTCCCCTCCACATTAGATGATGGTTGTTAAATACACGCATACAGAACCCGCACACACGTACAAACATTAGGAACAGAACGATATAGAGGTGACTGAGGTTTTCTGCGCCGGGACGCATGCGAAGGTTCCCAGCGAGCGTTCACACAGACAATATACAGCAGAAGTTGGTTGGTTCCATTTAGTTTTGCTGAGGGCCTCGCGATGATTGGCCTGACAGAGTACATTTTGAGTACCTTACCACAGACCCCACAATACACTGCAGGAGCAACAACAGGGAGAACACTGACCTGAGAAGATTCCTTGACAGCTGGCAGTCTCAGAGAGAGGGTTTTTTTGGGGGGAGGGGGGTAGAGTTGTCGATGCCACCAACGATAGAAAGTTAAAGGTGGTGGGGGGGGAGGCAAGTGACTTTGTGTGACACAACCAAGTGTGTTAATTTCTGGTTCTTCAGTCACAATTCTTTTCCCTTTTTGACACCATTTAGAGTGTGCTTTCATGTGCACATTTGACAGAGTGAAGGCGCATGCTGACAAGAACTTGAGTGCGAAGAGCTCGGATGAGCCTTTTCCAGCCTCCCTAAAAGGAGCATTGAAGTGGCCGGAAGAATCGTCCTCGGGCACAAACAACTCCCCCTTCCCCTGACTCCCGACGGGAAATGACGTCAAGTTCAGCTCTGCCTCAGTGTGTGGACTGGTCTGCTTTTCGAGTGCCTCTGTGCTGCCCTGCAGTGCTTTTCGATCAGACTCCAGCTGGCTTATGTAGCAGTGTAACACTCCAAAACAGGTTACTGCCGGTCGGAGGGAAAGATCTGGGCGGACTTGTGGTGATCAGGCAAACTCCTGCTCTCTGGCACAGCAGTGTAAAGAGTGAATTTTGCGGTACTTTTAAGTCAGACATCGGTGGTAAGTTAGACAGACGGAGGCAACACATTTCTATTCCACCAACTCTTGAAATGACACATGATTGTGCTCTTTACTTCATCGCCTCTTGCCCTATTGCTTTTATAATTATTCACAATAAATAAAGAGTCAGGAAAAATCAAATGGAAGGGGGTAAAAAAAACCAATAGAAAATGAAAAATAGAAATGAAAAATAATATCACAAAAAATTATCAAAACAATGTCAATTTAAAAAAATAGAAATTAATCTCTCTGTGGCCAGTGTTCCAGCTGATGTTACTACATAAAAAAAAACAAAGGATGTGACGGATGATGTGTTTAGAGGATATCATAAAAAAGTATGCCACTGTTACCTGAAAATAAAACATGTAAAAATGATTAAGGCGATACTGGTAACCTGCAACATAAAACCAGGCAAATTAAAAAAAATAGATTAGAAAACTAAATAAATCAAAAGAAATCAACAAAAGTGACAACCACCTATGACAACACGAGCAGTATCCGAGAAACAAATTTTGCAGAGATTGCCACAAGCACTGCAGGCTAATATTGTCTTAATGGCTTTGCAATGGCTGGTTAAAAAATAAATAAATAAATAATCCAACCATTTATAGCTTCATTCTACATACCGAACATAACAAACAACAACAAAAACACAATAAAAGTAAATGCTCCTCTTATTCCCGTGGCCGGATTCTTGTGTGTTGCTTCAGTAATCTCTCTTTTTCGTTACTGTTTATGTCGATGTGTTTCCAGTGTCTTTATGGCCTCTGTTAAGTAACGATGAACAGTGTAAGGTCTTGGATATAAAGTTCCATGCATTCCAAATTTCTACATTTTCCTTTCTTTTTCTTTCTTTTTTTTTTTTAAATCCACTTCTTTAAAGACATGGCGTGGCGTGGATCGTTTGACGGGGACTGGAAAGAAAGAAGAATCGGCATTCAAGAAATGCAGAGAGGTGAGGAAGAGGGAACTGTTCCGATCTGGAATGTAGATAAAAACAGAGCAAACCGTGGAAAGAAATGCATGCCAACACGCTCCCTCTGTGTCGGCCAAGTCATTGTCATCGTCTTATTCATTCAGAGAGACGTTTCTGTTTCTTCATTTTGTCAGCAAACAAGAAGTCTTTAGTACCAGAAAAACCTGCAGTTCTCCAACGGTTTAATCCGTTTGCCCCACGCTTTCTTTACTTCGAAAAGAGACGGAAAAGAGGAGAGAGGGGAGTTTGGTTGATACTTTTCCTTGTTTTAGCAAAGGACTATGAATGCAAAGATTCCTGCATGCCACCAGCTTGGTAAAGCCAGCATTTCCTATACGCTGTTAGCGGGAATGAACATCAGCCCATGACAACAGAACTGCATCACCCATATACACCAACCATATTTCCGTCCACTGATGTTAAATCTACATGGAGGGCCTGAGTTGGTTCCACGTGTCTCCCTCAGCTGTGGAGATCTCCAAGGAAAACCAAAAGCAAAGACCAATTTTAGCTCCCAGTTGCTCTTTTGGATTTGGAAGAACTGTGGGTTGGTTGGTTCAAGGACTCTGCAGTATTCACATCTGCTTCTTTGGCTGGGACTTCCGGATGGATGAAGAGACTCCTTCAGAAGATGGATCCTGGCTTGGACTTTATCTAAAAAAAAACAAAAACAGAAAAGGAATTTTATCAAAATATAGAACACACCCCGTTTGGTCTGGTGTCTCTGTATGTATATGTTCATAAAAGTCTACTGTTAGATGCATTAGCAGTGGTGCATCATTTGCTACCGCACCAATATAACCCACTGTAACTTTGCTTCACCTTGTAAAGCTTCTTTCTTTCACATATGTACACAATAACCACTATTAACAACATCACAGCTGCTGTCCTTTTGACATAGAAGGCACAGAGGGGACAATGGATTGAGTCCAGATCTTTTGTGTGAACTATAGACAAGGATAAAGCAGAATAGTGTTTCCCTGTGGATATACATTTTTAAATGTTAAAGACACACAGACATTAAAGGAATTAGTCTACACATTTGTACTGATGTCCACTAGAGGGAGTGTTAGTCTAAGGAATAGACTGCCGGTCTTGCTTGTTGAACAGATGCACACAAACACACAAGCACATAATAACAGTGGATAGTAAGCATGCTCCCTTACTGTATGTCTGCACATTAGTGAAGCAGAGGATTCTGACAGAACAAAGCTAATAATACTGTAGCAATAATTTAATACTCAGTGATTTTGCTAAATAAAGTCATCATTCTCACCAATTCGTGCTTACAGTTTCTATGCATTTCACTTTTGCAATTAAATTTACGTCACACCTGTGAGATTGAGGTCTTTCATTGAGAAAAAAAGAAATAGTGCTGAGTCTTGCTCAAGAAATCCTGTTTTCATTCACTCAGAACTCTTTCCTGCTTCAGCCTTAAAAGTCAAAGCAAATGACAAAACACTGCAGTTTATATGTGCAGCACAATGTAATCAATTAAATGCAAAACACCTGCATGTTCCAGGCAATCCCTTCTCATTTGCATGTTCAGAGGAGAGAGGAGTAGAGGGAAACAAGATATAAGCATCACAGATGCTCAAGCCACCTCAGCTGGTTCTTTTCACTGTGGAGGACTAGCGGCTCAACTCTGAGTGTTGACTGAATGGCCAACCTTCTCCCCCTTTGGCTAAGAAAGACCACAGCCACCCATTAGCGGAAACACATCTCTGCTTTTTGTATTCACGGTGGTGACCGACAGCTCGTGTCCGTAGATGAGGGTATTAGCATAGATCGACCGGCTTCACTTTCACATTCAGCTCTCTCTTCCCCACAACAGATCTGCATCACTGCAGACACCACACCAATCCATCTATCACTCTCACTGAGATCCTTCTACTGTGGGCAACAACTCCCCCTAACCTGGGGTGGGCACTACACTCTTTTCAGCCTGAGAACCACAGCGAGGTGCTAATTCTCACTCTCGCACTCAGCTGCAAAGCGCTCCAACACAAGCTGGAGGTCACTCGGTTACATCGACAAATTTTCTGGTAGAGTCCAAAACCCAAAGGGAATGGGTTTGACTTATTACTGGCCAAAGAGGCCAGATACCACATACTCCTGAAGCACTCACCACATGAACCCCCGAGAGATGTGATTGATTGCCTTCCCTAGGTCTACAAAACACATGCAGGGTAGTTGGACGAACTCCCACACACCCTTAAATATCCTTAGGGGATGACTAGCTGGTCCAGTGTCCTGTGACCACAAAGAAAACTGCATTGTTTTCTCTTGAATCCAAGTCTGAATAACAGACAGATTCTCCTCTTCAGTACCCTGTTGAAGGTTTTTCCAAAGAGGCAGAAGAGTGTGAGCCCTCTCTAAATAGAGGGATCCCCTTCTTGAAAAGGGGATCCCTCTATTTAGATTCCCACCACAATCTGCCAAACGAGAGGCAACAGCCCAGACCTCAATTGAGTGTTGCAGAAGCATGTCAATCAACAACATCCAGAACCTTAAGGAACTCAGGTGGAAAGTCATCCATCTGACAGGTATGGCCAAAAGAGGCTGTTTAACTATCTCAGTGACCTCATCCCACTCATCCCCAAATTCAGCTTCCTCTGTAGAAGATGTGTCAAGCATGGCAGGTTTTTAAGTAATGTTACCAAAATATAATGACTGGAGCATCTACATCATCTGCAAATCAGATTAGCATAACAACAAAGGTTTTGTGTTATTTGCAAAATGCAAAAAATGAACTCATGCAATCCATGAGCTCCTTTTTGTAAGTGATAGTACCAATAAAAATGTATTTCCCTAAAAAGAAATGGTATCAAATGCATATTTGCACAATTACTGCCTTCCAGTTTTCTTTTCCACTGTGCCTGACCCAGATTAACTGCTCCAGCGTGCCATATATTTATATGTTTCCCAGCGCCAGACTTAATCTGTTCCAGTGAGCACAGGCACCCAAAGGGCTGGTACACAACTTGAACACACAAACAAGGACAGTGACTCACACAAAGATGTATTAGTACGAGCACACAAAGACACACTGACTGAGTAACTGGACAGAGGGAGGAGACAGAGAAATATTGTGGGATGAGGGGACACTATGTGGCCAAAGATATCTACACACATATTTCTATTTTGGTCTGTTGACTGGTTGATGATCGCTTCAGTCCTTATTATTTCAGATCGGGAAATTTGAAGACTCAGGTTAAAAAGAAATCATATTTAAGAGAAAGTGAGTGGAAGGCCCTTTCTTGTGTCAACGTGGCAAACCAGAGGGCCACAAAGAAATGCTTCCATGCTCGTAGGAAACAAATAGTTTATATCATCAAGAACGTTTAGGCTGAAATGAAAGATTATCACGGACTCAAGCAAGTATCAGTGTGGCCAACCTATTTAGTGTTCTTGTGGCTCAATGGGAGCAAACCCCTGCAACCAGGCTCTTTCCAGAAGACTGGAAGCTGTTTAACCAAGACATGAATGCACATGGTTTTGTCATGAGATCGTAACATAGGATTTAAGTAGTTTTTGAGTCAATGGCAGCTATGGAAGTACATTTGACATATAGCAAAGAAAAAAAAATGCAAGGATTAGATAGCAACAACTGGGAGAAAAGAAAAACAAGAAATCAATTATTATTATTTCTCCATGGGTGTTGGAAATTAGACAGAGCAGTAACAGAACAAGAAATAGGAGACTTCTACAGTTGATGGAGAGAAAAGAAAAGATCTGGTAAAAAGAAAAGCAAAAATGGGAGCACGCACAGAGAAAAAAGGGACAAAAAAATGTCTGACAGCAGGAGAAAATCAGAATCAGAATCAGAATCAGAATACTTTATTCATCCCGAGGGAAATTAGGGGTTACAGCAGGCAGCACGCTAATGGCGCATGCGCACTCACAAAGGAACCTGTAAATGACATATAGAACTCCCTCTGCAGCATTTAGTCATGTGGTGTGTGGCTGCAGAGCACTTAGAAACACATGCATGCACAAGAAGTCTCACACGTATATGCAATCTATAGGCTCATTTTATTATCTTTTATGGCACACATGCAACACTGCACATACCCTGAGCAACAGTAGCAACATCAATGCCTGCCCATTACCCCAAGTTGCTACATCTGGTGAGAAATATTTACTTAAAAAATTGGATCGGTACTTATTTGATTATGAAAGGTACGAGGAGCTGGGATGGAGGTGGGTTGCAAAGTGGCTTGTAGACATGCAATTTTGAGCAGAGCAGATCAATTCATAAAGCATTTCTATGTGACATTCTCTCACTGGATGTGTGAAAGCGGGTCAGGCGAGCCATCAGCTACTTACACTTCAACTGTAGCATGTAACTCGACTTTGTGGTCTACCTAAATTAACCCTATGATTTTATATTTGGTAATGTAAGTTTCTGCATATAAATACATGGTTAAAGTTAGAGAGAAATGTATGGTTACAATATAAAAAAGCCATAAAAAGAAGATGCCATTATTTAACCAAAACTACAATATCCCTCTAATATAGTTTTAATATTTTTTTAACTAAATTGTTTCCATCAGTGGACTAACAAACAGAACTGTGACAGTAACTCTGGCTGGAATAGTGCAGTCGTATAAAGTTATTCAGTAATGTGATTAATATGTGATCTAAAAACAGATGTCTGAAATTTATACACAACACATACTTACTGTTTAAAACACTTTAAGTACTTTTTCACTTACAACTATTGGTATAATTGATTTATATTTAGGTAGTGAGGTTGTTGCACCTTCTGACTTTTGTGATGTTGTCATCAAAGTATATATAAAAAACTCCCAAAATATACCTTGGCCTTTTTTTAGATTCTGACGTGCAGTCATTGTGCAATGTCATCAAAACAAAGGAAAAAGATCAAGTATTTAGGCAAACATCTCATTTTATTAGTCTCACTGTCTCACACTGAGCGTTGATCAAAGACAAACACTGATAACGGTTTAGCTAAATTTCGGAGCTTTAGCTCTCTTTGGTTCATTGAGCAACAAAATGAGCTGCCAACCGTATTTGGATCCTATTTGGAGTTTGATGTTTTGTTGCCATTTCATAAATCAGTGCAACAGTTTTAGAACTGACAGCTTTCAAGGTGCAATCCAAAATAAACCAACTGGTTTTAAGCTTTTTGAGAAACAGACAACGCGCAGATAATCTCCACATGACAAAGGCTGTATTATGGACGCGACAATTTACAGATGTACACATTTTTGCTTTTTGTGTGTGTGTGATAATTATCGTTATTATCACAACAGTGACTGACATACCACAAAACACTTGAGGAACTTGAGAATCTGAAAAGAAACATTTTACAGGGAGGCTTTCCACGGATGAAAAGATCTTGATGGATCAGTTAGGTAAAGTAAAAAGTAACTCACTGTCTGGCCTGTCAGAGAGAGTGGTGTATTCTCTCTTCCAGTGCGTGCACAAGCTGGTAACATGAAGCATCCAGAGGATTTCAGTCCTTGTTGGCTGCAAGAGGAAGCAGGAGTATTTTAGGCATCTTACAAAGTACATTATATTGTATGTACAGGGATTTTTTTTTAGTCTTTGCACATTTGTCACACTTACATGTTTTAGATCATGAAATAAATTGTAATATCAGACAATGTTAACATGAGTTAGAGAGGTCAAATGCACTGCAATTTCAGAAAACACCAGCAAAAAGTTTAAGCTTTGTGAGTGTTGAGTACTCACCAGTTTGCTCAGCTCTCCTCTCTGTTCCCCGCTCTCTCTCTCTCCTTTCTCTCTCTCTTTTAGTAAAATAAAAGCAGGGGGAACGCAACAGGTTTTTCTGGTATGAGGCCTCATGGCTGTTTGAATAGTCCTGCAAACACACAAATATTCACTTTGAAAAGTCAGCATATCAAATTGCTAGTGCTACAAAAAGCAGTACATTAGCTTACAAATCCTTCAGCAGGAGAAATTATGCACCGATGTCTGCAGTACATTCATCCTTTAAAAAAAATCCTTTTTGTGTAAAGGCCCAGTAAATACAATTAAAGGTATTTACAAAACCTGCTCATCACTGTCTTATTTATTTATCATGGTTCTGCAAATTCAAAATGACTTGAATTTGCTTTCATGTCTCAAGTCAAGAAATCATTTTAAAACAAATACTATCTCTTCCAAATCAGTTGTCTCAAGTCTACAGCTCCGGTGGTTGTAGTGAGCGCAGCATATGTACATTCAGCTGATAACCTGCTGCGTACACAAACAGCCTGTGTGATGCAAACTGTGGGTCATAGTAGCAATTAGCTGTCATTGTCACTGTTAAATTCTCACCCTGCTTTCACAGAGCAGCAAGAGGACCAAATATAAATTAGCACTAACACAATGACACTGAGACACAGACACACTGCTCACACACTGATTCATGAACACACTGGCTGTTCTGTGTAAAACCATTTTAAGCCGCCCACTCCCCACAGCCTGCAAGAGTCAACACATAACATGCTCCAGCTAGCTGTCAAAATCCCACCAGACTTTGAACTAGCAGCATCTCGCAGAGTTATTTTTATACCTAATGTCTGAGATGCACTCGTCCACTGAAGACAAGGAGAAATCTTTCCAGGTCTTTGTACATGAATCACTGACCAAAAATACAACTGCTGTCTGATTGTGTTGTACTATGACAATCAAGAAAAGCGTGCTATTTTTGTTATTCTTTTTTTCTGTCTGTGCTTTTTATAAAATGAACTGTGCAGCGACAGGACAATAAATGAAAGAGAAATTCTACTATTTACATATTTTATACATTATCTGCTGTATCTTATGGATGCGTGTCTTTGTAAAGAGCATGTAGGAATGAATAGGAGCAAAAAAAGGGGAAAAAATACCTTAATCTTAGCACCTCAGAAGAAAGAGGTGAACTTCTTGCCAAAACCAGAGATCGCTGGAGGAAAGTGGACAAAAACGGGGTGTTAGATGAATGTTGCAGATTTCTCTGTGGGTTATTGAGCAATAAAGTAAAATTGAGTTGAAAAAGTTTCTTTTTTCTAACAGTTATTTATACTTTATTATCCTTTTTATCGTAATCAGTTCAGTACTAGATTACAATCAATTTTATTTTTAATGCGCTCTCTCTGTTTTCTGCTGATTCATTGGCGTTACCTTCTCCCAGTTTGCCAGCCTGCTCGGCGGCTCCTCCAGGCAGGATCTTGGAAAACATGCCTTCTCCTTCCATGCCCGGTTGACCTGCTGCAGCACTGCCAATACCACCAGGTCTAGGAGCAGCTTTGGAGCCTGGACAAAAATACAGCGAGTGGAAGAAAGGGAGAGGGTGATGGGATGTGGGAGAGGAAACGTGGCCAGAGACGAAAATACGGAAGAAGACTGAGAGTAGCGGAGGAATCTATATTTGTCCAGATTTCATATTCGGTGGCACCTGTTAGCAAATATGAATTTTATGATGGGATCTGGTGTCCGGAGTTGTGTGTCTATTTACCGAGCTTTAAAAATTAGGGCAGTGCAGGGCAGGGCAGTAGAAGAACTGCATCACTCATCAGTTGCCCTGTTGAGTTTTTTCTGCCCTTTAAGTTTGCTGATTTATTTGATTTATTTGCTTGCCTGCAGCCGTTCTTTGGTCATTAGGTCCCCTCGGATAGACCTACATAGGCTTCCTGTTTGCTGATTTCCTTCCTTAAGAAAAATTTGCTTCATCCCATTTTCAGCTGGATCTTCTATCTACTCATTCGTTGAGATGTTTAAATAATTGATTTTCCAACAAAATGGCAATTTCACTAAAATATTAATTAGCCTTTGATGTTCTGTCCCAAAACAGCACCAATCCAGGTGCTATTTTTAATTCTTCTTCTTTCGGTTTCCCTTTTACGGGTCACCACAGCGGATTATCAGCCTATCCTCCATCTCACCCTATCCTTATCATACTGTTCTTTCACACCAACATGTCCTTCCTTTCTGCATCCATGAATCTTCTACGTGATCGTCCCGTATATCCACTATCCCTCCTCTGCACATGTCCAAACCATCTTGCTCAACCTGAGCTGTCCCTCTGATGTACTTGTCCCTCCTGATTAGTCCCAATGAAAATCTTAGCATATTCAGATCGGCCACTCGAACTCGGCCTCCTGTCTTTGTATCCAAGCTACTGTCTCCAAACCACAAATCATAGCAGGTCATAGTGGCTCCACCCACTTTCTATTACTTTGGCTGGTTGACCCCAGGTATTTAAACTCTTTCACCTTCACTACCTCTACTCCTGGAATCTTCACATCACAACCCTATATTGTGTCTTGCTTCTTCTGGCTTCCAGTCTCCTCTACAGTGTGCGCCTCCACCTCTACACACTCTTCTTCCTGCTCCCTACTCTCACTACAAATCACAGTGTCATCAGCAAACATGACTCCAGTATCAGCTCATCTGTTAAGCTGTCCATCACCACTTCATTATAATGTTTTGTAAGGTTATTTCTAAAAAAGAAAAATGTGAATTTTCTGAATTTAAAGTTGAGAAATTAGATTCAAATGATTGGACTAAAAATTAATGATTAAAAATGAAGAATGTTTTTTAAAAATCTTTCATGTCCCTCGATTTATCCATGTATGAAACAAGTTAGATTAGCTGCTCTCCCTTTAAGGTCATCCTCTCTTCAGTATAAAGACAGAAGGAAAACAACTGTCTGTAACCAAGTTTTAAGGGCAGCGACCTCAAACTAATGATCGATTCAGTATTGATTCATTTTAATAGAAAGTTACTAAAAATGTTAGAAAGGGGTAAAAAAGCAGATATTATTTTGCGAGATGAAGATTAACACAAATATACTACTATACTATTACCTAACTAACACATTATGTCGTGACTTGGCATATTCATGAGGAATTACTGCCATGAAGTGAAAGCCCTCCTGTGTGTTTTTCCACTGTTGGATTAGCTGCAGATTAATCTCAGATTAGATGAAAGAGTGCGCAGTGGTTACATAATTCAGACATAGTGGGAAGCAGTTGGCAAGTTGTGGAATTTTGGGATTCTGTGTGTTTTGTGTGTGTGATGAGTGTACAGTACCTATGCCTGTGAGCGGGGGCTGGGCAGTCTTTGAGGCCAAGACAGGTGCTGCTTTTGCTCCAATAGCTGTTGCTGGAGGTGTGTCGATCTTGGGCTGGAGGCAGAAAGAGATGGAGAGAGGGGGAGAGAAAAGGGTCAAAGTTCATCCATTTAGAAATACTGACATCCCATGTTTACCTTCTTTTCACTGCAAAAAGGTTGGAAGTAGAAGACAGTCAGGGAAAAATGTCTGCCATGTATTCACATCGCTGGTGGCAGACAGGAATTGGAGGAATGTGGGATTTAGTTCTGTTTACTCGAATAAAACTTGAATGAAAGAGTGAGACAATACGAGATAAAAAGAGAAGAAGACAGCTGAAGTGATAGATAAGAGACGGAGAGACAGAAGCAAGACTGGAGAGAAAGCTGCTCCCTTATTGTGTTGTATTGTGACAGCTCACTGAATGATGACTGACTGAATGATGACTTTCAACACTGTGAAGTGTCAGTCTGAGGGTTTTCTCTTGAAAAAGATGGAATCTCTTCTGTTAAGTGGGGTTGATTCACAAACCCAGAAGAAGAAAAAAGTGAAAAAACATATCTACAGAGTCAATGCACCCTGACATTGGTTGTTAAAGTCCCTGGAGCCCTCCTGGGGGAAAAGAAAACTCTTTTGTACTAATTTGAACTGTCCCTTTTTTAAGGGGACAAATGGACTAAAACCAAACACTGGAGCTTTTTCTTTAACTTCTCACCCTTACACACTGATCATTATGACCAATTAATAACTAATAACTATCTCTTCATCATGGGACTTGTTAATATTAGGGTGCAGGTGAGCATTTTGTCTTCAAAGTTGACGCGTTAGAAGCAGGAAAAAACGGCAAGAGTAAGGATTTGAATGAATTTAACAAGAGAGAAAATGTGATGGCTAGACGACCAAGTCAAAGCATCTCCACAGCTGCAGCTCTTGTGGGGTTGTTCCGGTCTGCAGTGGTCAGTATCTATCAGAAGTGGTCACAGGAAGGGACAGTGGAGAACCAGTGACATGGTCAAGGGCAGCCAAGGCTGACAGATGAATGTGGGGAGCAAAGGCTGGCCCGTGTGGTCCGATCCAACAGATGAGCTTTCCAGCTCAAATTGCTGAAAAATCTAATGCTGGTTCTGATAGAAAGGCGTCAGAATACACAGTGCATCGCAGTTTGTTGTCTATGTTGCTGCACAATCACAGACCAGTCAACTGACCCCTGTTCACCACTGAAAGACCCATCAATGGACACGTGAGCTCACAACTGGCCCACAGAACAATGGAAGAAGTTTGTTGGCTCAGTCTGATGAATCATGTTTTCTTTGACATCACATGGATGACTGAGTGCGTGTTCGTCGCTTCACAAGGGAACACGTGGCACCAGGATGGACTTTGGGAAGAAGGCAAACTGGTGGAGTAAGTGTAAAGCTTTGTGCAATGTTCTGCTAGGAAACTCTGGGTCCTGCCATTCACCTGAATGTTATTCCCTGATGGCCGTGGCCTCTTTCAGCACGATATTGCACCGTGCCTCAAAGTAAAAATGGTTCAGGGATAGTTTGAAGACCACAACAACGAGTTTGCGGTGTTGACTTGACCTCCAAATTCCCCAAATCTAAATCCAATCAAGCATCTGTGGGATGTGCTAGACAAAACAAGTTCGATCCATGGAGGCCCCACCTCACAACTTACTGCACTTAAAGGATCTGTTGCTAACATCTTGGTGTCAGATACACACGCAACACACCTTCAGGGGTCCCTCGACAGGGTCAGGGCTGTTTAGGCAGCAAATGGGGAACCAACGCAACATTACAGAGGTGGTCATAATGTTATGCCTGATCAGTGTGTTTGATACTTTTAAAACCCCTGGAAAGAATTACTACTAACTACCAAAGTATAGTTTTATATAAAAATGCTTCATTTCATTTCTTTTCTTTTCATTTTTTTATCTTGAGTTCTGATGTTGCTGTCAATCAAATCCATATTTAATCCATTTATTCCCTTGGCACTCATCTATGTGACACAAAGTTGCCAGTACTGGAGCTGATAGGTTCAGTTGATTTATTTGAATCTGCTGTGTCATTGTGATCAGTTTGAAAGTTTCTGTGCTGTTGTGTCCCTCTCTCTCAAACCCCCACCCCGGCACCCCACTGCTCTGCATTCAACATCTGAGAACTAAATGGACAATGGCCTCAGGAAAGATACACACCAGACCATTTCTGATATCCATCACAGTAACAGCTTGGATTATCTGAACACAGGAAATATGAACCAGTGTTTGGATCCCTGTCATTTTTATCTTTTATGATTGACTGGCTCCTCTGTTTTCTGTAAACTGTGTGTGTGCGATTTATTTAAAGCTTCTATTTAAAGCAATCCATAAATAAACCTGACTTCAAAGACAGTGAACTGTTATTTTTAATCCCAAAATATGCTGCATCATTTCCATTTCATTCTTTTTGCTGCTGCAGAACATAGGTGATGCATAATGGTGCACAATGCAGCATACAGAATTTCATTATTTACAGCCACTTAATCAATGCTTTTTAATTACATAATGGACCCAACATAAGAGTGCAAGTGAATGAGTTCACACGCTGAATAATTATCATACCGCAATTTTTTTTGTTTTGTTTATGGTTTCCTGTCAGAAGCATTTGCAAAACCCATCCCTGCATAATTTTACATCAGATTTTATGAACAATTTCACTTTTCGTTTTTCCTGCTGACTTTATACTAATGTACCAAAATGAAACTCATGAACACCATTCAGCTCTGAAAGCACATTATGAATGATTCTGGGGTAGTAATAACCGGCATGTTGATAGTGGCTTTGTGAGCTTGAAAGTCATTCATATATTTACTAAAGATTGAATGAAGAGAATCTCTGAACTATCTCAGGTTTTGGGTTAAATGTCAGAGTGAGATTTTTTTGCTTCAGCAAGAAAAATAGATTGACATGGATTTCTGATTATGGAGGAAATGCAGGGTGAGAATAGATTTTTGCAAAGAGACTTTATGAGTGAGAATTTCTTGAGCATCTAGCAGACAGTGAATCAGCTACGCTGAGTTATCAACTGCCTCTCTGTTAATCACAGTGTAAGATAAAACTTGCCAGCAGAGGCGAGGCAGAATTTCAATATACTATCTGAACTGGGAGGAGGACCAGCTCTTATCTCGGGGACTGTGGAGGGACAGTGGAGGATGGAGGAGTGCAAAGGAGACAAGTGGAGACAAGCTGAAAGTGAAAGGGCTGGAGGACTAAAACAAAATAAATTGTTACTGTGCAGTAGGATGGCATATGTAATGTGAATATTGAAAGATATTTTTGTAATGGTCATGAAATACTTCTTATGTTACTTCATAAAACCAAAAACATCCTTTTATGACATTTTCTTCAAAATGTCAAATACAAATGTGAATTGAACCATTTGAGTGCACCGAAAGATGTATATTTTTTATTTTTACCTCATACAGAATAGAAAACAAAACAAGCCTCAAATCCTTACTTAGAAGAGTCATCTTTTCTTTCTGGACTCACAATTGTGGATGTTGTGGTTCCTGTTGGACCTGTCTGCCTGGCTTGGCCCATGGGTCCACCTGCTGGTCCCATCTGCCCCGGTTTGGCCTGGCCCTGGCCCTGGCCCTGGCCCTGTCCCATTCCCATTCCCATTCCCATTCCCATTCCCATGCCCATGCCTTGTCCTTGGGCTTGGGGCTGCTGCTGGGAGCTGTTGGTTGTTGTGGCACCGGGCTGCCCTGGTCTGGTTGCTGAAGTCTGGGCTTGCTGCTGGAGTTGAGCCCTCTGTCCCAGAGCCCCATCTGTCTGGGAACCCGGGCCACCTTGCCGTCCTGATCCCGTAGGCCCACCAGCAGATCCCTGAGCCCTAGCAGAGCCACTGCCAGACCTTGAGGAGCCTGAGTGGAAAAAAAGGGTGTTTTTTATAAACAGTTTGTGGCTATTGCTTGAAAATGGACTCTTCTTGCCAATAAAAAAAACAGGACATTAATTCAGCACTGATTTTTTCTGCAGCTACTGCCTGAAGGCCTGTAACTGTTGTCAAAACTGAAGGAATGATTGGCAGCTGAAAGGATTCAGTCAACACATCTTTGACCTTTGCGTCATCTGTTTCTTGTCTTGTGCACACATTTCCAAGTCAGTTATGCAAGTTAGATGATTTCCGCTACCATCTTCCACAGAGAAAGTTATGCTTTTATAAAACCAAAACTACAATGTACTGATAAAAGAAGCGGCTTACTCTGGCTTTCTCTTATAAAGTACTTTCAGATTTTATTACAGTGTAATAGTAACTGACAGGAAACACAGGCATGAGATGATGACACACAACAATGTTGTGAGCATAGATGAAAGCAGTGATTTAATGACTGCAGTGCTAAGAAAACAGCCATGGTGCTGCCTGCAGATAGCACATTTCTTGGAAAACATGTGCCTGATATTATATAGTTAATTAGAAAATGTTGATCCCTGAGGGAATATATGAGTGTAAAAAAAGCATCAAACACAATCTGAACAACAGGGGTTATTAAATACTTCTACCTAAGACTTAAATGATTTAAAAAAGAACACGGTATTAACTCCAGTGCCTGCTGTAGTTTCATTTTTTAAGACACATTTATAAAAGTGACACAATCATGTGTTCAGTATTAAGGTTAAGCTCATGGATCAGCATTATTAGATCAGACACTAAAAACAAGAAACGAGCTTCATTAGTTAGGGATATATAATAGTGCAGGTGCTATTATGAAAAAGTTTTGAGATTTATGGCGAAAAGCAATATAAGTGTTTTTTTTATTTTAAACTAAACTAACTGAAACATACTTCAGTCTAATCTATATCGCCCACATAAGCAGAATCCGAATGAGATCTAATGCTGTTGTTCTCAGGAAAAGTACTTTTAGTTGATGCATCTTTTACTGCTTCTTCATTGTCTTTCATTATAAAAACAATGACATTATAACGTAGTGTGTAATATAACATTCAATAATATATAATTGCTTTCAATTCTCAGATAAATGTGCAGTTAATTAGAGAATATAAATCAATTGAACAGTCAGTCCAATAATCACATAATCAATAACTTAGATAAACTCTTTCTAGTCTGTACAATATTTTGCAATATACTTAAGTCAACGGGTTTCGAATACACTGTAATTAACCTATACATTGAGGTATAAAGTACAAAGACTGCGCTCTAATCATGTTTGACAAGAGATTCAACATTCGTATGTACCTGGTGGCTGCCCCTGCATGTCCACTGGACCCTGGGACTTGCTACGTGAAGACCTGTGTGGGTCGCCCTGTCTGGAGGAACGCTGGCCATGATGATGCCCAGATGAGTCGCGGGAGTAGTCGGAAGAGTGGTACCCACCGGATCTTGAGTCAACACGTCTTCCTGTAGATGAAGATCTTCCTGAGGGATCATGGCGCATAGATGGGTCTTTGGGGTGCCCCTTAGAGGATCTTGAGGACCTAGGTTCATCTGAATGACGTGAGGAGGAAGAATGGCGGCTAGAACTGCCATGGTGTCTGTGGTCGCGAGATGATGAGTGTCGCCCTGTGTGGCCATACTCATCTTGGGGCCACAGGTCCTCCTCAGGAGGCTCATCATAATCATGGTAGGTGTGTTTGACACTGTGCCGGCTCCTCCCAGAGTGGCTGCTACCGTAGTGACGAGAACTGGAGCGTGGCTTCTCAAACCAGTCGGTTTCTTCTTGGCCCAGATGGTAGGCTTTGGAAACCGAGAGCAGATCACAGTCAATCTCCATGTCGTTCGGAGACAGCGGCATGCAGGCTGAAAGAAGGAAGAAGGCAGGAAGAAGACCAACCGCATGCAAAAGAAAAGAGTGGGTAGGGGTAGACACAGAAAGAAGGGCAGAAAAATAAAAATAAAAGTTTTACATCCATGCACTTAACACTTAAAACATGTAAACTTCACACAATACAAGACAATATTACCAGAATAAAACAAACACTGCAAAACTGTCTGCTTTGGCTGCTGTTTTTGTGTTCATTTCAAATTAAAAGCCAGTGACAGAGGAGGACAGATATCCTGCACTAAGACACTGTATAACTGCTCTGGCAAGACAAAGCAGGTATATAAAACAGTCAACCTCTATTTAATTGCTGATTTGAGACAATAACACCTCTTTGACGGAATAAATATCAAACCTATAGGGGGGGACTGTTTTGCAGTGTAGATCCAAACACATGTAAAAACATAAGTAAAGATAAAAACCTGTAAAGAAAAAACAATGCATTTGTGTCGTGCAAAGACCTTTCAAGTGAATCAGAGTGTAGCGAATGACGAAAACGACCACGCCGAAGAACCATGCGAGTTTGGAACAGACAGACGACTGGACGGACAGGCGGAAGGACGGACAGGCAGGCAGACAGACAGATAGCAGTCCACTGATACGAGAGCTCCGAGTGACTCTCAGGATGACGAAAACATTAGCATGCAACAGCTATATCTGTCTCTTTTTTACTTTCTTTTTCTTTGCTAAGTCTAGCCTTTGGGTGGGTGGGGGACGTTTAGATAAACGTTGGGAGCAGTAGAAGGTAGTGAGACTGTGTGGGATTTCATCTCCCACAATTACCTTCGCTGTCTGACACAGCGCAATGATAATCGTCTATAAAGTATGTATCATCCGATTTGTAGACGTGTGTCCGGGGAAGGTCCCTTATGTGGTCTTGAACATCTGGCAGCGAGTGACTGGAACCATAATGGCCATAATAGTATTTATATCTACCGCTGTGACTGTCATACGGGTCGGGACCTAAACTTGACGATCGCCCAGAACCCATGAACCTCCCCAAAGGACTCAGGGGACTCTCCTCTTCAGAGTATTGTCGGGTTGGATGGCGCCCCCTGTAGCCAGATCGATAGGAGCGGTCGTCCCTCTCATAGGATCGGCTGCGATACCCGGAGTAGTCCCTGGCTGAGATCTTGTCCATGCCGTAGCCAGTGGAGCGGGAACGGCCAGTGGAGGTGTAGTAAATTCGATCGTCCTCATCCGTCGTCATACTATAGTATCGACTACCATGAGTGGTGCCACTGCCACTGTCGTAAGCACTCCTCTTAAAACCGTAATCCTCGATCAGCTGGCGTCCTCGAATGTGAGAGGAGGGGTAAGCCGCACCTGTCACTGAGGAATAGGAGGCCAGGTCTGCCTCCACATCCCGTGCCTCCTCAATCGGGGAAAACTTGGAGATTTTTTGCTCCATACTCCCCAGCTTCCTGTGCTTGCTGCGCTTGGATGACATGACAGCAGGAGCCAGAAGGGTTCTGGAGGACGGTGAAGGTTTCTGTACCCCAGAGCGGATGCTGCCATGTTTGTAGTCGAAGTCATAGAAATAGGGGGATCCCCCACCCATGCTAGCGCTGCTGCTGCCCCCTAGAGGTCCGTGCCTGTAGCTGCTCTTACCCCTGCCATGGTGGTCGTACAGCTCTTCCTGCATCGCTGCTTCCTCCTCGGGTGCCCTGCCATAAGAGGAGCTGCCAGTTCCCCCACGCGTCGTGCCAGTGGTGCTGCTGTGGCTGTGGATGTCGCCCGGGTAACGCCCACTGCCGCCATGATGCATCATGTCCCCTGTCATCGTGCCCAGCCCATCTTTTGCCGTCAGCTCGCTAACATCATCTATCATCATGTAGTTCCTCGGAATGTTTTGCTCTAAACCAGGAGCCCCATACATCCCATCTGCTGTGCTGTAGGTGGAAGGACTGTCTACAGAGTGCCCGTAGGCATTGGACACAGTGGAAGTATACTGTCCATATGAGCTGGCTGTGGTGGTGGTGTAGCCATAAGTATTAGCAGTAGTTGTGGTATACTGGCCATATGAACTTGTGGTAGTGGAAGTATATTGGCCATATGTACTGGGGGGCATTGTTGAGTACCCACCGTAGCTGCTGGACACTGGTGCTGACCCATAGGGCCCATACGAGCTTGCCATGGTTGTTGCTGCAGTGTACTGAGCATAGGATGGAGCTCCACTGGAATAGGTAGCATCCTGAGCAGTAGTGGTAACCACAACAGTAGGGTTGCTAATAGTCTCATAGTTGGTGGGCATCTTGTGCTCTAGATCGGCCAATGAAGTCTGCCTCGGTCTTCCTGGATGAACTGTGAGGATATCAGCTTGGGGCTGACCAGGGTATGGTGTGGTCTGGCTGGGGTAGGAGGACACAGCGCTGGGATAGGGTGAGCTGTGGGTGGGGTATGGTGGCTGACCGGGTGGTGCTGGCCCAAAACCTGTATGCCCTGGCTGAGGCTGAGGCTGAGGTGCAGCTGGTAACCCCATGTCTGTCTGGGGGTATGGGGGCTGAGTTTGGGGGTAGGTGTGAGAAGGATATGAGGTTTGAGGTTGATAGGTAGGTCCAGGAGGGGGAGCATGGGTTTGAAGGGGAGTGGGTTGTGGCAGTGCCTGTGACTGTGACACTGTTGGGTAGGGAGGCTGGTTGAATGTTGCAGACTGGTATGGTACACTTGGTTGCTGAGATGGAGCTGCTGGTTGGCTTTGGGGGTACTGACAAGAAAGGAAGGATGAGGTGGGTGGGTATTGGGCTGCGGTGTTGAGGTCACTGGTGAACTGGCTGAGAGGGGCGGTGCTTGGTCTGGTTGTTAGTAGCCCATTACTCTCATGTGACGCAGCTGCAGCTGCTAAACGTAAGTTATTCAACTCACTATCAGACATATAGTCCCTGGTGTCCCCCATACACCTCAGGTAGGCAATATCCCTTCTCTCCCTCTCCTTGACCAATGTCTCCTTCCTTTGGTGGATCCCCAGCTCAAGGTATCTCAGCTTAGCATCAATTTCTTTCTCTTCTTCCTCTAGTTCAGCTTGCTGCTTTCTCAGCTTGGTTGACTCTTGCTCCACGGCCTTGAGCTCATGGGTGAGGTCTTTGAGGAGGCTGGCTTTCGCAGCCAGGCCAGACCTGGAGCTGGGCTTGAGGCTGGGCACGGAGGGCAGGTAGACCTGTTGGAGGGCTGGTGTCATCATGGGCAGGTGAGCTGATGTAACAGTCTCGTCTGGAGGAGGGCTAGGCAGGGTTCGCTTGACCTTGCGGAGCAGTGAGCTCTGCTGTAGGGCTGCCAGCTGGAGAGAGAGAGACAGAAGAGAGAGAAAGAAAGAAAGAGAGACGGGGGAAGGAGTGGAAGAGGAGAAGAATATGGGGGGATTGGTGATGTAAAACATCAGATGTGGGGAATGAGGAGATCAGTGTGATAACAGTGGTTAGGAAGATCAATGGAATAGGAATGGGGGATGGAGAAATGGGAGGTGCGTGTGTGTTGGGGGGGGGTAAGTGAGAATTTGAGATGAACATGGCGAGGTATGGATAATGGGGAAAATCAATAGCAAAGATAGATGAAAAAACAGGTGAAGCAATTAAGCAGAGCAGATAAGTGAGATGTAAAAAGGGTTGAGGAAACAAATAAGGTAAAAAAATAAAATAAGAAAAATAAATTAATGTACAGGGTTATACGTAAAGGGAGAGAGTTGGCGGGAGAGATGACATGCACAAAATATGAGTAGAAGAGGAGGAAGGGAGGAAGAAAAACTCAAAAAGAGAAAAAAAGGGTCAAAGAACAGAAGAAACAAGGAAAGGACGCAACGACAGGGCCATATAAGGGAGACAAAGGAAACACACATAGACAAAAGGACAAAGACAACAGGAAACAAGAGTGGAGTTTGTGTTAGCAGACATACAAAAACAGTGAAATGAGTGGCAACTGTGATAGAGTATTCCATTAATTTAATAGCTACTAATGCAATCAATTTCTTTTTCTTTTTCTTTACAGTTTTGAGTTGATATTTTCAGAATTTTGGGATTTATACCTTTATGTTAATGTTTTCTTAATTTTTTTTAATTCTTATAAAATACTTAGTAATGATGAGACCAGTAAACAACCCAAGTTTAACTAAAGGTTGTGGAGACAGCATGTAGTTTTGTTATGCTAAAATCTATATTCTTACTTAGAATGCACCATGGAATAACAAAAAACCCCCAACATAATAAGCATATGAAGTACAGTATAATGAAGCAAATGAGTATACTGGAAGATATAGCTGGATTTAAAGGGTGGCTAAATGAACCACCATGGCTTTTACAATTTTCCACTGTAAAATCTACCAAAAATAGAGAACAAAAATTAGGATTATCATTGATTTTTCATTTAGCTGTAAATTTTGAGTGCTTAATATTGAATTAATAAAATGCTGAATTTGTGTGGGCTTCCCTGTCAAAACCAGTCAATGATGTGACCATCAAAATAATCTGTGTTTATCTTTGTTTTTATACTGTGTGTAAATAATATATCATCCCATTTGTTCCTACCAAACATATATTGAAATTGTAAATAGATCACAGTGTGTTGTGTGTTATTTTTCATTTCAGTCTGTGTGTAGGCGGAAGCATAAAGAGAAATCCCCTCTGGGACCTATTATTTTCACAATCCTAACATGGAGGCAGTGAAAAATACACTATGAAACACTTTTCAAAGGGTCAGAAGAATACAATGATATGTATATATATATATATATATATATATAAATAGGTACAGTTGGGGTCAGAATGACATTTTAGAGGATGAATGTCATTTTGGATTTTCTCTTTCTACAAAAGATCTAGACAAAGACCCAAACTTCACCCTGAAAATGAAAGGAAATATCGCTATGAACTGAGAGAGTGCTTACTGCGAAAGAAAATATCCCTGCTTCAAAATCTTAGCCTTCAAACAAGACTGAAACTTCCAAATCCTTTCTGGAGAAAAGCTTTAGGGTCAGTCGAGACAAAGATTGAGCTGTTTGGCCGCAATGGCTACAGGTTTGTTTGGGCGAGTAAAATTCAGGAGTTCCAATCTAGGAAAACAGTGCCAACTGCAAAGCATGGTGGTGGTAGCATCATGTTTTGGGGCTATTTTGCTGCCAGTTGTGCTGGTACATTGCATAAAGTGGATGGAATAATGAAGAAGGAGGACTACCTCCAAACTCTTCAACTTCACCGATGGTTCGATGGTTGATTAACATTAAGCTTCTGGTATGTCCTATGTCTGAAAATTTTTGGACTATGCTTCGAAACTGGGTCCATGCCAAGAAACCAACCAAATTAAATAAACTATTCTAATTCTGCAAGAGAAAAGTGGTCTGATATCCAGCCAGAATTATGTCAGAAGCTTGTTGAAGGTTAAAAAAACATGCAGTCATGATGCAACCAACTGAGGAAGATTCAACCAAATATTACTGGGGGTGTATGTATACTTTTCAATTTTCAGTCCAATTCTTGTTCTCTAAAATCGTGAAAGATGTATGATGTATAATCATTTTACTGAATTCAACAAAATCAATAAAAGCCCCAACTTATACATTTGCATACATCCATGACTAGCATATGTAAACTTCTGACCTCAACCGCACATCACAGCATTAAAAAAAAAAAAATAACAATAACTCTCACCCAGGGAAAACCGGATGGGTAGTTGTTGTTACCCAAAACAAGTTAAGCAACATCTTTGCCACATTTCAACAGAGTTGAAAGTTGGTTGAAAATTGAGAGGTGAAGAGTTGTTCTTAGGGTATTAGGGTGTGTGTCTTTGGCTTTACTAGGGTAGATTTTACACTCATTGACACCACCTGTCGTTGTTAGGACAATTTGGCTGAAACAGAAGAGTTAAAATACTGTTTCAGTCTGAGCTGCTATTAATAACGTAACATAATGTACACTAAAGCATTCTTAAGTAATTGCACTTAAGCACAAAACAGTCCTGAGATCTACTAGTCTACAGTCTGTGCACGAACATTCTAGTAGCATCTGTATCAAATGTGACTGTTCACATGTTTTATTGGTCCTTTTTTAAATTCTATTTTTTTTTCCAGACAACCATTATACTGTCATATTGTAGCACAGTGTTTTGTGGTGGCATTAATTAATTCCCTAAGCTATTGTTGTTAATTGATTTTCAGGTATGGTTGTTGAGACAATATAGGTAAGTATGTAATGTCCATTTAAAAGAGTTATTGCTCCTGCTATGCGAGCAAGAGAGTTTCTGTTACCATTGAAACAGTTTAAATACACAGAATGGGTCACAATTATGGCTTAATGTTTTTGTTTTTTACTCTTCAAACCCCAGTAAATAATAGGGGTGGCTGTAGCTCAGGAGGTAGAGCAGGTCAGGCATCGACTGGAGTGTGAATGTGTGTGAATGTTAGGCAGAAAGCACTTAGGGCATAGAACAAAAATGTGCTTGTATGAATGGGTCTGAATTGGTGAATGAGGCATGTTGTATAAAGCGCTTTGAGTGTTCAGGTAGAGTAGAGAAGCGCTATATAAAACCAGTCCATTTACCATAATATGTAAATTGTTGAAACAGCATAGACCTTTATAAATTTAGTCGGAGATAAACTGAAGTTTTGTAGTTTGATCAAATTTAGTTAGTTTGTGGGCAAGCTGCTAGGCTCTTTATCAGTTTTTAAAATCAAGGCCCAGAGTAACTCAAGAGACCTCAATAATAGAGCACATTTTGACTTTGCATGCCAGCTACTGCTGAGGTGTTACTGGTTTCAAACAGAAGATGGGGTCATAAAACTACAAAACAATAACAAAATCTGAAAAATAATCTAACAAAGGGAATTACTCATCATAGCATCCACATGAAACATTCATAGCACTCAGAAAATGAAAACAAGGGCAACATCGAATGAAAGAAATGGTTTCAAAGTTACACAGAGGCCATTCAGTATTAATGCCCTTGCTAGGTTTTGACTCAAATAAACAACGTTATTAAATGTGCTAACTGGCCCGCTGCAGGAGTTTAAAATGTATCAATTTATTTATTAATTGTTAAAAATATTTTTCCACTGTTTTAGTCTATCATTTGATTTTACCGTTTTATATGCGGCTTATAAATCTCTTCACTCTGAATTAAAATATGAATGTAGCATGAAGGATGTAACATATGAAAAGTAATAAATAGTAGACAAACTTTACATCTTTTGGATACTACTGTAAGCTTTGCATACAGAATCACAATCTGTGCATTGCTTTATTTTCAGCTATAAAGTTAAAATAACAGGATTTAATGTTCATCCCACTTTCTTTTCAACTAAAACTTTGACAAAATTTTAGATAATTTTGTGTGAAAGTTAACCAGTGCTGTCATTTTTCCTGTAAAATTTGTATTTTTAACAATATCCAGTGATATTAGAGGTTATCTATACTGTATCCATCTGAATAACATCATTAACTATAAATTTCAATGGCTTTTAGTGTATATCACCATGGTTTGAATGGCTTTACCTGGTTCTGAAGTGCTTGTTGTTGATACAGGGACAACCTGGCCTTCGTGTGCTCATCTGTGGTGGGGCTTAGAGACTTGGGATCTGACATTGACCTCTGAGTGCTCTTGATGGGTCGGGGCACAGAGGGGTGTCGCTGGGGAGATTCGGCTGTGTAGGACTTCTGCTGAGGTGTTACGTGGGCCTTGTTCAGTCGCTCGCTTGACAGAGAAGTCTCTATGAGGCGGTGAGGGGACACCGGAGAGACCGGAGAGTAGAGGACTTGTGGAGATTTGGGGGCTGTTTGCTGCTGGCGAATGATGCTGGAGATCGATTCATTGTGGAGATGGTTGTGAGGCTGGTAATTAATGTCGAGTGGGTCAGGGCGTCGGCGCTCAAATTTGGCAGCATTTGCGGCAATCTGCTGCTGGCGTTGCTGGGTGAGAAGGTCAGAACCTGACTGTTGTGTGCCAGTACCGGCAGAGGACGAATATGGACTGACTGTGGTTGGTACGCTTAGCTGTGGAGCTACAACTCCCTGTGACTGGGCTTCTGGATCAGTCTGGCAAGCTAGAGATTGTCCTTTTTGAGTTCGCTCTGGTCCAGAGATATAGTGCACAATCTCTACTTTGTTAGGGTCTGGTACTGTCACATGGATTGCTGGGGAGACTCTTCCTAGGTGCTCCACTTCCGTCTGGCAAGACATTTCCCTGATTGTCTGAACGCCAATATTGGAGGAAACCATCTTAATTTTGTCAGTTTTGGTATCAGTAGCTAAGGTGGCTGTAGTGGCAGTGCTGCTGCCAGCTGCACTGGACTCAGAGTGCCTTGAGAAACGCGAGCGCCTTCGGCGGACCGGATGCTCTGTCTCAGCCTTGTCCTCGTCATCATCTGTCTGGACAGAGCAGTCAACGCTGCGACCACGCCTCCTGGTGCGATGACGCATCATGTACCTGGCGATGGAGAAAATACACGAAAAACAAAAAATAAAGAATTTTGTAAATCTACTGGCAATATAGGGTATGAAAAAGTGATAACTACAATGCAATAAAGTGCTATGAATATAAATTGTTAACACAAACATTTATCTTCATCCTTTTTGAGTGTGAACTTTTTTATGTTAGTATGCTACTGTATATACTATTGTTCCAACCTTTCCTTCAAGTGATTGATTTATTCTACATGGTATTATTCATAAAATATTAATAAAACCTGTTTCTCCTTGGGTCTTAAATTTAATTACAGACACGTGAAGTAAATTGCAAGGCTATTAAAATAACCTTTGCCTATATACACACAGTTTCACCTCTTACACCCCTCCTCTTTCCCCGTCACTCCATACACTCACACACTGTTTACCTCTCCTCTCCATCTTCATCGTCAGTCTGCACACAGCTATCCACAATCCTGCGGGGGGAGCCGTAGAACACCACGCCATCTCCATCCAAGCTATCTCTAGTCAGTCTGCTCATGGAGCTGTGTTTTCTCATGTTGGTCCTGGCCTCCATTTGCTCCTCCTGGCTCCTCAGGCACATCTCTGACGAGGAGTTGGGCAGAGAACGGGAGCCCATATGAGAGTCTGCGTAGGGGTGCAGCGGCTGTCCATCCAGCTGTACAAAAAAACCATGGGGTTTTAATATTGCTATAAAGCAGTGATTCAAATCAGAATGACAAGGTTGTGTAGCTGCATTTCACAAACACATTTCTTCAAGATAAAAAGGTACACATATCTGTCTGAATGCAGAGTGTCACATGCATACACAGCTTAAGAGCCAGCTACCAATGTTTTTCATTAACTCCACCCCACCCCCACCTGCATGATCTGGGTGACAGCAGCGGTTTTCTGTCTCTTCTGCTCTTCAAGCTGCTGCTGGAGCTGCTGCTGTAAAGACTGGATCTGATCTAGCTGGGACTTCTGCTGAGCCAGCTGCTCCCGCTGTAGAACAAGTTGTTTCTCACGTTCATGCTGTTGCTGCTGCAGAACCTAAACAAAAAGTGTCGGTGGAGATGGGAAGAGAAAGAAGGACATATGGGCAAAAACACAGACAGAGCGAGATAACATAACAGAACAGAGCGTGGAGCATAAGAGGGTGGAGAGATGGAATGGGTTGATGAAGGAGAAATTATGAAATAAGCAAAGTGAAGAATAGTACCAGAACAAGATGAAGAAAAAATTTAAAAACAGAGAAAACAGCGAAAAAGAACCAAAGTCATGATATCTGGTTTTATTCAGGATGATAAAATTTCTAAAATGTAGCCTAAATCACAAGATTCCCACATGTGAATGTGACATGAAGTCATTCTTGTGCTGATGGATTAGTTTTGACAATGGTTCCAAGTTAGTCAAACTTGTATATACTGCAAAAACCAAGAATGGAGGCGCAACATGAATGAAGTGCAGCATTTACTGGTAATTGCTCTTACCAGTCATACAATGCTCTGCAGAAAATATTTAAGGCATTTCTTTTACTGCTAAAATGACAGGCTGATGCAAATAAGCAGTTAGGGGTTTTTGCTTGCACTGTAAATTATGAGATGCATTTTAAACATTCCAGTTCTAGTTTATTCTCATTAAGGAAGACTTCCACACCTGTTTAACAGACTTAAGTTGAAAGATTTTCAACTGCTTGTTCTATTAAAAAAGAAGAAAATTGTCACATTAGCCCTCAGGTTTACTGTGAAAACATCATTGCAAGGCCAAGAGCTCAGAAAGCAATATATTATAACCAACATGTGTGACTGATTTTCGATAGTTTTGCAATATATTTTGGTTTATTTTGCTTGATTTTTATGATTTTATGCAAATTAGTCCGCTGAATGGAACATTTAAACCACTTTTTTGGCCTAAAAGTCAAAGTAATAAATGAAACATGAGACTTTATAAACAGGTATCCTTTTGAAACACACATACAACAGACATCAAACAGACACGCAAACATCATGTGTAAAATTTAAAAAAGCCCAAACAAACACAGCATGCAAACTCATCATTTATAACTAAGGCTGCATAAAAATATTTATTCAGAAAAAAAGTCATCACTTTTGAACAGAATTTTAGCACATTTTAAAGAAATATCTTATGGACTTAATGTATCTGATTAACTGAAAATGCTTGTTTAATATACTTTTTAGAAGAACTGCTAAGAGACAGACATTGAAAGACAATATACTGTTTAAAAAATTAGCTGTTTTTAATGTGTCTTGTTAAGTAGGCACAATACTGAAACACTGAATAAAAGCATTTTAAATGGGATTAAAAAAAGATAACTCAACCAAATACACCACAAATAACACCACCACAAAACTAAACCAAAAAACCAATATCCAATCCAAACACAATAACCACACAACATCAAACAAGACATTAAGGATCAAACTCTGCATTCCACCTCCTGCTTCTCCCTCTACCTGTTCCTTGATGTTCTGCAGCTCCTGTAACTCTCTTTGCACCAGCATCTGCTCCTTCTCCCTGTGCAACTTCAGCTCTAACCTTTCCCTTTCCAGCTCTTCTTGCAGGCGCAATTGTCTGAGTTTCTCCAGCTCCACCCGCTCTCTCTCCATCTGCAGAAGCTGCTCCTGCTGGCGGTGCAGTCTCTCTGCCTCAGTTTCACCCTCTTTGTGTATGGCACCTGGTGGAGGGAAAGGAGGAAGACCACCTGGAATTGGTAAGCCAGCAGTAGGGGCAGACAGGACTGCTGGAGGTTGGGTGTAACCATGTGTTTGTGCAGGACCTGAAAGTGGGTAAGCATGTGCAGCAGGGGCAGGCTGTTGTGGCTGCTGAACAGTTGTTACTTGTTTCTGTTGTTGGCTACTCAGGTGTGCCTGGGACAGGTTTATTGGCTGCTGCTGCTGATCAGCTGGTATGACAACTGTTCCTTGCACCGAGGTGACCTCTGCTGATGAAGAGGACACTGTCGCACCTTTGCCAAGGTAAACTGGTTCATCCTGGACCACTGAGCTAGTTGTCATGGGAACACCCACTAGGGCCCCTGCAGTTGCTGAGGTTGTTGTGGCAGCAGCACTTATGTCAGTGGCTGATGTTGTTTGGAGGCCTGGTGCTGGATAACGGACTGCAGCTTGTCCAGATAAGGGCATTCTGGGGCTCATTGGTAGCCTGCTAAGACTAGATAGGGGCACTGGTGTCATGTTGGCAGAGAGGTATGGCCTGTAGACTCCTCTTATTAGTGGTCGAAGAACAGAGGCAGGCTGGGTTGTGATGGGAAGTGTAGAAGCAATGGGGGTCTGAATAGTTGAGTAGATCATCCCATCTGAGGATCTAATAGCAGCGGGGTACATGGCTCTTAGACTTGCCTGCCTGGCATTGATAAGATTAGTTAAGGCTTGACTGTGAGAGATTGGCTTCCCATCTAATCCAAAGAGAAGGTTTTGCCTAATGCCAAGACCAGCTGCAAGTCTGGAGGCCATGGGCCCAGTACCTCTGCTCAAACTGCCAAACTGCATCAAGTCTGGGTTGCTTCCATAGCGATCCATGGAATTGAGTGCTGCACACATTCGGCTAATCTCCCTTGCAGTTGTGGCACTGTACTGAGCCAAGTTAGCTTCTTGGAAGTTAGCAATGTCACGCGCAGAATAGCCATAATCTGAACTGATGTTGGACAAGGAATTGTATCTTCTGATAGGCAGTGTTTGTGCTGCAATGTCTCCTCCATGCCGTAAATCTGTATAGGAACCATACTGCATCCCCACATATCCTCCATAGCCCTGTTTCATAGCAGTTAGATCCATGGCAAGTTCTCCTGAAGCTTGGAGATGTGGTTCCACTTTAGAATGGTAAGACTGTAACCCAGCTTCAGCAAGGTTTGTATCAGACATTGAAGGCTGGAGCCTACCAGGAAAAGGTAACGTGTAGGCCTTACGCCCATCCATTGGATACTCATGGTACCTTCCAGGTTGTCTTTCTTGGTCAGACTCATAGGTGAGAGGTGGGGCAGATGGAGGCCTTATGCCTTCTTTCTCAGGAGCACCAACACAGGTTCCACCAAATGGAAGTCGATAAACAACATCACAGCAAGCTGGTTGGTTGTCAGGCTTAATTTGGCCTCCTGTCAGATCTACAGCATCCTGTCCTTCTTCTACCTTGACGAGCTGAGTCACAGCCCTGGCTGGGTCTGGGCCCCCATCCATTTGTACAACCATACTATGTGGCGATTTACCCCCTGATATCAAACCAGGAGGACTGGGCTTTCCCTTGAGTTCAACTGGACCAGCGCCATACAGTTCAGGGTTAATGATTGGTGATACAGCACTGACCACAGCTGAAGCAGTGGTTGTCTGACTGACGAGCAAATCTTTTTTCAGTAAAGGTGAGATTGGGCCAGTAAGGTTGTACCTGGCTAAAACAGATGCCTGTTGCTGCTGTTGTTGCATCTGATGGTGGTGTTGCAACTGTTGTTCCAGGAGCTCTTGTTGTTTCTGCAGCTTCTCTTGTTGTTTTTGAAGCTCTCTCTGTTGTATACTGAGGTCTTCCAGTTTGGCATCAATTTTTGGTATTGATGGGTCAGTTGGAGGTGAAACTGGTTTATTCTGGGAGAGACAAACTGCTGAACCCATGCCTTGTCCCAGATCCACCCGGTTTTGATGTGGATCACCATAAACTGTTGGTTGTTTTGGCTGGGTCATGAACATTGAAGCAGCTACGGTGACACTCACAGTGGTTGGTGTGGTGGTTTCCTGTGTGTTCAAATTCATAATCAGTGGCTGTACAATCGTTGAATGTCTGCTACCCTCTGGTCCACCATGGTATTTTCTGCTTTCTGTGGCTAAGGAGGTGAGATCCATTCCTTGGTCAGTCATAATAATAGGAGCTGGTTTAGTAGCTGTTCTAAGGTCCACAACACTTCCACCATGAATCATATGGCCCTGCTCTACCCTCGAAGTCCCTGGGACTGTAGATATCCTACAGAGGGAGATATTATCCATTGAAACAGACCCTCTGGTGTATATGCTGGCTGTGGTGACCATGCTTGTTCCGACATTTACTTTCTCCACTCTTTGTGTACGATAAAAGCTCCGTGTAGGAGAGTGGTGGTAAGGTGGTGTGTCTGGAGGGCTGCCACATGGAGAGTAAGTATCAAATGTTGATTGGCGGCTAAATCGGGTAGGAGAAGACAGCGGGGAAGTTGCAGTATTGACTGTCGTTGGCCTAGCTGGGCTTGAAGGAGGGGAGTATGGGGCATCCTGAGAGGATTGCTGTCGATAGAGCCTAGGGGAAACTGATCGATGTGATGTTTGGGTTCCCTGAGCCATTACTGGTGAAGTAGGACCAGAGCCTGCTGACTCCATTCTCAATGCTGAACTGAAAGTCTGTGTAGAGAACTCAGCTGTAGCTCTTCTTGAAGGAGAGCGAGTGGGACTCTGTGGTGGTGGTGGTGATGGTGAAAGAGGAGGACTGGTGCTTCTGTAATAAGTAGTATACTTGGGAGAACGGGGCTCAATAATTCTCTCAATAGAAGATGTTGAGCTGTCTCGCACTTGGATCCCCCTGGTCTCCCCTACCCTTCTGGTAATGACTTCTCTTTGACTGTAGGCTTGGGTAATCTCTGCAATCTTGCTGCATACGCTTGAGACTGTAGCTGAAGATGCGGATGTACTACCCATATGCCTGCGACCTATTTCAGACTGAGTGGATGTAACAGTATGGCTTGAACCAGTCTGAGAAATAGTTACTGCATCTCTAGCATAAACACCATATGCTGCAATAGTGGTTGCTGCCACTGTTGGAGTTATTCCATTCTTTCCTGCTTGGGTTTTGAGTCTATCTTTGTGTCCATCCTTTGCAGAATAGTGCTGTGTTACTCTGACATCAGGGATTCGCCCTGCAGTCTCAGCAAAGGACACAGGAGCTGAGATCTGGGTGGGACTGGTACCTGGTGTAAGGAGAGCATTACTTTGCTCTAGTAGCTTAGCAAAGGCTGAGCCTGTATCTAAGAGCTGTTTATCTGGGTAAGAGCTCTCAATTTCAATCTCTACTTGCTCATCTGTGGCCTGTTGCATCTTGGTAATGTTCTGAGATGTTTGTCTAATCTCCTCATAAATATCAGTTTCTGTCTCTGCTGCCTCATTGTCATATCCTGTTTGATCTTGCTCATATTCATACTCATCATCATAACTTTGCCCATTAATGTCCTCCTCATAGTACTGCCCATGTCTTCCATGTTGCTGTTGTTGCTGTTGTTGTTTCTGCTGCTTTTGAAGCATTTCTGCCTTTCTCATCATCTCCTCATAGACCTCCTCAGCACTCTTCAGAGGTTTGGAAGTTGAAGATGGTGCTGTGGTGGTGGTTGCAGTTGTTTTCTCTATCGGGGAATAGAGTGACATGAAGGTTGGCAGATTATACTCACTTCCTGACTTGTAAAGTTTGGACTCATATCCCTCTGCCTCTGAGTCAAGACTTTGAGGCGAATATTCAGAAGCAGAGGAACGATGAAGCTCTTCCATTTCTGCTGCTTGTCTTAGCTCTTCTGTTGGAGACGCATCCTCAATAGGTGACAGATTGCTAGGTGGGGTCTTGGATCTTTCTCTGCGCCTCTGAGCCCTCAGTTCCTCTTTATCTCTCTTGGTCTTTCTTGCTGTACTTCTAATTCTCTGCTGTTCCACTTCTCTCATCTTTTCCTGTTCTCTCAGAAGTTCCTCTTCCTCTCTGAGTTCATCCTCTTCTGAAGAATCTTCAATGGTAGGAAGGAGAGGGCCATGAGAGCGGTGGCGTGCTTTCCTCTGCTGCTTAGCCTCCTCCAGTCTTTGCCTCCTACTGGGGCTACTGTCACTATCTTCCTCCATTGATGAGATGGACGTAGGAGATTGTCCAGAGCCATATGAGGATGAAGTGGGTGGCAGAGTAGAGGAGTAGTCACCACGAGAACGTTCCTCAGGAGATCCTGTCAGACTCTCCATCTCTAGCTCTGGTTCCCGATCAAGGCTTAAGTCGTTTTCATTGCTCAGCTCGATGTCTCGACTGTAGCTATTGGTGTTATTGAGTTCAATTGTTTTGAAGCGCCTCAGACCTCCTTGCGATGCCATCACATCTTCCTCACCCTCTTCTAGTGAGCCTTTATAGACATCAGTAGAGCTCTTAGTCTCCTCCTCAAAACTACTGGAATGGTGCTGAAGGCGTCTCTTTTCTTTCCCTGAGTCAGAGATTATGTGCTTATGGTGGCTTTTCTTGGGTTTCTGGTAGCCATATCCTTCGTCTTCCTCATCTTCATCTTCCTCCATCTCTTCCTCCTCCTCCTCATTGTCTTCATCAGCACTCATCTCCATTATTTGTCTCCTCATGAACTCCTCATCGGTCATCTCTGTGGGCTCAGCTTCCTTTTCTTTCTTTTTCTTCTCCTTCTTCTCCTCTTTCCCTTCCTTTCGCTTACCCTCCCAGTCTCCCCCATCTTCTTCTTCCTCAAGTATATCTTCCAGCTCCTCATCAGAGTCATATGCATCTGGAGGGATTGACAGAGAACGTGGGCGTTGCTTCCCTCTGTCATCCAAATCTCTGTCTCTGTGCTTCCTCCCCCTTCTGTCTGCCTTCTCTTCAGAGAAGCTCTTCTCTAGTAATGGCCTCATGGAGCTTTCCAGCTTGGTGATTTCAGAGGGACTTGGTGGGGAGCCCCGGCTGCTGATTCCCCTTTCACTCAGCTTCATCTCTTCTTCCTGGATTAGACCTGTGATTTCACTGTGGGAGCTGGAGATACCATCAGATGAGTAGCCAGTGTCACTGAGACTCTGAGGGCTGCGTGATAAGTCGTGGGTGCTGTTGTTTTTTGTATCCTACAGAGAAAAGAAAACAGAAAAACAAATGGATTAGACTTGGGGGAGCTAAGGTTTTTAGTTTTGATGATAATTTATATCAATTTTACAATGTGTTGAAACTGGTCAATAATATCAATCTGCATAAAAATTAAGCCCACTTAAAATCACTTTCTGATTTTAGATGCAAAATTCATACTTTTTAAAATTACAAATAAATACGAGTTTTAAAAATGGTATTTCTTATTTAGAAATTTGCAGTAATATATCCTAGTCCTATTTGTATGATAGCCATAATATGGTATGGTTTCAGTTTATATTAAAAATATCATTATGATGCTTGAACCTGTACGCCAAAACTGCAGTTTTCAACTTTCATTGTCTTGTAAATAAAAGAAAAAAGAAAAAAATATAAAAAATAAAAATAAAAATTGATGAAACTGATTTCATATCAACTGGATTTCATTCACGAGATCACTAAATCACCATGAAGACATTTTATGTTTTTCCATTAAACTTAGTTTTAAGCCAGTGGGCTGAAATGGAATGCTTTAGTTTAAATCAGTCTAAAAGAGATTTATTTATTACTACATGCTACTCATGTCTTATAATTTAAGGGACACAATGCCTATTAGAATTATTCAGAATCAGAATACTTTCTTCATCCCAGGTTGGAAATATAAATAGAAAAGAGAACATGTACTGAAAACAAGTAAAAACAAATAAAAAGAGACTCAATGGTAAAATAAATATCAGTCATTACATATTTAGAAACTTTACATTCATATAACACAAATAGGTTTGCGCATACTCATTTTGAATCTAAAGAAAAAACAAACAAACAAAAATATATTACTATCAGGTTCACTAGCATTAGCTAACACGTAGCTAACACATCTAACACTTAATCCTAAATAAAAACTACTTAAATATAACTTAATTTAAATATTTAAATATGTAATAAAAATTGAGAATTGAGTCAAAACACTTGGATTTTACTCTACATCTTTGAATCTGATCTGATTTATTCATTTGTCTCAAGACAAATAACATTATTATGCAATAATCTTAATGTGACTTATAATTGTTAGGTATGTTGAGCCATTGATGGAAAGAGGTTAGTCAAACTATGTTTTTCATGTTTTTTCCTTTTGATGATGAGCTCAAAGTAAGATTGTATAGCTGACTTTAATATCTGAACAAATGAAAACTCATTCATCAATGGCTCTTAATAACAGTCATTTATAATCTCAAAGGAACCAACCTGGTAAATGATTGGGGAGATGGAGAAAAGGATGGAAAACTGGTAAAAATCATGCAAAGCACTTAAGGTGGTTATAATGCATCTGTACTTTGAGCTCTGTATAATTTAATTACTTAGCAGCTCTTCAGATGATAAAGTCCAGCACTACCTTAAAAATGACCACAAGAGTGCTACATGAACTAAGGGCTTGGAGATTTTACAGATTCATGACATGCCAATTTTTAGAAGAATTGGAACAGCAAGAAAAGGTTCTTCCTGCTGTCTTTGTTTTTCAATCTCTGTCTCTCCCCAAGGTAATCCAATGCCTTGCTGCCACTTGCAGCCTCAGCATACTGTGAAATGGGAATCAATGACATACTTTCCAAATCAATATGGACGTCCAACACTTGAGGAAAATGGAACCGATTTAGCTTAGAATTACCTAATATTACATCTATGCAACAGTTATTTTGCCATGTAAAGTACCCATATCTGCAAACAAAGTGATTATCATGTCAGTGTTGCAAGTAAATGTATATGTATAAGCACCAGTCTGAATAGAAATATATAGGGACATTTTGTACAAGAACTGAAAACATTAAATAAGCTTTGCATAGGCAGCACAAAAGCCATATTAACCGAGCAAGAGATACAGTACAAAAAATATGACACATCATGGGCACTAGTCACTTTTAGTGACAATATCATCTTAATAGAGTGTGGGAAAATGAGACAAGGCAAGTATCTCATCCCTCTGTAAATAAGTGCAGAGTCAAAATTGATGTATTTTAGTTGTCACTACAATAATAATAATAATAATAATAATAATAATAATAATAATAATAATAATAATAATAATAATAATAATAATGAACATTCCCATTTTAGAAATGATCAAATATGACTGCAAATAAAATATGTATCATAAATCAGAAGGCTCATTACAAAGCTTTAGCATTTTGACTCCTCTTTAAAAAAAAAAGAACAAAACAACCATAAGTTGTATTTATGGATCAGAGACCAAATTTAAAAAAAAAGATTTCTTTTGAATATTTAAAAACAAGAAACATGTAGCAAAGGATCCAAATTAATAGTGGTAAAATAAGAAGTTCAGATTTACTTATCTGAAGTAAGTAACTGAAACTCAGAAAAAAACATTATATAATGTTTACATTGGAAAAAATAAGTATTGAATGTGTCAACAGTTTTCTCAGGAAAAACATTTCTAATGGAGCTATTGACATGAAATTTTCACCAGATGTAGGCAGCAATCCAGGTAATCCGCACATACAACGAAATCAAAACAAATAAGTATTTAAATCAAGTTATGTGTAATAAAGTGGAATTACGGAGGGAATAAGTATTGAATACATAAAGAAAAGAAGCATCACGTGGCTGCATGGAGGCTGGAAGGGAAGACAATTAAAAACTTCTCAAGTCAGTCTGAAGCATACATGTGGTGTAAAACGCAAACACACACACCCACACACCCTGAGTTTGTATCCAGAAAGGCTAAAAGTAATCCCAACCCTGACCCTTCTCCCATGACTATGTGAATATGGAGAATCAGCTTATAGAAGTTATTAGTTGTTTAGCTGCATTCATGAACAATAGCAATGCAACAAGCATAAAAGCATGGATGTGAGTGACACAGCTGCACAAGATGCTGTAGGCCATCTACAGTAAACCAACATAGTCTCTAGTTAATGTGAAAAACCTTTAGATAACTATACCTAGCAGTTTTTCTGTGCGAAGGACAAGGTCAAAGGCCTTTTTTAAACTCTAGCTTTAGTGCCACAAAAATGAGCAGCATGGAGAAATCCTCTGCTAAAGCTCTGCAGGTCTGAACCAGAGCGCGAGTTTGATTTAAAAAACCAAAAAAAACCAAAAACATAAATGTGAAGCTGGACCATACCTCAAAAGTCAGTTTTTACTTATATGCGACCCAGATCTGTTTTTTTACATTCTTGATTACATGTAAACTGAGTTCAATTTTATAAATATAGTGTCAAATCAGAGCCAAAAGTAGCCTAATGCCCTGTGGAAGTTGCTATTTCTCAGTTTTGCCTGGGGTAAAATAAATAAATGGTCATAACTCGAATGCAGGTCTGCTTTTATTCACTGCAAACCTCAGTCCGAACAGTCAAATCAAAATTCATCACTTCCATGGCCTGAGTGTCTTGCTAAGTCTATCCTGGCATGTCTCTCTAATGGCGATACATCCTGAAATTTTGGAGGAAATCAGTTTCAGTGTAGACAGACATGCCTCAAAACCCTCCTGGCTCTAAGTCTGTATCCACATATTTCTGTACAACTGCACGATGACTTTTGCATTTTCTTTGTGTCTTTTTGCATAGTTCACATTTGAATGTGATATTGGACACATTTAAAAAACTCAAAAATCATTTGTGTTCACTTTTTGGTCATTTTCCTTAGTTTAACACATAAATTGGTGACATGCAAAAATCAGACTTACATCATAGTGCCTGGACTTCTTAATGTCCTTGATCGGTGTGATCTGCTCTCCTTTCTTCTGGGAGGGCTTGGTCTCTTTGGAAGTTTGGTTCTCGGGCTCAGTCTTGAGCTTTTCCTCTGATGGTTTTGACTGTTTCTCGATCTCAGTGGTTGTTACTGGTGTCGTGGATGGTGCTGTAGTCTTGGTCTCAGTTGGCTGTTTGGCAGCTGCGGGTGCAAACGGGCTGCTAACGACACTTCCCGCCTGTGGCTTCTGGCTCTGTGTTTGGGGCTGGCCTGGCTTGGTCCCTTGCTGGGTGGTAGGTTTGTGGAGGGGACTTTGCTGACTGATTGGTGTCTGATGTCGAGGCGAGCCCGTGGGTTGGTGCTTGGGAGACGGATGAGGAACAGGAAGTGGAGGCTCATCAAGACCTTCTCCAGACATCAGCCGCTGCGTCTGGCAGTTGAGACATAACCACTCTTTTTTCTGAAACAGAGAGAAGACAAAAAGACAAACATGTAATTTGTTTTGTGTGTAATTGTGATACAACCTTAGCCTTACTGCACCAAAGATCGCTTTATGTGGATTAACTAATATTGTTTCACATTCATAACCTGGTTAATATTCTTAACTTTCAACTCAGCATTCACTTAAATAGCAAACTACAGCAACAGCCTCACACACACATACACTCACATACTGTGTACACTGAAAATCTTATTTCCAGACAGAGCTGTCAGAGGTGTAGCGGCTAAACTGAGCTGATGCACGTTTCTAAAAGGCCAAGTCGCTCTAACAGCTACTCCCTGTTTCATCAGATCAACTCTACTCGATTTCACACACTGTGAGCCTGAGTGGCAAAAAATGAAAGACTTGGTGCACAACAGTGTACTTAATCTAGCTTGTAATTTGGTCTTCTTCATTCTGACAAAGCCAAACTAGTAGCATACAAATATATTTCGAAAATTTACAATATCATAAACATTACTCCAGAGACGCAACATTTTGTTAGAAACTCATCACCTTTCAAGATAA
This sequence comes from Haplochromis burtoni, assembly GCF_018398535.1. Classification (NCBI taxonomy): domain Eukaryota; kingdom Metazoa; phylum Chordata; class Actinopteri; order Cichliformes; family Cichlidae; genus Haplochromis; species Haplochromis burtoni. Next base: position 487,267 of record NW_024582421.1, read on the forward strand.
TATGACAAAGAGGTATTTACAAATTTGCTTGCTGCAACAGTTTTTCATTTATCCACCTGGTGAATATTAGTTTGTTATTCCCTTCTTCTTAGTAGTGAAGTACAGTAGTGCAAATGTTGGTATTGTAAGTAAATACAAAAACTGTTTTGTCAATGCCAATACAGATGCTGATACTATAAAGGCAGCATAAATAGGAGAGAGCAGTGTGTCATGATTTATGAGACGAATTATCATCAATTTGTAAATGCTGAACACATTTTAATGACCACTAAATCACTATGATTTTTAATTTCACATTAATTATTTAATAAAACAAAACACCTTTCATCTTATTCTGTGTTTTAAAACTGGAGTTTTTGGAGACCAGAAATGTAAATGTACCTGTCTAAAGCACTTTGGGTCAACTTCTGTTGTTTAAATGCAGTGTTGGGGAGTAACGGAATACATGTACCACCGTTACGTATTTAAAATACAAAATATGAGTAACTGTATTCCATTACAGTTACCGTTTAAAAAGGTGGTATTCTGAATACAGTTACTTTGCTGAAATAAAGGGATTGCACGGCTGTCTTTTCCTGTTTCATATGTTAGGCTATGCTCTCTCTATTTTTGGTAATTTCGTGCCGGTGAAAACCCAAACAAAACACGCATTAAGAGGCTGAAATGCCTGTGTCTCAATCTCACGTCTCATAATGATGTGAAGAAATATTTTTTTTAAATTATTTAATATGAAGGCAATAGGCAGAGTGTTACAGGCATACCCCTAAAGAATGTAGCCTCATGGGCAGTGTAGTCCGTGCTGCAGGGAGAATAGACTGCCATACCCGTTATGTGTCTGTGTGAGTCTATCAACTGCAAAGGATTTTATCTGCCTCTTTAGCTTCTACATAAATAAAATGTACATGTAGCACTTTTTATAGACAGAAGAATTACAAAGTGTCAGGGGCTGGGTCTGTGACGTTTTGAGGCTATTTTGTATTTTAGATTTTCTTATTTTAAGTTTGTGATAATAGGTTCTTGTGTTATTAATAGTTAGGATTTAGTTAAGTTTTATTCTGGTTTTTGTTTCATCTTTGTCTCCTTGTTTATGTGTCATGTTTCCTGTCCAGTGTGTCACGTGTTTTATGTCTGTGTTGTGTCCACGTTGTCAAGCTCGTGTGTCATGTCTACATCTCTCCATGTTTCCTGTTTTATTGTGAAGAGTCCAGTGTTAGAGTCTAGTTAAGTCTCCTTCTGTTCTTCGTCGGGTCGCCTGTTTATCTTCATGTCATGTCTCGTCAGTCCACAGAGTTTTTGCTACTACTCAGGTTCAGGTTCATGTTCATGTTCAGACTTTTTTCACATTTATGTTTGCATGTTCCTCTTCAGTTCCATGTTCATGCCTTATGTCTATGTTTTCATAGTTTAGTTTTCCCAGTTTAGTTTTTAGTTTAGATCTTGCCCCTATTCGCCTTGCCTTGTTTTGTCTTCATGTTTTTTCAGTCAAATAAACGACTAGCTTTTTTTTAAACCTTAGTTTGTTTCTCCTGTGTCTGCTTTTGTGTCTGTTCCATAAATACACCGGCGTGCTTCATAGTGTAACAGAAGAAACAAACGTATAACATCAGATCAATATGAAACACAATAGAATGCAACATACAACACAAAGAAGTAGCGCTAAATGGTGTTGTAGTGTCGTGCGGCCTATTGCTAACTGCTCCAATTAGCTAGTTGCTAATGGTGAATTCTACCCCATGAGCATTCAGAGGGTTTTTTCTTAGAGTTCAAGATAAAATTAACAGTCATCAGTGGCAAGAAATGATGAGAGTGACTAAAAACAATAAATTATCTACCTGTACAACACATAAATGAGGTGTAACACATTATAAAGTGTTTTGTCCTATGCTAACACTGACTAATAGAGTTAGCAGCACAGCAATACTACAGGAGTGAGGTCTAAGGCATAAAACTGAGAAGAGGGTTAGTTTTAAATTTACAGTTGCATTTCAACATAATATATAATACTTATGCATTATGTATTTTTGATGATCTCTCCAGTATCTAGCTCACCACCCACCAACGCCACCAGCACCTTCTGTTTATTCTGTGCCAGTGTGTCTGTTTCTGTCCATGACAGCTAATGGAGTTTGGGGCTGAAGAGCAGCTGTATTACTCATGTAATGAATAATTGACAGAAGCAGTTGTTCCTCTTCAACACTTATCTATCATCTCTATTCTTATTCACCTCCATCGAGTCCTTTCTCTTTCTCTACACCAAACTCACCAAATCTCTTTCTACAGAAACTCCATTCTCTGGCTCATTCTGCCTTTAATAGCTCTCTCCCGCTCTCAAGCCTCCTGTATTTGCTCCATCCCCTGTCTTTTTCTGAATCCTTTTGGGAGTTTATCTGCGATTAGATGTCACACAAAAGACTCCATCTCCCTTAGATTTCACAGTGACAGTGCTGCTTTGGGCCGAGCAGTGAGCACTATAATTGGCACAGGATTCACAACATTAATAAATATAGTAATATAAGCTGATCCGACAGTTTTGAAAATGCTAGCCTCCAGTTATCATGACCAGCTAATTACAGTAAGAAAAACAATTAAATGGTAGAGGAACTAGAAGCTGAACAGACAACAGGTTACATCCAAGTGTTTGTTTTTCTTTTTTCTTTTTAATCATTTATCTTTTGCCATTTGTCACCAAAACTTCTTTTACAATATAAAATTCACAGAAAAACTCACATTTCAACATTTAATTTGAAATGACTGAATAATGCAGCTTAGGATACGTGAAATCTTAATATTAAAAAAAATTGGATCAGTCATTTAAAAATGAGGGGGAAAAAAGATCAAAAAAGTATGTGCGCTCAATGAAACCTAAAATTTAAATTCATTTGAATATCCTATTCCCACCAACATGGCTTCTGCATAAAAAAAAAGAAACAGATTATCAGAAGATGGAAAATCTTTTTGCGCATTAGGGACTCATAGCATTACAGAAAGAAAATATTTTGAGACGCCTTCACTGGAATATCTTAAATGCCTTCAGCAATTATAACTGAACAAAGTAGCTGATGAGGAAGTCATCTTCTGATTGGCTGCCTCGATGCTAACTGTAACTGAAAATGAGTTTATATCCCAGTGATTATACAGGAGATGTATCACTGTCAAATCTTTAAGCTCAACATAAATGAAGCTTAATTGGGGTTCAGGTTTAAACTCCTGAAGAATACATTCTGAATACAGTACAGTACACCAAATGAATGTAAGCCGATGTAATGCCCTCTGACATGATGGAAACACAACTCTGTGTGTGTACATCCCCTGAAGCACCACATTGTACTGTAGGTTCTGAAATGGTTGAATCATTTTTCAACCCTAAAGTGAACTCATTCCCTCCTTTTCTCAGAGAGAGTATATTCAAGATGACATTACAGGGAAGTTTGTGAGTGTGTGTTTTCCCAGTGGTGCCCACTTAGCCTATATAGCACAAACAATCTGGCCTTTTCTACTCCTGTCAATAACACTCACTAAAATGCTCCATCAGTGCTAATTCATGCCGCAGAGCACTGCTGTTTTCTTTTCATGTGTCATTCTGCAGCACATTCTGAATCTTCTCTTTCAGAATGTCTGTCCTTTTACAGCATGTTGAGCATAGCTGGATTTGTTTTTGTCCTATACCTTCCAGCTCTCGTCTTTTTTTTTCTTGTCTACCTTTCTGCTCTTTTTCAGTCCATTTCCTGCTATTTTCAGTTACTCCATCTATTTCGCACTTAATAATAGGGAAAGAAATGGATTTGCCTTTTATTCATACCCACCTGTCACAAGCAGCATTTCCCTGCCACTGGATTTTATTCGCAGAAAATCTGTAGCAGTAACTTACTATTGCTTTTACTTTGTCTTATCCAAATAGAGGTCTAGCAATTGCACCTTCATGATGGAGAGTAACAGTACTGTCCAAAACTCTCAGGCTTACACTCATTTCTAAATAGGTGCAGCTATTTATTGAAACATACATTTAAAGTAAGACTTGGCGTAATTCAAACGAGCTTGTAACTCAATATTTGGTATGATCGCCTTCATTCTTCCAACACAGCCTGAATTCTTTTAGGCAACTTCTTTGTCATTTCTTTAAGTAGTCTTCAGTTCACAGGCTTCTTGAAGGACATTCAAAGCTCTTCTTCGGATGCCTTTTATTCTGTTCGCTGTCAAGATGCTCCCACACCGCTTTAATAACACTGAAATTTGGATCTCCATGAAACCTGTTGATACTGATTTTCAGTCCAGTTCTTGTTTCCCTTCTATAAAAATGTCATCTTGACAGCCATCCTTCCATTCAGTCCGTTGGGTTTGGTGCTAGTTTTTATGCTTGAACAAGTCATAGGTCAGTGTTAAGCGGCTTCACAAACAAAGTACCATTCTTCTGGCTCTCTTCCACAGTGTGTCTTTGTTCTTTCTTCCTCCCCTCACCCCCAGGCGATCACGGCAGATGGCCGCCCCTCCCTGATCCTTGTTCTTCTGAAGGTTTCTTCCTGTTAAAAGGGAGTTTTTCCTTCCTACTGTCTTGCTCAAAGGGAGTAATTTGACTGCAGGAATTTTCTCTGTAATCTTTTACAGGCTTCAACTTATACTCCTTAAAGTGACTGCTATTGTAACTTGGCTCTGTATATATAAAATTGATTTGAAAATTGGGAAAAAAAGGACAGGTACAAGGACTGGACTGAAAATGAGTAAAAGAGCAGCCTATGTCCAAAGAAAAACTTTGAAAGAAATTCAAGAAAAGCTGGATAAATATTATCCAAAGGCACTTTAAAAATGACAAGAATGTCTGTTTCCTTGGAAGAAAAAAATTTAAAAAATGAGATGTGGGTCAAGATTTTTGCACAGGACTGTATTTATCTCTGACTCTGGCCAAAGCTGCATCATCTATCGGCATGATTTTCTGTCGCTCCTTTCTCCACTACATAGTACTGCTACTATATGTCTGTGTGGACTATTACATTTACATGGCTGGTTCAAGGCTATTCTTGCTATTCATAACCAAACTTTGCATATATTGTAAAATAATGAGTTACGAAAAATTGCCACATCTTTTATTCCACAGCTACAAAATATGACTAAAGGCATTTGATGAATTCTGTTATGAGCTGTGATTTAATATAGTTACACTGGTTACACTAGCAACACTCTTACTGGTCCCGAAATTCAGTTTGTACAGAAGACATCGATGTCAAATATCTCTATATCTACCGAGTGCGATTAGTTTATTGTTACAAAGACATCCCAACCTTCAGAAGCACTTCTGTCAGTTTCTTAGTCAGTTTCATGATTTTCTTTTTCCTGTTTTACTTCTCCCACATTTGCACCTGAAGTTTCTATTTTTTTCTTTTCACCACACAGTCATTAAACTTGTATCTTCTCCTTCCTCTCTCCTCTCTGCCTGTCACCCTCTGTCTCTGCTTCTCTCCCTCCAACAGAGCAAGGGCTATTTTTACCCAGAATGCCATTGTTCTGCTCGAGCGCACACTTCCTTAGCACAGGCTTCCGCTTTAGGCAGCACTCTACTGCGGCACACATACACTCATATCCTCACAGAAGCACAAATGCACGCATGTAGACATGCAGCTCACATCAATGCAAAATGGAGGAGGCCTCTGTAGCTGAAGGCTTACCAGAAAGAGAGAGGGATGACAAGCAGAAGGAGGAAGAAAAGGAAAAGAAGGGAAGCAGAGAAGCTCATAGGGCTGGAGGGGTGAGGAAAATGGGAGAGTGACACAACATGTGCACATATACTGTAATTCAGCTCAGCCTTTAGTCATGTGGTTCCCTGCTGAGTCTGATGCAACTGGCTTCAGTTTGTGGCAGAGGAGTACAACAATGTGTTTGGGTGTTTCCGCCCCATCAAATCCCTCATCACCCCAAAAAATAAAGAGATAAAAAGATTAAATAGATCAAATAAATTAAAAAAATCACAATTACAATGAAGATGGTCGAAATGAAAGTCCAATTTTGGAATAAGAACAAGATTAAAAAGAGCTTTTTTGTAAAGTTGGATCACTCCCATCACACCATAGATGCCACTGCTATGTCTGGCTTGGTCTCATATTTGTGGACACTCAGCTGACCAGTGATGCTATATATTCCTTACTCATCATGACATAGGAAGAGCATAGTACTTCATCCAAATACATGAGCCACATGATGTATCCACCTCTTCTTCATGAACATCATCTTGAAGTACTCACTGTTCAATAAGGGAGTATGCTGACCTTTCAGTTGACTTGCAAAGTAGCGTCAGAACTTGCTGAGCTATGGAAGTACTTCCTTGCTCACTTTATCCTTACAAATCAAACACAACATAACTCAGCTATCAACGCTCTATTTTCTTTGAGAATAAAAACATCTTAAATTCTAACCGGGCGTGTACCCCACTGCTTTATAAGTATCCAAAACATGTATTTTAGTCAGAAGACATATGTTGATGTTTTCTCCGGGCTGTTAATAAACTCATCGTTTGATTGCACTTTTCTGGGGCCTCCGTGGTTTGTGACACTGCTCTACATTGATTGATTTCGCGACAAAAGAAAACATTTGGATATTACTATTCAACTGCTGGTGGAGGTAATCTTGTTAAAATGACATTAATACCATAACTGCATTAATACGGCAAATCTCTGTTAATGAGTTACCGCGTATCGCCCTGTGCGTGGGGCTCGACGGCGTCAACGCGTTGACACAACGGCCTAAAATCCTTTCATTTTCTCAAAAATCGACAGTGCGCCTTATGTTTGAATCCTGGTTGTGCTTACTGACCATGACCTGACCACGACCGGCAGCAATCTGTCAAAAAATGTTTTAGTACGACGTTGATAAGCTACGAAACCGCACCGCTTGATGGTTGTCGGAGCATTACAGGATTACGGCCTTAGTCAGGAGCCTCGCGGAGTAATACGTACTGTGCTTCAACGTAATATTACCGGATTGTGTGTGTATAAGGACCACAAATGGCACCTGTTCAGAGACATGGTTACAAAGAGGATTTCAAACTCCAGGCAGCTGCGAAATCTGTCTGTCTTTGTTATTATGCTCAGCGTCTTTTAGTTTACATTTTGACTGCACAATTGTGAGCTTTCAGTTATGCACAAAAACAACATTGTTTTATTTTATTTATGGAACATTATTATTTAATAAATGCTGATAATTTATTTCGGAGTAACTTTTTCATGTGCATTTATGCTGTATGTTAATAAAAGTGCCTGTGTGAGACCTGGGACACAGCTTAGACTAAGAACTCTCTTTTTGTCCTCACTTTATGGCTTTAAAAAAATATCGAGATACATATCGTATATCGCCATCCAGCTAAAGAACATCGAAATATGAATTTTGGGTCATATCGCCCAGTCCTAACACCAAGTCTTGAACCCCAAAGACACTCTGTAATGATTTTTGGGCAGGTTTCACTCCTTGGTGAACAGGTTGCATCACCTCTCTCATTGAGCCTGAGCAGCCTGACTTTTATATGACAACAAAAAGCTGATTTCACAGGAGCCCTCCCACATAAACATTTTTCCTCCTGCAATTTTCAGAATAGCTTTCGATTGTCCTCCGTCTCCATTCTAATTCCTCCCTCTGGAGCTCCATCTCCTCTTCAGTTTCTACTTCCTCTCTGAATTTCTTGCTGTTTTCTGCACCTCATCCTTCTCTCCTGTCTGCTGTCCAGCGTTAATATTTCATTTGAACAAGTGCACACACACACACACCCACACACATACACACACGATGTCTGAAGGGGAATATGACTGCGAGCAAATAACTGAGAAATAAACAAATAGCCAGAAAGTGAAAAACTATGTAATAGCAAACACTATGATCACACATGCACTTGTGGAAATGACAAACACTGTGCACATATTAAACTTAAACTTTCCATTACGTCAGTACTTTTTAGAAGGTGCCTCTTTTTTCTTTTTGTGTCCTCTTGTTAAATTTCAGATTTCGTAAGACTCTCACATAGGTTATTTTGGATAATTCTACAAGTCCCAGAGACTCTGGTTTCATTTAGATTTCCTGTTGTCAAGCCAACAAAGTGAAGTGAATTAAAGTGAAGCGAGCTCAGAAGAGAAAATAGGATGAAATGAGTATGACGCATTGCATCATAAAATTGTTTGGCTGAGACTGATCTAAAAATAATAATAATAGTAATGAAAATCCTTGATTAAAGAAAAATGTCAGTGTGTTTATTTTTATTTTTTTACATCCCCTTTTTGGTCGCTTCATACAACATGTACACTAAACATTGGAGCCTCCTGTGAAGTGAAACATGTACGACAAATCAGTCAAATGTAGATCTTTTGTTAATGTTGGATTGGATTAGGAGACGAAGAAGCAATAAAAGGTGGAGAGGAGGGAGAAGGATAAGTAGAACAAAGTATAGAAAAACATAAAATATGAGAAATTAAGCTTGAGGAGGAGGGAAAGAAGGAAATGAATTAACGGTTGGGGATGAAAAGGAGGAGGAGGAGAAGGAAGCAAAAATAAATTAGAGAAGGGAAGGGGGTATGGAGGGGGTGGAGGAAAGGCTCACAGGGAGGACAAACAGGTGGAGGATGAATTATAGGTGCTTTTGTGGTTATGTAACCGAAGCAGGTCTCACTTTCACTTCACACACATTTTAAAACATTTTCTCATTTTATCATCACAATGGAGCCTCTTTAATTATGTAACCTTATTCTGAGAGGTGACGGAGCGAGTGCATAAGGCTGTGTACGTGTGTGTTTGTGTCCATGCGCATGCATATTGTGTCGCCGTCTCTCTTTCTCATCCTACCTATTTTCTGTCTCTGGCCAGCTATTCTTAACAGAGCCAATAAAACTTGAGACGAGGTTGATGTGCCCACCTCGTTCCTCTGCTGCTGCTACATTTTTCATATGTTGCCAATTTATAGCTGCCATGATGATGATTGTGAAGTTACCTGAAGCTAGGACTGTAACCACTGTAAACAGAATACAGAGCCTTTAGACAAATTGGCAGTTTTCATCAGCATCTGGCTGTTTTCAGATTTGTGAGGATTTTTTTGAGGAATTTCTATTATATAGGCTACCTGAATTAGCCTTTCCACAGAGAAGCAGCTATTATAAAGAGTCCTAGAAGCTAAACATATACTGTATCAGGCTTATAGACTGTAAATTTGTCAGCTTTCTTCCTCTGAAATACCTTATGCCCAAATATGCTCCCTTGAGCATTCATTTTCTATTTTCTACAGGCGAAACCCATATCCAGTATTTTCCAGTATTATACAATGTTTTGTTCCCTTGAAGGAGTCATGTATTATTAAATGGAGATTTCAGACTGAAATACAGGCAAAACATTGCATTTGTGGAAAATTTGGAATTTTATCATACCACACCAAGATTCTGTCTTACCTGTGCAGGCAAAATCTCTCCAAACCAGACAGCTGAGGCAAGCCTCAGAAGTGAATGAGATCTACTGCTGATATAAAATCATGGCCATTTACACACTTTTGCATTGAGTTTGAGGAGAATTGGTTCATAATGACGGTTGACCATCCTCTGAGTTCTTTCTGGTCATATTGCATCTCCTCATAGTTCGTAGTTCTTTCCTTTTACAGAGCTTTGTGACTTTACAGCAAAGAATATTACCGCCCATAGAAATGAACAGGACCACTCATCCTTGGGCCTGCAGGGTGGCTGTAGCTCAGGTGGCAGAGCAGGTCAGCCACTAACCAGAAGGTCAGTGGTTCGATCCCAGGCTGCCTCCTGGCTGCATGCCAAATATCCTTGGGCAAGATACTAACCCCGTGTTTGCCTACTGGTGGTGGCCAGAGGGCCCGGTGGCGCCAGTGTCCGGCAGCCTCGCCTCTGTCAGTGCGCCCCAGGGCAGCTGTGGCTACAATGTAGCTTGCCTCACGTGTGTGTGAATGGGTGAATGACTGAATGTAGTGTAAAGCGCTTTGGGGTCCTTAGGGACTGAGTAAAGCGCTATACAAATGCAGGCCATTTACCATTTGGGCCACTAGGCCCCCAACCACTGTGCAGCTCCAGTACATTGGATAAAAGTTAAGTACCATTTATCCAATTTACCATTTTCAACACCAGTTTCACCTTGTGGTTGTGAAGTTCCTGTCTAGATTCACTCAGACAAGCCGGTGATTTGAACTAGTAACCTGACTGTGACTAACAGGCTTAGAAGTGGAAGACTTTATGGTTGGCAGATGGACATGATGTGTTTACAGTCTGACCCACAAATCTGTCACAAGAGCTATTTTAAACAGTCTCACTGTCTCATTGGGACTGGCTGACACACAGAGATAGGCACACACATAAACACCAAATGCAAAAGGGAACTCTGTACAGTCTGTGCAGTGTAAGCATGTTTCCCTGCACAAGTTTGAGCACTGTATGCATGTGTGTTTGGTGTGCTGTGTGTGCTTTGTGTGTTGTGTGTGTGTGTGTGTGTGTGTGTGTGTGTTTGTGTGTGTGTGCGTGTGTGTGTGTGTTCGTGTGCACATATATAGAGCCTAGAGGCACTAGAGGATTTTGACTCCTGCAGTAATAGGTTGGCAGGTAGCCAGGAGCAGAGCAGCACAGAGCTACATTGGTTCTGGCTATATCAGCTCTGGGTCAACACAGAAAATCTAGACGGACAACTAGCTCCAATAACAGTTTGTGTTCTGGGAACAAATAAGCCACCATAAAACTTTTTTTTAACATATAATAAATATTGTATTTCCCCAAACAAATAAAAGTTCAATTTAAAATTGTCTTCAAAAAATAACATTAGATATATCACTACATTATGAAATAGATTATCACCATTACACCAAACTATCACAGATGTTTTTAGCCTTTTAGTTTATTTTTTTTAGTTTTAAGGCATTTTTGGCAGCTATGTTTCACAGGCTGGAAGATATATTTCTTTTAAATTAAAGAAAATAAAAATTGAGTTAAAAGAAAAATGAATTCAGAAGAAAGAAAAATGAATGTTAAACTGGGCGTGAAACACTGCATGCATTAAGGCTAATTTACACCATGGAGCCTTCCATTACAACACTGTCATAGATTTATTGCTGTCTGTGAAGCTGGATTTGAGAAATAAGTGTTTAAAGATAAGGTTTTTAGCGCATGTGTAGTTCCATCTGGAGCCAGTACTGAATGTGACATCTCTGAGTTTGCTAACTAGTGACAGAACTGATACCTCTGTTGTATCACCTGTTAGCTGTGATTTTGGGGCTTGTATAGCACTTTAGAAATGAGGACAGTGTGGAGAAGAGCCTGTTTCAGTCTGTTAATTTTAGCAAAAGCTAATCGATCAATGCAAAATTTGATCACTTTTAAACAAAAGACATGCACATATTATCTTACAGGTAGACTGCTTGCAAGAAGTCATTTTTATCTGGAGTAACATTTTTGATATTGCATTGAAGCTAAATTTTGCAACGTGCTTTCTGTGGACCTGAGTTCTCGTGGCTAATCTGTCTGTCCTTGATATTTATTATTGAGTGGCTTGTATATGTTGTGCTATTTCTTAAATCTTAACATATTGTATTGTTAAATAATCTAGTCTGTTTTTGTTACTGTTACTGTACTGGAACAACTGTAACCTACATAATTTCCCTAGGGATTAATAAAGTATGCTGATTCTGATTAACTCTGATTGCATACATGACTACAGAGACCTAGAAGCTGTAAGTCCTATTTTTTCTTGTTTTCATCATTACAACTACAACCCAAATTACTTCTTGGGAAAACAAAGTGAACTATTTCAAAGTTTTTTGCCTTGCTGTTTGTACAGAGTGTTGAACCTTGTCATCGGTGTTGGGGGCTGCTGTGTATTATTAGGATGGAATTGATCTAGCCTTGGTTTTAGTGTTAGAAAGACTGCAGACTTTGAAGTACTGAATTGTGTACTTTGAAGTGCAGAAGGCAGTCCTCACTTGGACAGGAGTATTATGGGTAGGGGAGATTGCTGGCTCATCCCGCAGGGCAAAGAAAAAGACACAATCAGACAGTTGCTAGAAAGGGAGGTGGAGGGAAAAAAAATCTTGAGGAAAATTTAGCTGAGGGCTTAGAGCGAGGAGAGGAGAAGGAAAGTCTTCCACTGTGAAAGCAGTGAGTGAGGCAGAGGGGGAGGGAGGAGGAGGGTTAGAAATGGAAAGTAAGTGGAGGTGGGGGCGGACATGAGAGGAGATGGAGTGTTGCAGGAAGAAAAAAACACACGCAGACAATAGAGAGAGAGAGAGAATGATCGAAAAGAAGTAAATGAGAGTGTGCTCAGGGTAAAGAAAGGGGCAGGAAAATAAGAACCTCGCTCAGCTCTGGTTTCCTCCTGTTTGCTCCGTGACTCACTAGATGGGAAATACAAACGCAGCAGTAACATGAAACTGAATGTCGCTGGTAATAAAACAAAGTGAGATATCTCTTCACTATTTTGTAGTGCAGAGAGGGAATTGTAATTTAATTTGAATGCATATAAAATCACTACACAATAAACACAACATTTACAGCCATGTGTAATTTTCCGCTTAAATATCAAATTTTCATTTGAGACAGCTGATTCAGGACTCAGGGTGTTTTAGCATAAGATCAAAGCCTTATTGTAACTTAACATCATACTCATACTGCTTGAGGAATAAACCCAGCATTTGTTAACAGCTTATTTAGTAATGTGCATCTATATACTGCACACTTGCATCACACAGACACAGAGATCACACAAATTGAAATTTTCAGGCACCAAAATGGGAACATATAGACTTCCTGTATGGGTTGTTACATGTAGCTCGTTTAAGCACATAGTAGGCCACGTTATTTTTGAGATGACTGCCTTTAAAATGCTCCACAATCCAACAACACCACTAACACCATTGAGAAGTTTAATGCAGTTACTCAAAATACCGTACGTGAACCTAGCAGGGGCTGTAATTGCCTGTTGGCAATCAGCTGTCAGTCAAAATGACCCAAGTTGGAACTTTAGGTCTAAACAAAATTAAAATGGTTAAATTATTAGAAATCCCTTTTCTTCTCTTTTAAATAAAGCTGTAAACCATTTCCTGGAAAGTTTGTATCATGGGAGCTAACTGGGAATTACTCACGTGTAGGTTCAAGAAACTGCAGTTTTACTTCCATAGTGGCTATTTTTTTTCCAGCTTTGCTGTTTAGGAGTAGCTAATGTGGTCTGAATCATAGTAATTCAACGAGAGGAGAAGGACCAGGCTGCAGGGATCTGATAAGCTAATGTCTGTCCCTAAAGGAAATAACTTTATTTATGTAATTATTTTATTTTTCATTTTTAGTCCTAGTAGTTTTCTGCATGAACCAACACAAGCTTAAAAGACATCACGTGAAGCATTTTTGGACTTTCCACAGATGTCTCTGGTGGGTGCCACAAAAGGCTTTAGACATCTTTTCTCACATATGCCGTTATAATCCTTGTAAGAGTTGTGAAAAACATGTGAAAAAAAATCACAAACGACCCATTGTCTGAATAGTTTAGTAGTTGAAATTTAGTAAAGTAATTTGTTTATTGTGTACTTTTCTTCAAATAAAAGTTTTGAGCCAGTTTTGCTGCTTTTGAAGAATACTTCAAGCTCATCACTGCCCATCAAATTCTTGCAGGAGGAAAAAGGGAAATCACAGAGGCACAAGGAGGGCAGAGGGAGTAATGCGCAAAAAAAAGCAGAGGAGGAGGGACACAAAGAGTGAAAGAAATGGAAAAAAGAAACCAGAGAGTGAGCAGAGATGCAGGCAAAATGTCAGACTGAAAGATGGAAGCAGCAGGAGGGGATAAGGATATTAGTGAATTAGAAAGAGAGATGAGAGGAGGATGAGGGGTTAGAAGAAGAGAGGGGAAGAGAAGAGAAGAGAAAAGAGCGGCAGACTACAGTGAATTAGTTCTGCCTCATCAAACTGGCAGTTCTGGCTTAGAAATGCTTTGGGGCCAGGATTTCTGTGAGGGTGCGTGTGAGTGTGTTAATGGGCTTGTGTGTGTTTTTTCTCCTCTTTTTTTTATTTGCATATACAAGTGTGAGCATGTCTATTTATACTGTATGTGTGTGTGTGCATGTGTGTGTGTGTGTTTGAATAAAAGAATGTGTACTCCTTTTCTGTTTGTGTTTGTGTGTAAAGAGCATCACTGACTCCCCCAGAACAGAACTGATGTGATGCTGACATTTAGACAAAAACACAAGCTCCGTCTTTTAAAAGAGCATCTCTGAGAGTGAAGCTCGCGGAGAGCTGACAGGGTCAGACGTGACTCCTACTGCTGCTGAGTACAAAACACAAAGAAAAAAACCCCCATAAACTGTACCTCTCACGTCACAACACCTCATTTCATCTCCAAGTACCCAACAACATCCTGCTCAGAATGAGCTTTTTAGTGAGAGCAGAGCCTCATTACTGGCCTAGATCAGAAACTTGGTCTAATTAGGCTGAACTATGATTCAGGAGCTTAACTCCAAGTGATGGATTGAAATATAAGAGCAAATTTTAAAAAAGGAATCCCTATCAGCAGTGAGTCAGTACTCCATTCACTGAGCCATCACTGCTATAAGAAGTAGGGAAAATAACTTATTGGTGCTCTGATGCAATAGTACCTGACATCTGGGCAATTGAAACTAACGCTCAAAAAGCTTGCCACTTCCAAAATTGCTGAGAGGGCTTTTCAAACGCATTTGCAGTTTCAGACTTATAAGGAATGTGAAGGTTCAAAGAATTTGATTGTCATGTATTATTTGTTGCCAAAGTTACCCAGTTCACACAGGAACTCTTACGCAAACTAACAGAAAATTGATTACAGTCAGAGTTAAAAGAATATACATAAAAGAGCATTGCTTATATTACGTGTATTTTTAACATTTAATTCTCAGCTTTAGCATTATTAATAGATCATATAAACTCATCATATAAACACTGATTGCTCACTCATTATTAAAATGAGAATAACGACTGAAAGAATGTGTTTACTGAGTTAACAGCATCCCCACATGACCAAACAGTGATACCTCTGTATTTAAAGTCCACCTGGTTCCCAGCAGTCAAACAGCATGAACACACACTCACTCACAAATAGACAAGAACAGTGTGTAAAGGTCAGTGTTGTCCCTGCTTCACTGCTGACTCACCTCCTCCATCCCCAGCGTCTGACTCTTCTGCATGTGTGTGCGTGTTTGTTTTGACCCTGACTTACAGCGTGCTTAGTCAGCCTCTAAAACTGCACGCGGTTCCCTTGCATACTGTGCACCCAAACAATATCTGGGTCAGTCTGCACCCTGTCATTTGTACAATGTGGCATCCTGCTCAATGGGAACTCAACAGGAAAAGCATTATTCACATTGTCAGGACTTATTCTAACTGAGTTAAGGCTATGTAATGTAGGGGACAGTAGTTAAGACCTGGAAAAACACAGAACTTGTTCACTGCCTTCAAAATGTATCAGTCATATAAAAAGGATTTAGCAGGTAACGATGATGCCATTATGATGCTTCAGATTGGGTATTGTTCCATGTAATTGTAACAACCCTGCTGGTCCATTGCTACATACCACATCACTGTCACTTAGTGTCACTGTCACTAAGACAACAAGTTTAACTAAAACTTGGCTTTCAGGGTCTTTGTGTAATGGCTCAGTCACAATCATGGGAATCCTAGTAAAATATCATATGTGTCTGATGATAACACCTCTGTCATGCAGTTTACGCATTGTAGCTGCTGGCTAAAGTTGGGAATTGCTAATTTTATCTCAGCCAACATTACCAATAACACAACACACAAAAGCTATCCTATTAGCAGCACATGTTAAGACATGCCTAAACGTAAAAACAACACATACATAACAATAACAAATTTACTACCTATAAGATAAGATAAGATAAGATAGAACTTTATTAATCCCTCGGGTGGGTTCCTCTGGGAAATTCGACTTCCAAAAAAAGCACAGCAACGACCGAAGTTACAGTTACAGAATTGTTATATATATATATATATATATATATACACATATACACACACACACACACACACACACACACACACACACACACACACACACACACACACACACACAATATAAATACAGAGACAAATATAAATAAAATATACAAAGGGGATAAATAGAATAAATAGGAATAAAAAATAAAAATACAAGTGAATTGCACATTTCAAGTATTGAGTCTATTGCACTGTTGACTATTTACAAAAAGTATTGCACAAGGTATTGTACAGTGAGGTGAAGAGGCACTACAGCTTAGTTGTTCCCCCCTCCTTTGTCCTCCTGTTTCCCCTCCCTCTCCCCTCCAGAGAGGAGTTAAACAGTTTGATGGCGTGTGGGACAAAGGAGTTTTTAAGTCTGTTAGTTCTTGTCTTGGGGAGAAGCAACCTGTCACTGAACAGACTCTTCTGGTTGTTTATGGCCGTGTGCAGAGGATGCCTGGCATTGTCCATAATGTCCATCAGTTTCTTTAATGTCCTTTTCTCTGCCACTGTCACCAGAGTGTCCAGCTTCATGCCAACCACAGAGCTAGCCTTCCTGATCAGTTTTTCCAGCCTGGATGATATGTACAGTCACACAATTTACCCTCCAATCCTGTAAGATCTCTCTGTAGGAGTGTGCTCACAGTGTGCAGAGTATACTCTTAGAGGCAGGGACTTAAGATGAATCATGCTACAGCTGCTGTTTGTCTATTTATACATCTTTGTTTTTTTTATTTTTTGTTTTTTAAAACCTTCTATATTCAGACTAGCCTAATTTATTTGTTCAGATTTCGATCTCTCTCAAATCTCAACTCTTCCCTTCCAGTGTTTCAGTGTTCAGTAAGTCATGCACATAATGCGGCTTTCCCTTTTTTGAGTAAATACACAAAGAGAAAACTACTGTGCTTTCAGTTGTAGGTCTGTGTGTGAATGTGTACTCACTGCCTGAGTGTTGGAAGCTCTGCTGTAGCTGCAGGGAAACACAAATCACTACATGGTGATTATTTGTCATCTCTGAGCAGTGATGACACATGGTCTGTCTGTCGCTGCAGCTCTGATGGGCATCGATTAGGTGTCAGTGTCAATTCTCTGCCCCCGCCATTTGTTCATTTTACACAGGCAGAAAGGCCTAACTAGAAACTGGTGTCCCACTGTTGCGAGGGCAGCCAAGTGTGGAGAAAGAATGGAAGACAGAAAGGCAAGGAGAAGAATTTGAATACACCTTATAGGAAAATTCTTCCCGGATCACCCAGTCAGTCTAATGTTCTGATATCGCCGTAAGAAGCTTTACAGGGTGAAACAAACAGAAGATGAGACAAATAGACAGTAAACAAGTCATCAGATTAGATTATTTACACCCAGCAAAAAACGCTTACACCATTACTGTATTGGTTCCTATGACTGTCCAAAGGTTGTCTCTTATATTTGTGTTTTCCTTTGATCTAAAGAACTGTAGTGAAGTGGCTGCTTGCAGCTTATTAGCCAGTAAGCCAAAGGAAAGTGTTATATTGGAGAGTGCAGGAAGATAACTTTTACTGACGAATGCCAGTTACATATATGACGATTTTCTATTTGCAGTGCTAGATGAAAAATACCACATTGAAATTTGCAGTCTTTCATTCTCTGCTAGCTTTAACTTCAGCAAAGAAATTGGTATACGATGCATTTAACAACCTTATTACAAACACTGGAAGCCAGTTATCTCTGTAAAATGTGCAGTGCATGAGCTAACCTTTTCTTTTTCATTGTTTTAAATGGATTAGAGGTCTACGACTTAGATAAACAACTGAAGAGCTTAATGTCAAATTATACAGAATTGGATAGCCATCATTAAATATCTAAAACATAGCCAGTCAGGAGTTTTAGCTGAGGCAGCAAGTACACAGAGAAGTCACCCTGAAGTCCCTGCGATCTGTTTTCATCAAAGACATTATAACTCAAGAGGGACAGCACAGCTGTAAAACATAATGAGAAGTCAAAGGTCACAGAAAGTAAACAAAGCTAGGTGGATATCTGTGAGGGAGGGGTTCCCCCCCAGCCTGCAGGTTTATTTCACATCTAGCTGGTTATCAAAGTCTAGCACACATAGGAATAGTGCAGATAAAATAAAAATAAGTAGACAGCAGTTTTTTGCAGACCCCAAACCAAACTTAGAATTTACTAGAATTGACATCATACGGTGACATGCAGCCACACATACATCACATTCCACTACACTGTTATTTCTCTGTATCCCCTGGGAAAGCTTGATGTGAAAGGTACTTTCAGCCCTATGGGAAATTTACTTCCTATCAACACACACTCCAGCAAACACACACACTTGCGCACACACATGCGCGCGCACACACACACACACACACACACACACACACACACACATGCAAAAAACTATGTGGATTACTACCTGTGAGAACTGATTGGTCAGTTATGGGGCAGAATCCATTCCCATTGGACCAAGAGAAGCCTGGATTGTAATGTGATTTGCCAAAGTGCTCCAGGGGGTGTTTTCTAATTGGTTTATGCTGGTGTGTACAAGAGTGTGAATTGTTGTGTGTGTGTTTACTGGGGAGGCAAAATCAATTTGCCCTCCTGTCCCTTGTGGGTCACAGAGATAGTGAAGTTGTTTCTCTCTCACTGTCGTTTGCTATAAAATTCTCTGTCATGTCATTTAGTTTGTTTTATACTTGGGTTAAATGTATCTATTGGGAATTTTAAAAACATCTTTATGGTTATTTTTAAGTAAGTTTCTATGAAATTGCACACTGCAGAGTTTAAGTATACCGAAGGGTGAAAAGCAAAGCACGACAAGCAGAGGAAGAAGGCTTTAGTGATAGCTGTAGCTATACCAAGTCATAGCTACAGAAAGCAACAGGAAGAAGGAACACAAGAAACTCAAGAAATAGCAAGGCCAGGGAAATATATTCCATCATTTGTCTGCAATGATGCATCTAACTGGCATGACAAAATCCCAGCTTCCTTTACAAACATCACTGATATTGCATGCACTTACATGCATAAGCAGACCAGAATTACACTGAAAAGTGAAATGAATCCTGAAATGATCATTTTAAAGATGTATCATCCTCTCACCTTACTCCTCACACTGTGTGAAAGCTATACATCTGTTAATAATGTCAGCCTTGATATGGAATTTCTGTTGTAATAGTTGTAAATTTAAACAACAGTGCAGAGAAGCGGCCGCAAGATAGCTCAATTCGCTTGTTATAAATTAACATTCTGTCATCATAAAAATTAGTTAGGTAATATGCTTTAAGGCATCTCATTAAATTTGATCTATTAAGGACACGATGCCAGATATTCATCCAGGCAGCAGCACAAAATTGGCTGAGATCAGCACCATGGACAGGGGCAACATCCTAAGCGCAATTCCCACAACTCACCAGCAGGGAGGCACACAGCTGCTGCTCATATAAGTATGTATGTGGGATTTACTGTACTGTGGAATTATGGAACTGCTCATTGCTACGTGCTGCTACTTAGTCTGCCATAGAGGGAATGAAGGTGCACATCAACATTTAAAAATGATACAAACCATAATCCAGAGGGAGAGAGAGGATGGGATGGGAGAGAGAGAAATGTGATGGGTTTTAATAGAGGAGGGAGGAATAAGAAGAGACACACAGAGAGAAAGATACTGTGGAGAGGGAGAGCGCAGCAGCAGCAGAATACAAACCACTGAGCTGCTGGTTGCAGCTGGATTTTTCTAGTTCCACACACTCGCACACCCTGTCATTTTTCCATCAGCTCAGAGGACATTACACTAACTTACATCAATATCCTGAAGACTGATGCTAACCCTGTAACTAGAGCTTGGGTTTAAATGACTTTGTCAGATTGCACAAAAGAGAAATCTGACATTCTGAAAAATAAATAAATAAATGAAGACGAGACTTCGAATGAGTGAAAATCTCCATTTTAATATTGGCCACAGTGGATTTTACTAACACACACACCCACACACACATGCACTTCAGCTCTGTCCTTTGTACTCTCTAAGCCTCTTTTTCTCCCACTTTTACTTCCCTTTCTGTTGATTTCTCACTCCCCTCTTTATCACGGTACAGTCCGAGTGGAATCTTTTTGCTCTCTTTCCTTCAGCCATCCATCACTTTCTGTCCCTCATTTCCCTCAACCTAACTCTCTCTCGTGGTGTTTGTGAAAACCGATATTGCTTAGATTTGTCACCATAAATGCAACAACCCATTAGCACGTGTGTGTTTGTGCACGCAGGCACGTCAGGGTGTGTATGTGCTTTGCATGTATGCTAACTGACTTCTGTGTCTGCTTGCTCTGTTTTTGTTGGAACCATTATTGGTGAGATTTGTCATAATGAAATAGAGGCAGTGTGTGTGAGCCTGTCTGTTGACTGGGGGCTATGAGCCATCATGAGACACTGCATACACAAACACACAGACACACACACACATACAGGTCTTTAATCATCATGTCTCCTACTGAGCTGAGCAGATGAACAACATGCTTTTAACAGATCAAATCCAACAGCCCACATGTGAATCACAGACTGCGTCTAGTACATGTGCATATGGGAGTGAGTGTTATATGCACTTAAATGTAAATGTCATGGAAGAGTTTAATAGTAGTACTGAGTTCACTCTTTCGTGTTATATCTGAATGCATTAGAGTGGATCTGATACTTAGTAACTAGAAGAAAAGCAGCTGTGTTTATAATGTGACTGTGTTCACTTCTGACTGGTTTGGCACAGACATGAAACAGGTGAGGATCAAATGGATGACCAGACTAACCTTTGCGATGTTTACTGCAGCTTTTAGTCAACTCAGGTTCACACTGCTTTAGAGCAAACCTCTTAACCTCAAACTATTTAATGATTTTAAGAGGTTTGCTTTTCATTCATAAACTGAATATCTCTTCTATCAAATGATTTTCATTCACTCATTGACTCCGCGTTCTTATTTTCAAAGCGTTTTTTTTTTTTTTTACTGCTAATAAACTTCCAGCAAAGATGGTTCAGATTTAAATGTTTCCTATGGCTAAAAAGACTGCTTCTCCTGGTAGTGTCTGCCACAAATGCGCATAGTATTGAGTTTTACTGGCAGTAGTATAACATTGGATTAAAAAAAAACTGCAAAACAGAAGCAACTGGACTTATTGGCAGATTATACACTTGCTTTTTTCCTTCTTGGCCAGAAATTCAATTATTTGAACATTTCGGAGCACCCATTGGCATACGGCCCATGAAACAGCAGGGAAATGTTGCAAACGCCTTTAGTTGCAGAAAAGGTTGTCTTAAAAAGCAAAGTCCACAACTAGCAAATAAAAGGCAGGATATCAAAAGGCACAAGGTAATAGCTTGTAAACAGTGACATGGGAACAAAGTCTACAAACTGTCAAACCAGCTGATTTTCACTGGTGAATAGGAGATTCAGCTTTTACTAACCAATCACTAAAGACCAACAAATGTCCCAGTGGTGCTGAAACAAGCTACCGCTGGCAGTTTAAAATATATTGAGGTTAGTGTACCATGGCTAGTCCCAACCATGGTGCTAGGGTTTTGTTTTGTTTTTTCCAAGAAGCCAAACAGTGGAGTATTTCAAATGTATTTCAAATGTATGCTGTTGCAGGAGATAAGCATAGTTTCATTCCCTTTCATTCTTGGCAGAGAAAACCAAAGGGGGTAACAGTTTTAAGTTCTTATAATAAAAACATACCACAAGTCATGGATGTCAGTAAGGCTTCAGTCAATAAGGGCAGATTTTAGAATCACACTGACTCAGGAAACTGGAGTCACCTTGCTCCTGTCCCTCATGTGACATAATGTTCTTCTGCAGAGCTAGAGGAAACTCAAGTCTAGCCAGCATACAGCCCAGCTGAATAAGCCATGCTGCACAAAACTGCATTCATTCAAACCCACCGATTAACTTTTTTTTTTCCTGAAATTAAATTTTCCTTTTCCTTTCACTCTGCCCTGGCTGCCCTCCCTGAGCCTGGTTTGGTCAGTTGTTTCTTGCTGTTTAAGGGGAGTTTTTCCTTCCCACCATCACAATGTGCTTGGTCATGGGGGTCATCTGATTTATGGGGCTTTATAATTAATTATGGTAACCTGATAGTTGAAAGATTTATAATTCTCTAATCTATGACATCTAGCAACTTAAACTTAACAGTTTTGTGCTCTCTGTTTGCTTGACACAGTCTAATTTATCAGCCCAAAAGTGTCAACACTTATAACCCCATGAATTCTAATGCCAACAGCGCACAGAGGCAGATGGAGGAAAAGAGGACAGAGAAGGAGAGAAAGTCTGAGTGGGTAGAAGAGAACAGCTGCAAGGGAGGAAGGAGGGAAAACGGAGGAGGTAATGGAGCAGAAATGCATAAAGCTTCAGTCTCAGGGCAGGACTGCCAGCAGAAAAAAACACCCCTATAAACACCAACATAGTGGCACAGTCTGGCTGGGACTCATCCACTGAGCAAAAAACACAGGGGGGCTTGAGAAGAAGTAGATTGATCCTGCTGGGCGTCCCCTCTATTTTAGTTCTTTCTCATTCAAAGTTGACTCAGCGTGTAAGTCATTCCCTGTCTTTCTCTCCTTCACTTTCATTTGCTCCTTTTTATCTCCTCCTGTGACTCATTGCTTCTTTCTCACTTTTGTCATTTTCTATTTTTCCACATTGTCTTGCTTCGTGCATGTCCATCACTTTCAGGAAGTCATTTAAGTTAAATAACGTTTGATCCATGTTTCAGCTGTGCACGTCTAAATGTGATCCCAGTACAGGGTCTATCTGAACATGTTTATTTTTCCATGCATCCTGGATGTAAATCTAGGAGCCTCCGTACCGAACTGCGCCTGCGCATGTATACAGGCTTCAGCAGTCGGCTGTGTGAACAGTCATCTCTTTCTGGGTGCACGTGAGTATGACTGAGTGATGGACTGTTTATATTTGCATCCACACATATCTTTATCTGTGTTTGTGTGTCAGCGTGTGTCACATCTTTATAGCTGTCAGTGTCAGCATCGGGCAGCCACACATACAGGATTTGACAGCTGATTGGCAGATGGGCCACCAACATTTGTCATGGCAACCACAGAGGACACTGTCATGCTGTCAGGTGGAGTTTACGCAGACTACTGAAGTTATTAAGGTTTAGAACTAGTTCATAGTTGCCTACAACTGACTGGCTTATAATAAAAATATGACTTTGTTACTCAGCGTCAAATAATCACAAGGATGGGGCTGATTTTATAGTTTAAATTAAAAAAAAAAAAAGACAGGCAAAGAGGTGTTGAGTCAAATGTGTGTCACTATCTTGAAAAATATGGTATCAACTGCAGAAATCCATGAAGTGTACGTTTTTCTTTTTCTTTTCATTGAAAGTGAAACTTAACTTAGCTTTATGCAGCGCTGTAGTTTCTGAAAACACGAGAGCCTGTGCCGCCAAGCATCTGTCTTTCAGCAGTCTCCTTGAGAAAAGCAATGAAACCCTACAAGCGAGTGACCCCATGCTCTATGACAAATTTGTTCTCGGATATATAGCAATATGTAGCCATATGGTGAATTGTTTTCCTTCCAGTGACCTATTGAGCACCTCCAGCTTTTTGGATCTTAACCCGTTCAGTGATGAATGGTGTTTGATAATACCTGTTCAGCTGATCAGCTTTCTCCGTCAGACATAAAACTGTTCTGTACAGTAAACAGTTGATGAAGAAAGGAAAAATAAAGGGAAGGAGGGAAAACTGACTTCTGATTTGAATAGAGCAAAGCAGAAATGGTGGCGGCGTAAAGATTATGTATTTATTAATATTTTTCTCTACTGTTACTTTTTTGGTTTCTAAGTCATTACAACAGAGAAACTTTAACCAGCTGAAACATCAACAATTAGGGTAGGTTCAGCTTGTTGGTCTTAGAGGTTGGTTGCACCTTTGCATCATTATTATCACTTTAATGCTCGCGTTAAAATTTAATATAAGCATTAAATAATATAAGGGTTTAATATAAGATTTGACATGTTCAGGATTGCGTCAAATCAGCTGCTGTTCCCTTAAATAAAGAAAATCTGTGTTCTTCATCCAGCAGTGACACATAATATTGTGAACCCCCTCTGGTGCAGCACAGACAGGTGTGTGAAGCACATTGGAGCACTGAGATCGAGACATACAGCAAGAGAATGAAAAAGGGTGTGAGTCAATGTTCTCCTTGTCTATCACAACCCCAAAATATACTAGCACCACACACACACACACACACACACACACACACACACACACACACACACACACACACACACACACACACACACACAC
>NW_024582421.1:511554-541478 GCF_018398535.1 Haplochromis burtoni
CTAACTGTAGGAGTATAAAAGGAAGACAAATTGAACAAATGAGGGTGGTCGTACCATAAAGAGAGAGAGTAATACAAAAAAAGACAGATGAGTCATTCACCCTGTTCACTTAATAATCAATGTGAGTCATGACTGTGTGTTTGTGTGTGCGTGCGTCTCTTTGTACTGTGTTCCTGGGTTTTCTTTTAAGATCAGATTGCGTTATTGTATGTGTATGTCTTTTTTTTTAAAGACATGAGTCATTTTCTTTTGCAGACCGTAAAATGTGTGAGAGCAAGATAACATGCAAAAGAAAGGCCGATCAACATGTTTGTCTTTGATATGAACACATCAGAGAGAAACAGAAACAGCTGTAAAAACTGTAAGAGAAGATTTTGCTTTTTACATCTCTCTAAGTATCGGCACAGTATGGTGTTTTCAGTTTACAGTGGCTGCCAAGTTTCCTGCTTTCAGAGCTTATTCGTTTCTTCACTAAAACATGGTAGTTTTGAGGATAAAACAGGAGTCAGGCCCCTCTTCTGTGGAACCAGCATCCAGTTTGCATTCGGGAGGCAGACACTATCTCTAAGATTAAGATTAGGCTTAAAACTTTCCTTTTTGCTAAAGCATATAGTTAGGGCTGGACTAGGTGACCCTGAATCCTCCCTTAGTTATGATGTGATAGGTATAGGCTGCTGTGGGATTCCCATGATGCACTGACTATTTCTTCTTCAGTCATATTAACAGGCCTCTCTGCACTGAATCATACTTATTATTAATCGGGCGACCGTGGCTCAGGGGGTTGGGAAGCTCATCTGTAACTGGAAGGTTGCTGGTTCGATCCCCCTGCTCTCTCTGTCCTGGTCATTGTGTCCTTGGGCAAGACACTTTACCCTACTGCCTACTGGTGTTGGCCAGAGGGGTTGATGGTACGATCTGTCAGTCTGCCCCAGGGCAGCTGTGGCTACAACTCTAGCTTGCCTCCACCAGTAAGTGAATAAATAGTGGAATTGTAAAGCGCTTTGGGTGCCTAGAAAAACGCTATATAAATGTAATCCATACTTATTATTACTCTCTGGCTCTCTTGCACAGCATGTCTTTCATCCTGTCTTCCTTCTCTCACTCCAACCAGTAACAGCAGATGAATTGAACTGAACTGAATTCAATTGAACCAAGCAATGCTAAATTCCCTGGTGTAACACACGTGCTGTCATTTGAGTCCCCTTTGTATCTAAGCAAGGACTTTTCTCAGTCCTCTGCTTAGAAAACACATGCCAAGCCCACAATCGTGCTAATAAAGTGCTCAAGAAACGGCAAATGCTGTGTTTTGATCAGTACTACATGAGCTAATCTATTTAATCCCTGTGCAGGATCTTCATAGTGGCTTTTCCCTATAACACCCACCCCAAAAAAGAAAATCTTATGTAATATACATATTTAATACTTCTAGCAATCCAGCTAACTCCAGAGGATTAAACCACACACGTGTGTAAGAGCGCACAGTGTTGAATTCAGCACCATGCGCATGACAAACAAAATGCTGATGAAGCTACCAAGAAGGTTTAGGGTCTAAAGACCTCCCGTCACGCATTCATTTCTGTCTTTCAGTGCCATCAACCTGCAAAGCAACTGCAGACTCATTGTAAAGTCTGTACATTTCTGAACCAAAATCCTGTGTTATGCAAACCTGAGGATAACAAGCTCCGTGTCACTTTAAGACATTTTCACTCCACTCGGCTGTAATGAGTCAAGAAGTCTCAACTCTGCAAACGTCTCAAAGAGAATTCTTCATTAAAGCTTAGCACCAGACCCAGTTACAGTAATGGCTTTTTTTTTTACATTGTCTCATTGTGCCCTTAAGCTTCAACTTGGTAAAACAGGGCTCAGCTGCTTTTCCATCATTGGCAATTGGCAAAGCTGTTACTGAGGTTATGAATCTTAACAACACTTTGGTGCTTTATTATGCTTCTCTTTCAATGGTTTTTATGTGTGGCAATCCTCATTTTGCCTCACGGGCCTTTTGTTTGTCTAGTCAGTGGTAATGGCATGCCCCGAATCTCATGGTTCTATGGTTTTTCTAGTGTTTTGACTTTGGGATTAGAATTTTCATTATTTAGCTTTGACTTCTATGTGGGTTTCACTGCAGTTAGTGTTTTCTTTGTGTTTTGTTAATTATTATGGTTAGGCTGAATTTTTGATTCATTATGTTAATTTTGATCTTTAGTTCTCATTGTGATATTTAGGCTCCAGCCTAAATTTTGCTAAGTTTTTGAAATACAGAGCGAAGTTTTTTTGTTGTTGTCCTTTTTAAAATTAAGCTTCAGTTCCTAGTTTCAGTTTATTATTTATTATGTGTTTTGTTACCTCAGTGTTTCTGTTTCCTGCTGTATGTGTTGTGTTTATGTGTCAGTGCCTTTGCCCTCTTGCATGACAGAATATTAGGGCCGCATTAAGGAAAAAATATTATTGTTCATTTTGAGAAATAAAGTGAAATGTGGAGATTAAAAATGTGTTTTACGTCAATTGCCACAGCTGCTATACCCTCTATAAAATGCCCTGTGTAGATGAGTCAGTGAAACAACTTGATCAGCTGTCTTGTGTCCTGTGATACATCATACATTCTCTTTATTGCGCGAGGGTGTAACCATCGGTATCCTTTGTCAGCAATTTCAGTTTCCTCAAATCCGGCCAAGTCTTCCAAGTTTGTGTGGTTTTTCCTTCTGACCAGATGCAGCTTTCTTGCATCATCTTTTCAATGTTGCGATACCTGTCACCACATTGTTTTTGTGCGATAAAAGATAAATAATTTCCTTGTAACTAAAACTGATTCTTAAGGATGATTGACTAATTCATCTACACTAGGAATTTTGTAGAGGGTATAGTGGACAGCCCAGTTGTTTGATTTGAAACGACAACTTTAATCTCGAAATTTTAACTATAGTATCTTAATGTGGCCCCAATACATTCTGTGTTCCCTTTAATTAATCTGGAATCTGCACTAGCGACTCGATCTGTTCGTGCATTTGTCTCATAGTTATTAACTGTTTTACTTTGAAGGCTGATTTTCTTTCATGCCTTGTCAGTTTTATTTCCTCCTTTGTGATTTCTCCCCATTCCCTCAGTCAGTTCCCAGTTTATTTACGGCCCCATTGTCAGCATGTCAGCACACTAAATATTAATCTAGTTTAATAAAGGCAGAAAAATATAAACCTGATATTCAGTGAAAGTTCCTAAAAGTACATTCAAAATTCAGCTAAAAGGATCCCTAATCATTTAAATAGCATATTGTTTTATAATGTACAAAACTGAAGTAATAACGTTTGTTGGAAACTTAATTCAATGATGGAAAGTTCAAGATGTACTGTTACTGCTAACAGATGTGTACACAGTTCAGGACTTATACTATAGAAAATGGGAGGAGTTGTGTAAAATAAACCTTAAGTATATATATTTTGTTATATATTTTTAAATGTAATAATAGTAGTTGAAGACTGTTTTGTCTGTTTATGCTGGTGTGACCCTGATAGACTTTAGTATACTGAAGCCTGCATTTTGAATGTACAGAAGCCGAGGTTTTATTTCAGTGTATTTTTCACTTTGTGGAATCTGTTTGACAAAAAAAATCTCAATATGGTTCTAGATTTTTTTTAAAAAAAGAAATCAGCTTTCGGTCACTCTTTCCACCCCAGTCAGGGAATACCCATCCTCTCTTCAACTGTCCCTGTACCTGTGGGTTTTACTGGAGAATCGCATTGTGCCTCTGTGCTGGGAGTCTCTTTTGGTGTATGTGAGGGGTTCACTTGATCAGCTGTGTAGCCCAGGGGAATGAACCGCTCTCCTCACTGACCCATTTAAAAGCAACATGGCCGACGGAGAAGTGAAAGTAGGACAGGAAAAACTTTCAAGTATGCTGCATGCAGGCAAACATACGGACACCGCACACTTATCTCCTCAACTCTTTCTGATCTGCCGCTTGTGCCAAAGATGAGCACATTGATTTTTCTCACTGTGCCTTTGTGCCTTAAGTGCAAACATAGTTTCATACAAGAGCACTGCTGTCAAGAGATCAAGTTCCCTTTTGTTGTAAAGAAAAATAACTTTCTACATCCCTCTCTGTGGTTCCCTGAGGGACTCGCCGCTTGACAGCTCCCAGGAGGGCTGGTGTGCCTCCACTTTGACAAAAGCCTACACCCAGGCAGCGCCATCTGTATAAAACTCCATCGTGCAGGAATACACTGACATGAGTTAAGAAAATACTTTCATAGGATTTCTGTCCTTTATAAGCACGTGCATACTGGGCAATACGTTTGTTAAGATGAAGAGAAAATCTTCTAGATTAGAGTGATATAAATTCTCTCTCAGGCCACACAAAACATGTTTTAACTGCTATAGTCCCAGTGGGGGAAATAAAAAAAGACATTAAAATTACTGCTCCTGATGAAGGACTACTTTTTCAGATACCTATCAGGAACTATTTATAGAGAATGTCTTCACACACTCCTGAAAAATTCAGCAACACACCTTTTGGAACAGTGTGTTTCCTTGCAAAAATCCCCAGCCACTTCTGTGTGCTTATAAGGAGGGAGCAAACTCACTGCCCTTCTCAGACTCTTCTCCTTACACAACAGTCTTTCTGAAGTTCTCTGTTGCACCTTTGCCACTCATAAATCTACGTATCTTGCTATAACACTTAGAAGAAAAACAAGCTACTCTCTTGTGACAATTGATCTCCACAGCAGGTAGATGTGTGTGTTTGATTTGTCCCTCCTAACACAGCCCCAAAGGGGATTTGTATCTCTGCCTGGAATCCAACTAGCAACCTTTTACTTGGCAACCACATGCGTTGAACACAGCTGTATGCATCTGTATCACTGAATATTAGCTGAACTTTTTCATCCCCTTTGGTGCTTCTTAAAATTTTAGTACTGTGCAATAAGTTCAGTCCCACATATTGGTGAAGATTAATGTGTTTAATCTGTATATTTACTCTAATTTAAAGAAATCTAATAGCAGAGAGACCTCAAGCTATTTTTATAATTTTAATGTTACCCTTTGTTACAATTTTTTTTTTTTTAAAAAGCACATTTTCTTTATTATGCCTAAATTATACAGCAATTCCTTAAAGACCAGGTCAGTGTTGAAGGTGAAATAGCAAAATTCAAACATATTATTTGATAAATGAGTCTGAGATTTTGAGTGTTGGCATCCTGGTTACACAGGTGCACAGCAGTGCTTATGTTTTAAGGTCTCCTGTGTTTATGGGGCAAAACTGTATATGTTGCTTTTTGAGTTTTTGTACATTGCTGTACGCTTTACAGCAAGGCCTTTGTTTCCAGCAGGGAGCTGTATATTCACCCAAATGGTTACAGCCAGAGAGACTAAGAGAGATGAATGTGTGAGAAAGGGGGAATGTGAAAGATGTAAAAACACATAGATGGAGCTGTAATTCACCCACAAACAGGAGCTGCTGGAAGCAAAAAGTTCGTACTGAGGAAAAGTAAAACAAATAGAAGGAAGGGGAGAAGAGTGGATGGAAGGATGAAAAAGGGATGCACAAGGGTTGGAAAAGAAAAGTGCATAGTTTGGATGGTTGAGCATTTGAGGAAGAGATGGAGTAAGTAGAGGAGAGGGTAAAGGCAACATAAAACTGCACAGGAACTGGCCGGAGAGGAATGGTGGAGAGAAGTAGCAATTAATTCAAGAGAGAGCAAACAAATGAAGAGGGTGAAAAAGGAGATGTGCGTGTGATGTGTGTGTTTGAAATGGAGTGAGGTGCATACATACAAAAAGACCCAAGTGATATCAGAGTGCGAGTGCTCGACTTTCAGTCTGTGAAGTCATTTCCACACTTGCTGTATTTTAGGAATGAAAACCACTGTTGGAAACCAAGCACGGGTTTATCAGCCTTCAGACTCATTGCGCTAACAGAAGGATCTTAAAATGGCACTTGCCCCTCCTACCTCCTACCTCACTGAAGCTTGTGAGGCAAACCAAGCACTTGGCTTCAATTTACGTCATCTGCAGGTATTTAAAGAACCAACTGTGACAAGCCAAGTTAGCACGCAATGCCACAGACGTGCCTCTAGACGCAAACTGATACACAAAGCTAAGCTTTAAGCTTGAGATCTGAATAGAATGCATACTGTAGGTAAACAAAATGCATTTTGGACAGCATTAAAAAGTACATGCTCACGGTTTGAAAGTCAGGTCAAGTTCAGTTGAAACAGTTTGTGATTTTAACAGGATTTGACAGATTCAGGACAGAACTACGTAAGCAGAGAAGTTTTAAGTCATTAAACTAACACGAAGTAGTCGACCGAAAACTTTAATATATATTCAAATGTTAAAGGCATCTCAAATTCCTCATCATCATCATCGTCAGCATATTCATTATGAATCAGGTTTATCCTCATATCATCTATTTTATTAAGGCATTAAAACAATGTAGTAAAATTTGCTTTTTAATCCCAGTTTTATGTTAGAAATGACGACAAAAAGGGAGACTTTGGTTGAGTTTGTTACAAATACCTGTAACTACTCAATACTACTGCATTTGTGATTATTTGTGTTACAGTTTGCATCAGCCTTCATTTTCTTTTATTCAGAACAGCATTTTTGAGTAGGGGCTTTTTTCTAATAGTGTTCAGCAGTCGTACAATAACCAGAATAATAACCAACCAAGAGAACAGCTAAGACACAAAACAATTCCTTGACAAAAATATTCAGTGACTATAATCCACTGTGCTGCATTTAATTGCGTACAGTCAGTTCTTACAGAGCTCCACGTAGTCCTGGGAAGTATCTATGTACACCTCATGATTCAGTAGCTTGTAGAACCACCTTTGGCAGTAACAGCTTAAAGTTTTGTCTGTCACTTTTTCATTGTCTCACATTATTGCAGAGGAATTCTTCCTGCTCTTCATTGAGGTTTGCAGGTTTTGTTTATGGACAGCTCTCTTAAGATCCAGCATCGGGAAAAGGTCTGGACTTTATTGGGCCCTTGCAGCATCTTGTTTCTTTTCTTTTTCAGTCATTCTGTTGTAGATTTGCTGCTGTGCTTGGAATCATTGTCCTGTTGTATGACCTAATTTTGACCAGGCTTCAGCTGTTGGACAGATGGCCTCATATTTGACTCTACAATCACTTTGGTATACAGATGAGTTCATGGTGGACTCAATGGCTATACGGTGCCCTGGTCCCGTGGCTGCAAAACAAGCCCAAATCATCACCCATCCAGCACAGAGCTTGGTATGAGGGGTTTGTGTTAATATGCTGATAAATCAAGTACATTTTATTATAATCACCTGGCTGCTACTTACCCTCTTATTTCCTATGGAAGTAGTAAGGGTGTACTTTCTTTATTTTGCACATGATTGTATATTTGAAAGAGTTTAGAGAAGCAGGTGGCTTGTGTCCTGATTTAAGTGACTAATTTAGACTTAAATTTTCCGAGAAATTAAAAGAAGTCAACAAAAGTAAAAGTAAAAGTTACTCGCCTTGCAATTCCCTAATTTCATGTTGTATGACTTCTTTAAGACAATGAGTGGAATAAATAAGTTGCAAGCTCTGACTAAGTTAGCAGTAGATCTAGCAGGAAAATGAGAGGGAGAATAAAAGTGAACTGAATCATCACTTTTTGCATTCACCTGGTAATTATGTGGTATGTTGTGAAAACATTTTCCAAAGATTTGCCGAGAACAATGCTGCTGCAGAGGCTCTCATGAGGCAATCAAGCAGTTTTAAGGTAAATCTAATAAATCTTTTATTTTGTATCTGTAGCCATGAAAAATAACCAAAATAAAATGCAGTCTCGAAAGGGGAAAACAGTTTGAGCAAGTGAACGCTGAATTTACACATAAAGCAGAACAATGATCAGGAAGTTGCCAGTTTGAGTCCCACCTGGGAAAATCTGGGTGGGCGAAAGAGGATGAAAAAAGAAGGCAGGGAGGATGAGATGAAAGGAACAGATGGAGAGGAGGAGGCTGGACAGAGGCTGGGAAAGGAAGAAGAGGGAAGAAGGAAGAAAGCACAGGATGGTGAGCCTTGTATTATTAATTGAAGGGAGATGTCTTGAAGTGCAGGAGCGAATCGTCTGTCCATTTGTAGCTCAGTCATTCCTGCTGCTGCTCTTATCCTGTATTCTGACTTCATTCTAAATAAAGAAACATGACTCACTCTATCCTTATTTCCTTCCACTGATTCTTCTATTCCAAGCCTTAAAGTACATGTCTGCATCCTTTAGTGCATGGGAGAGCCTCTGACATGAATTGTCAGAGACCAATTTTGACACTTTTCTAGCTGAATTCTTGGATGAAATGCAAAAATAACAACTGTGGTGTAATCAGGTATCCTTGAAAGAGGCAGATTTAAACAACAGCTACTAAACATAACTGACATGACATCTTTCCTCTTTTCAACCATGTGAGTAAAATTATACAAAACAAATGAACAGTAGAATTATCTCAAACATCAATCATTTAAAAAAAATATATATATATATATTTTTCTCTCAACCTTAACACGTCACCACATGATCTTCAGCTATGTATTATAAACACATTCAATATTTTTCCAAACTGTTGTTTTATACCAGAAATTATTTAACAAATTGTTGCGTTTTATCTGCTAAGAAAACAACTTACTAGATTTATATTTGTATGGAGTGTATCAAAAAGAATCATTGTATTTCAAAAGCTTATATGTTTAAAGTAACTGACATAGATGCTCGTGGTAAATGTTAAAACATGTGGCTGAATATAATATAACATATACACAAAACTTCACAAGTGCTCAATGTGTCCTCCTCTGGATGCACGGCACACTTTCATCCATATGAAAGTCAAACCCGTCCCATACTTTTGCGAGTATGTCTGGAGTTACAACATCCACTGCTGTGAACGTGAACGTTATCATTGATTGGCTGCCAAATTAAAGCACTTTTAAATTCG
The DNA here is from genome assembly GCF_018398535.1 of Haplochromis burtoni. Taxonomy (NCBI): domain Eukaryota; kingdom Metazoa; phylum Chordata; class Actinopteri; order Cichliformes; family Cichlidae; genus Haplochromis; species Haplochromis burtoni. Next base: position 520,482 of record NW_024582421.1, read on the forward strand.
ATGATTCCTTTTTGATGATACATCCTGTATATTTGTATTTGTTTGACTCTGACTCTAAGCTCTGCACAGGATTTGCTATGTGCCCAGACCTTGTGTATGTATGCATATGGCAAATAAAAGATGTTTTTTATCTTATTTTTATACAGTTTTTGCAGCTGTTGGTGTCAAAGTGCATGTGTGCCCTGTCTCTGCTGTCCAAAAAGAACACTGAGAACAGAGGTGTTTCGCTACAGCAGCAGAGGACATGTTAGTGTTTTCCTACACATTGTATCAAAGACTAGCACTTTTAACTGTGGGCGCTGTTTCTGGTCCAGACATTTTACAGCCTTGCACGGTGTGGCCTTTGGGGTGAAGGCTAAAACTGTTCATGGATTGTAATCACCCTCTCACTCCCGTACTTATTATCACTGATGTTTTATCTCCTGACTAGATTTCCAACAGCAAAGGTTTCTGTTGATACTTAAGATATTTACTCAAGATACTACTTACAGGTGAAGTACAATTTAAATAATACACTAACTCACAGACATGACAGACACACATGTGTGGGTAAGTGTGTGTCTTGTGCTATGGGTGTGGGCGTGGGTTGTCTGGCGCAGTGCTTCTTCCTGTCTGGGCTATTTTCATATGCTGATCAATAATTCAGCTTAACAGACCATAAAAGTTGGTGTGACACATCCAAACACACATGCACGACAACACACAAACACACACGCCAAATGGATTACATACCTTATGCTCTCCCATACACATTACTGCTTTTTTAACTATGTTTGTCACTTGTAATTAAACACACATGCATGTCTGTGTGAATGCACAAAACACACACACACAAACAAACACAGGTTGACGGGCTGACCGCAGAGCCACAGTGGATTATGTAGATGACGAGGATCACAAGAATCAATTTAGCGCTGTTATGTGTTGTTGTGTCTGCGAGTTTCCTTTTCCGAGCGTGCAAATCTAAATTGGACGTGGCCATCATCTTGCAGCAGAACACATTACTTTATGGCATTTATTTGTTTGGAGTTGACTAAATGTCAAACAATTAATGGGACATTATGCAGCTTCTGTCTTTTGTTAAATTTTTGTCGTGCTGTTCCCTCGCTCCATTACTTCACCCCTCCCTGGGTGTCTACTCTCTGCTCATCATTTTACAGATTGTTATTCTCCATTTATTTTAACCAGTGGACCAGAGAGGAAGGGGTGGGGGTGGCAATAAGTGGAGATAACAGGGAGCAGCTTGAGGAAAGAAAAAAGGTAGGGAGACTAAGAAGAAGAAGAAAGATGAGCATAATGAAACACTGTTATGTAAAATAAACATAATCCTACTCCGGTAACCTTAATGACCCGGGTAACCGTACAGACAGCAACCTTAATAATGGCCCGGTTTAGCTCTGTGTGGGACTCCTCACACATGGGCATGCACATAACTACAGATGAGCAACTAAGAAATGATCCACGTTAACCTTTTGGTCATTGAGGTGCGTGCATTAAGCACAGTGATTTGTCCAGCTGTGAGATCCTGAGAAAGACACCATCGACACATTATGGATAACACGGCAGCAGCAGTCTATGAGTCCTCAATAGAAACTAAGTGCGTGATCCTAATGAGAATAGCAAGACAATAATCAGCTTTTCAACTTCATACTTTAAACTGTCAGTGTCTAGTTGCATGTTGTGCAAGCGACATATTTTCCACACAATAGTAAAGTAACAAGCACACGTCAGTTGCTTTTCATGTTTAATTCTGATTTTTTTCAGTCTGGCTGCTATTCACGTCATCATTGACGGTCACTTGCTATTTGGAAGCTCGTGGTAACTCTGCTCAGCAACAAGAATCAAGATCAGTGTTGGGTGCTGTAATTATATGACAAGTTTGTGAAGATGTTTGGGGTGGCTGTTGCTCAGTGGGTAGTCACCTTATTGGAAGGTTGGTAGTTCAATCCCTGGTTGCATGCCAAATATTGTTACACCAAGTTGCTCTCTGTTGGAGTGTGAATGTTAAATAGAAAGTACTAATGTGCTTGTATGAATGGGTGAATAAGACATGTTGCATAAAGTGCTTTGAATACTCAAGTAGAGTAGAAAAGCACTATACAGACCGCTTACCGATAGAAAAAATCTGACAGTAAAGTACAAACTGCCTCTCTGGGCACATCTATGAGCTCTGATTTCTCCAAGCACCTGTAAATGCAACATGTTCTATGAAGATAGTAGCAGGAGACCCAGACCGGTGCAATTTAAATAATACACTAACTAAAGTAAGTGTATGCTGACCAAGAAAAAGCAACAAAAGTCATTACAACTCATCCTGCTCTCTGCATCATGTTTTTGCTTGTATACTCATGTTTTTATTTTATTTTATTTTTTGAGTGTTTGCTACCTGCACTTGTGTGCTTTCACCTACTGTGACCGTCTATTGTGTCCTGTTTAGTATCATCTTGTCTTGTTATCTCTCGGTTCCTAGCAAGTTTTCCTAGTGTATTTAGTCTGCCTGCATTTACGTCCGTGAATTTGTCTCATACACTCCTGGAGTCATCCTCATGTTCACTCTCTCACTGCATCTAAGTAAACACTGTAATGTGTTGTTTTTTTTTTTGTCCGAGTTGTGCGTTTGAGTCTTATTTTGCCTTCATCGGTTGTTAGAGAAGTTCATATTTCAAGAGGTAAAAACAACAGAGATGAGGCTTCAAGTTTTATTTATGCCCAATCAAATTCTGTAGTGCTCCTCGGGCCGGCTTTGTTCTCATAAGCTTAAAAATTTTAAAAGAGACATTGTATATGTTCTTCTCATTAAGACAAGGATGTGTGGCTTATGTGTTGTTTAAAACAGGTTTAATAACTGCTAAATACATGACAATGCATCTAAAACATAATGATTAACAGTGGTCCATGCATATTTTCATGAACAGTAATGCGGACATAATTCAAAGAAAAAAAGACATCGTTTTTTTTAGAATTAACCAAATATTTATCTGTTAATAGCATTAATAGGTGCATTGTGTGAGGCATCTGGTTCAAATCTATGCCAAATGAAAACATGTTTGTCCATCCACTGTGGCGACCACTTGAGAATAAGAAAGTACAATCTTCTTTCTTGTTGGCTTTTGTGTGGAAGTAATCAGTCTGACTTTATCATGAGACTCAAGCTTAAGCATCTAAGCTTACAACGTACATCGCCATAGTATCTGCAAGATTAAGCACTCTGATGACGACAGTGTACACACAAACAAACACACAATACACTGTGTCTGTCACCGCAGACAGACACGCACAGGCAGACGAAGTGTGTGATTTTGAATACTTTCTCTGCACTCACAACCAGTGTTGGTCAAGTTACTTGAAAAAAGTAATCAGTAACTAATTACTGATTACTTCCCCCAAAAAGTAATCCTGTTACTTTACTGCTTATTTATTTTCAAATGTAATTACTTACTTAGTTACTTAGTTACTTTTTAAAAACACGATTTACAACCTGAATAGGTGATAAAGCGATAGATCTTTCAGCCCAATTCTACTTTTTCTCATAATCCATCATACAAAATGTAATCAAATGGAAAAGTCCCTTTTTAAAACTTGTTTTATTAGTTTTAATCTTTTAACTTTATGCATCAAGCAAAAATTAATTATATGCAACATTCTCTGACTGGAAGAAATTTGTTTAAATTTAAACCTATTTTCTGCACATTCCAGCACATAAAATAAAATTTTTTTGTGTTTACGCTCAGTCTTTCAAATAAATGCAAGTGAAACACAGCAGAAAATAAATAAAATCAAAGACTAGTGGTCCTGTTGCTCTATTTTCACCTGTAAAGCAGGAGTGGGGTAGGCGGAGGCTTGTTCTGGTGCAGGTGTGCCGCAGCGGTCAGTGGAAGAATCTGCGAGTTTGTCTGTCAATTTCCCATTACGTGGTAGCGCACTCGATGCTTGCTCGGAAGTTAAGGGGTTTTTTTCACTGTAAAAAGAAGTTTTCTTCCCACGCAGTGAACAGCGGACGCTAATGTTTTTGTCACTTTTTATGGAATCAAACTTAAAGTAAGGTCAGTACTTCCACGCTTTAAACGCTGCACGCTCATACTCTCTCCTGCACTCGATATATTATCCTTTGTTGATCTGCACACAGCTGTTGCCACGAACGCTTACGTCATTGTCATGAGACACTCTCGCAAAAAAATCATGGTTTTAGTAATGCAGCGTGCTTACGGGAAAGTAACAGTAATCTAATTACCTGTTTTGCAATAGTAATCCCTTACATTACTCGTTACTTGAAAAAAAGTAATCAGATTACATGGGCAGTAACGCGTTACTGCGTGCACAACACATGTGCACAAACACAACACATGTGCACAAACACAACGCAGCAGATTAAATGTCACAATCCCTAATCAGTTCTCTTCAGATGTGCAGATGCCCACAAACACAAATGTGACCTCATACACACACATTCAGACACACGGTCAGGTGGATGGGGTGTTGTTATCCTAGTAATTGTTCCGACGGCAGTCGTGACAGCCGAAAAAGTCTGAATGACAGACTGGACAGTGAAATAACCTCATTCACTCATTCACTAACACCTGGTCTATAAGCAGTGTGTGCGTTTGTGTGTGTGTGGGTGTGTGAGTAGGTATCGCCACGAGGAGAATGTTTGCACCACTAGAGACAAAGCTACTGATTAGTATTTTTCATGATGAAGCAAGTGATTTGGAACGGAGAATCTTGGAAAAGGGGGCTGGAAGGAAGGAAGTTTGCAGAAATGCAAGGAAAAGAAGGAGGAAAGACAAAGCCGTGTAACTTCTTACTTTTCTTTTTCAGTAGACACTGCCTCCACCTTACATTTTTCATCTCTTTTGCTATTTATATATGTAAAAAAACCTATTTGAATAATTAATAAGTCAAACGAGCGCGACCTCCATGTTTCTCTATCCCACAGTGTTCCTGTCTTTCTTGAACTCATCTGAAGTGTGACGTCAGTAGCTTTCATTTTTTTTAGTAAAGGCAAAAAGTTTTATTTTGTTAGTGACTTGTTCAAAAAATGACTCAAGCAGACACATTTACTGTTTGACAAAAGGACATTTTACATTCATCTCCAGATTATGGACTTTGATCTGAAGAGGTTGTAACATTGTTTAGGTTTTTATGATCTCATTCCACATTGTGATCCAATAAACTATATTGCCAAATGTATTCTGTCACCAATGCAAATTATTGAATTCAGTTGTTCCAATTGCTTCCATGGCCACAGGTGTATAAAATTAAGCACCTAGTCATGGAGACTGCTTCAGCAAACATTTGTGAAAGAATGGGTCGCTTTGCGGCGCTCAGTGAATTCCAGTGTGGTGACGTGATAGGATGCCACCTGTGCAACAAGTCCAGTTGTGAAGGTTTCCTCACTACTAAATATTTCACAGTCAGCTTCTAGTGGTATTATAAGAAAGTGGAAGTGATTGGGAACGACAGCAGCTCAGGCACGAAGTGGTAGACCATGTAAAATCACAGAGTGGCATCAGTGGATGCTGAGGTGCATAGTGCACAAAGGTCACCAAATTTCTGCAGAATCAATCACTACAGACCTCCAAACGTCATGTAGCATTCATGTAGCTCAAGAACAGTGTGTAGAGATCTTCATGGAATGGGTTTCAGTGGCAGAGCAGGTCCATCCAAGGCTTATATCACCAAGCGCAATACAGATTTGGTGGATTGGGGATTATGGTGTAGGACTGTTTTTCAAGAACTGGGCTCGGCCCCTTACTTCCAGTGAAAGGAACTCTTACTGCTTCAGCATACCAAGATGTTTTGGACAGTGTCATCCTCCCAAGTTTCTGTGAACACTTTGGGGATGGCCCCTTCCTGTTCCAATATGACTGCACACTGCTGCACAAAGCGAGGTTCATAAAGACATGGTGAGCGAGTTTGGTGTGGAAGAACTTGACTGGTCTGCACAGAATCCTGACCTCAACCCAACGTAACGCCTTTGGGATGAACTAGAGTGGAGAGTGTGAGCCAAGCCCTCTCGTCCAACATCAGTGTCTGACCTCACAAATGTGCTTCTGAATGGTCAAAAGTTCCCATAAATACTCCTAAACCTTGGAAAACCTTTCCAGAAGAGTTGAAGCTGTTATAGCACGGATTTATTGCTTTAAACTGTGGTAACACTTTTATGACCTGTGATGTAATAAAATTATGTTACAGCCCAAAATTTCCATTTGCTGTTCCAATATAATCTAGAAGTTTTACACATATAGGACTTGTTTGTCAGAGACATGTATCAAGTAAATCACAAAGAGTTAAGACAAACTGTAAAAACCTGCAAAGTCAGCCCGGAGTGAGCTGATGGGAATCGTTATCAGGTATAGAAATGACTGTACATGCAGTTCATCTGTGATATCATCACTTCTTTGCTGGCTTCTCTCCTCATCCCTCTTTGCTTCACTTGCTTGATTTATTACCTTCTTCTTTGTCCTACTGTTCTAATTACTGGTTTTTGCATGTGTGTGTGCGTGTGTGTGCACTAGTGCCTGTCTTCCCTCTGGACTAAAAGCTGTACATGATTCAGGTCTACATGTCTGGTTGCCTCTCAGCTGCTGTCAAGCTCTCTTTCTAACTGTTTGCACCATTGCTCTGTTCTTTGTCCCACTTTATTCATTTTCCTTTTTATTCCTCCTTTGTTTCTATGAATGTCTCTTCATCCATCTCAGTTCCACCTTGAGTTCCTTTTTAACATTTTCTAAGAATTTCTCTCCATTAATAATCTACCTTTTTGTCCATTTCTATTTCTACTTTTTTTCTGTATGCTTATAATGGCTAATGTTCATGATGATGCCCATCTTTTCTCCTCATAATTTGCCTTTTCGTAGAGAGCTCAGAAGTTAGTAGAATATGCTGTCACCATCATCTTTGACTCTAATTGGCTTAAAGAAATGATTTTATATGGTTGTTATATCACTTTTCTACTCCTTCTCTCTGTGTCCACCTTCTCTTTTCTCATTTTATGCACTTTTTAGGACCTGCAGGCCTTAACCCACATTGCAAAGAAACACACATCTACTTGCTATCTACAGGTAGTAAGTCCAAGTAAGTCCACTTATGAATAAGCGTGGTATCTTCAATGATATGGCCCATTCCTTCTTGTTATTGTGTTAGCGTGTATTTATCACCGTCCTGCATACTATAGTAAAGGCACTTATATATAGCCCTGTGTATTATATCTAGGTCTATTATGAGGCAAGCACTTCACAGTACTGTTAAGTACTAAAGACCTTGGAGGCATTAAACTGCCTCAAAGTAAATATGCCATGAGTCTCTGTAAATCTGCCAGACTCACTGACTTCCATGCATCCTTGCTTATTTTCTTTCATGCATTTCCTTCATCAGTCCCTTTCTTCCTTTCAGTCTGACTTCCTTCTCTGCTTTATTACTTACCTTCTCAACTCTTACACTCCCCCCTTCTCCTTCCATTTCTTACATTATTCTTCTGCGACATTTGTTCCTTATCTTTCCCTTCTTCCTCTATTTCTAACTTCCTGAAATACTTGCCATCTTTTCTTTTCTCTTGCTTTCTCTCCTCTTTTCAACTCTAAGCCTGCACTGGATCGATAAAAGGGAAGGTGAGAGGGCGGTTGGCCTTTACGCTTGTTTCTTTATACCATGAGCAGAGGTACTTTGGGAGACACAAAGACAGCGAAACAGAAAAGGATGTCTATGTTTTGTGATTATGGGTCTCCTAGGAACAGTCTTTTCTCTCCTCTTGTGTTTTGTCTTCAACGCGTAGCTCACTGGATTGCTACATATTATTTTATTTCATCATTCATTCATTTTAATTCATCGACATGTGCACGGCAGTCCATCTAAGGTGACATGAAGAAAAGAAAGAGAGATCAAGGGGTGCTGATGTCACAGTGGATTATGATACAGATACATAAAAACTCCAGAATATTGTTATGAATCTCACTACTGTACATGTAGATGTTTCTGTGTTCCAATTAGTATGATTACTAATCTTTGTTGAGAAAAGTGGGTTAAATACAGGCTACTGTAGCCCAGGGGGACAGCAGAGAGAGGCAAAGAAGTGGTACTTAATTTAGATAACGAGATAACACAATAACTTAAGAATGACCTTCTGAATAATTTTCAAAATTTTTGTTTAATGTAAATTTATGAACTGAAACAAAACCACGTTCAATTAGATCAAATACAAAGGTGAAAGGAGCACATACTGACAGTACAAGCTGTGCACACACAGTTTATGGTTTTCTTTGGTCAGTATACCCGAGTTAGATTTTATTTATTTGTAAGCAGCAAGTTTTAATATGATCGAATTTTCTTTATTGTGTTGCCAGGCCACACTCCTGACCTCATGTTCTACCTCTGGCCATTTTAATCTGTGCCCACGACAGAAACAGCTGCATTGTGCTGCTAACACAACTTCAGCTCTTTGCAAACATCTGCACAGACAGCATGCTAATGCTAACCTAGCCAAGAACCCAGAGTGATGTTAAAGCTGCGCGAATGCTGACCCCAGCCCTGAACTTAACAGGTAACAAACTGATAAGAAGTCAAGCTGTAGCCTCTGTTTCTACCTCTTCATGTTTCTACAGTAGAATCACTGTGATGATTCTACTGTAAAGTCTCTTTGTGCTGGTTTTCATATTTGCTCTATGCTGTCAGCTTTGTGTTTATCTGTAAATACTGAGAGAAAGATCATACATGTGTCCTCATTAGAGATAGAGATTTGTGTTGGTGTGTGGTGTTGTAGACTCAGGTTTATATTGTTAAATGGTGATTATGAGACAGTGTGCTTCAGGTCATTTTACAAAGAAAACGTTCTCCTGGGAGTAATTAATCTATTACATTACTTTTAAGAAAATGTTCTTTGCATATGTAATACATTACTTTTTCTGAGTAACAACCCCAACACTGATCACAACAAAAAGGGGAAATACCTCCAGCATGCACAAAAATTTGACCACAGAGCATGCAGTTCATTTGCATGAATGTATTGTCGTTGATATGTTGCTTAGTGATGGTGGTGACTCTCAAAGCAGACCCAATGAGAATCAATAAGGAATCTAATTGATAAGTGATGTCAATAATATCATCAAATCCCTAAAATTTTTATTATTTTTCAATTACCTTCCCTAGCAGAGCGTGATCTCGGGGGAGACAATGGAGCATTTCGTGATGTACACAAACGCTTCATCTGGATGTTCATTAAAGTTTTAAAAACAATTATGTTGTTTTTGAGCCTCAGAAAATAGACGACTATGTATGAAAACCAGTATCATTGCTAAGTCGTTAAACCCATTGCATTTGCACTTTAGTCCCATCTCCAAATACTTATGGATGTAACTGTATGTGTAAACATCGAGCACATCCAAAAAATTAAAATGGAAAGGAGGAAGTTAGGGATTAAAACGAGATATGGAAAACTCTAGTAGAAGTAACGAAAAACTCATAAATAAAAAAAAAATGAAATCAGGAGGGACATATAAATTTGTAGCAGGTGTAGTAAGATGGAAATGAAGAAACAGGAATAAAACAAAACAACATCTTTGTTATATCGTTAATAGAAAACGAAAATGTAAAATGAAAACCTGAGTGAAAAAACAGATCATGATAAAGAATAAGGCTTAAGTATAATATTTTTTTTTTTTTAGAGAAACTGAAACACGAGCTGCACATCTAACGGCATCCACACAGTGAAGAGGATTAGGTTCAACAGTGGAATGAAGAACATTATCTGCTTGTTGAATGTTATTGATTGTTTGGTGAAAAGTAAATTTGATGGCGTTTGTACTAGTAGAGTTTTTGTTCTTGTATGTCTGCAATAACATGTTTTCAGTGTGATGTCTGTAGGTGTTCCGTTCCTCTTACCTCCACCAGATGTGGTGTTGGGTTGAAGCCGCACAAGTTACACACTTGGCTGTGACACTGCGTGCAGGTATTGTAGTTAGGTGGGTCGGAGCTGCCGATGTTCAGCTCTGTTTTACAAAGAGGACAGTTCACTTTGGGTTTCACAGGCTCTGGAGCAACCACAGGTGCTGCTGCCACAGGCTCCTGCTTCTGCTGCACTTTCTGCTGATGAGTAGGTGTTTTCTGCTGTTGCTGTCCTTGTGGTTGTGTTTTTTGTCCTTGCTGTCCTTTCTGTTGATGAGCAGGTGACTGCTTCTGCATTTCTTGTTGTTGGGGCACGGTCTGCTGCTGTTGCTTCTGGGTTGGCATATGGGGTCCACCCATAGGACCACCCATTTGGCTTGGTGCATGAAGACCTCCCATTTGGCTCGGTGCATGAGGAACCCCCATTTGGCTTGGAGCATAAGGACCTCCCATTTGACTTTGAACATTAGGACCACCCATTTGGCTTGGAGCATGAGGGCCCCCCATAGTGAATGGTTTAGTACTGGTGGTCCCTTGTTGTTGCTGCCTGTTGTCAGGTGTTGCATTACTGAACACCACCTTGCCTCGTGCAGGGCTTGGCTGGGTGGAGGCGGTAGGTAGCGGGTCAACATTGATCAAGGTACTAGCCTGATTAAGCAGTGATGCCCCAAAGCCAAACAGTTTGGTCAGGCCATCCTGGGCAGGAGGGGCCTGACTCTGAGGTCTGTGGGCTGGGGAGGATCCAGCACTTCTGGTCTGGTCGTGGCGTGCCATAGATTGGTGCATTGGGGAACCACGACCCAAATCTGGTTGGGAAGGTGCCTTGGTCAAACCAGGGAGGGGTACTGCACCAGGGTGAGGAATCCGAGGACCCCCTGGTTGGCTAAAGCCTCCTGTGGGACCTCTAATAGTTCCTGGAGCTCCAGGACCGGTCTGGGAGTATGGATCAGATCTCATACCCTGCTGAGAAGGCCCTGTATGAGACTGGGAGCCACCAGGGCCTGGATGTCTCTGTAAGCCAGGGGATGTATAAGACTGAGTCTGGGACCCTAGCTGTGATGAAGCATATGACTGCTGCTGAGACTGTGGATACTGCTGCGACTGGGAGTAGGGCTGAGTCTGGCTGTAGGGCTGAGACTGAGGTTGCTGTTGCTGCTGCTGTTGCTGCCGCTGGGTGGGCTGACTCTGTGCCAAAGATTTTGGCTGCGCTGCTGCTGTCGGCTGTGTTGGCTGAGGCGCAGGCTGCTGAGGCTGGACAATCGGCTTGGCTTGGTGGGACGGAGAGTGAATCTGCTGTTGGCTCTTAGAACGAGGCGTGGTCATATCAATGCCGAGAGCTCTCTGCATCTGACAGTTCAGACACAGCCATTCCTGGACCTGCAGGCAAAAAAAATAAAAAAATACAAAAAAACTAATGAGTATGCTTAAAATCCACTTTTTCAATTTGAAAAGCCATTTTACTTTGTCTCTGTAACAATAATGCATACATAGTTTTTGGCAACAGTTTGGTCGAAGTCTTTCATTGGCACTATAGAGTTAGTTCTGAGTGAAATATTCGCATGGTGACTGTATTGTGAATACGTCAGTCAACTAAATGGAAATAGGTTCAATGTAATTTCCTTGACCACATCTTTGGCATTACCACTGAAACGTAAATCAGGTATCTGTCAGTTTGAACAATTCTTTGTGTAACACTGGAAGGGTCAGTAAGGCTCAAGAACGTTAATGATGTAGTGTTACCATTGAGCTATCGCTATAATTAATTCATATTTTCTTTCAAAGGTGATTACTATTGATTCCTCTGAATATTATTGATGACTCAGACATGACACACTAGTGTTTCCTACCACCCAAACCACATAATCTGTGTTCATTCACCCGACTTGCACATGAAATATGATTCATTAGTCTTTCCATAGATGTCTTATGTAAAGACAATATAGCAGTTATCAATTAGAACCAGAGGGAGAGAAATCAACCACAAACTGACTGCAATGCTTAATGACAGCTCGGTAGAAACTGCAACCGAAGTGAAAAGAATTGCATCCCTCACATGTGCCAAAAAACATAATCCACACAGACACACAGGTATGCGCACATGCTACCATACAGATACAGCATGAGCACAAAGGAGATACAAACAGATGTACAAAGAGATACAGTCAAATGAAACAAATATGCAACACTCCTCACCATCTAAAAATAAAAATAAAGCACCACCCTGCTCCTCCTCCTCCTCTTCTTCTGTCCTCCTCCTTCCTTTTCTTCCTCCTCCAGATGAGAGCTGATACTCCCTTGTGTCCGGACCTTGCTTGCTTCTCTAATTTCTCCCGACTGCGAAAACAACCCAGCTCCTCTCTCAGCTGTGCCAGTCTCCTCTTGTCCTGTCTTTCCAACTGTAGCTTTGCATTCACCACTGCTACCTTGCTGCCATAAATAGTGCTATTTTAGCTCCCCTGCAGTCAGAGCAAAGCTAGTAAATCTCTGCACGTTTCATGCACTTCTCCCATCCCCTTTTCTTCCCACAATGCAATGCGCAGATGTACTGTGTTACCCCACCCGCTGTTCAATAACACCCCCCTACCCACCCATCCCTTTTCTAATTTTTTTGCAAAGGGGTACAGTGGAAGTTGGCTCCTTGAATTTAAAGGGTAGGATGTGCAAACATTGGGACAGGAGAGAGAAAAAAGCCTGCATCACTCACATACCCTAACTAAGCAATTCCTCCCACTGTGCTGCTTTGCTGTCTGGCATTTTCTAGCTTGACAGCATTACTGATCCCATGTTCCGTTACAGCTACATCGCTACACCCCGACATCGTCTGTTCCTCCTTAACATATTCTCTCTTTAGCTTTCTTACCTAGCATCTGCTTCTTCTGCCTCTGTTTTTCTTCTTTAATTCTCTCTTCTTTCCTCCTCTTGTTTTCATCCTTATCCCATTTTTCTGTTCTCTTTCTGATCAGTTTGAAAATGTAGGTCTCGTTCCTCAAATAGCTAAAGTGGAAAGAAATTTAAAAGTCTAATTTTGCTGTGCACGGTCCTCCTATGTTGTGTTGTCATAATTACATCTGATGAAGATGCAGAGGGGGAGAAAGAAGAAGAGAAGTGGATAAGGAGGAAGAGAAGGGGGGGCTGATTTTAATCCTGTCTCCCTGTCTACCCCTCTGCTTTAAACACTACATCACAAGAGACATTGGAAGGAACGAGGGATGCAGTGAAGAATGGAGGGATGGAAAGAACAGGGAGGAGATGGAAAAAGCAAACAGTGGAGAGAAAGAAGTCAGCAGTTTTTTTAATCCCAGCAGCTCTTCAGCTCTCATCATGTCAAGCTTAATCAACAGCACAGCAAAGCAGAATCTGAGCTTCCACGATGTGGTTAAAACCAGTGAATCCTTTGCACGTGCACCTGTGCCGTAACAGATGAGGAACAATGTCTTTGCTAATTGTGCAGGAGTTACAGGTTTTGTTCAACAATTTACACAAAAGTGATGATAACTCTGCCCTTTTTTTAAACACAGAAGAGAAAAACCAAGTGGAAACTACAATGGATACTAAGTCTGGGGTGTACAAAACAAACCTCACTGGGTACATTGGTTTTTGTACATGCAAAATTACAAAGGGTGTGATCAGCATGCTCTGAACCAATCACATCTAATCATTCAGACAGAACTCTACCAATGACAGAGAATCACAACAAAAAAGCTCGGCTTACAAAAGGAGCTCACAACTTTGTCGCCTGCAAGTTGGTTGGCATGATACTGGCCCCATTCTAATTCAGACTCTACCTCTTCCTCCCTGGACACTAACACTGCATTTGTGCCGCTCCAAACCAACTATCCTTAAGTGAGAGAAAATCAAGGGCATCGTAATGATGCTGCTGTATTTCAAGCCCCCATTTCATTAAGAGACCTTGGAGCTACGCTGGTTTCAGGTTCTGTTTAGTCATTTCCTGTTTTATTATGAATATTTATTTCATTTAATTCTACTTCTTATGTTTGTTTTTTAACCTCTAGTTTTGTCCTCCATCTGTCAACAGTAATCTAATTTGACTCTTATGTAGCTCTTCGCAGGTGTCACATCATCTTGTTACTCCTTGTACTCGACCTAACTAGGCTTTTCCTTGTGCATGAGTGTTGAGCTTTAGTTTCACATAGTAAAGCATGAACAGTTGTAGACGTAGATCTATCAGAGGTTTTTAGTAAGGTAACCTCTTGAAGTGCAACAGGAGGAAATGTCTTACAATCCAAAGATGTGCACTCGATATTATCCATTTTATATAGCGCCAAACCACAACAACACTGGTGTCAAGGTGCTTCATATAGTAAATGCTACAATGCTAAAATCCAATCAACAGCAGGAATTCAACCTTGTAATTACTGTATTTCTTAATTAATACACTAACTATAAGGTTACTGTAGGCGTGAAGGCCCGCAGACTTGAAAAACAGACTCATGTCTGTGTTCACAAATTTCTACCAGTCAGCTTGCATGTGGTGTGCTGCTTAGCTCAGACCATTTCCCAGACCCACAGAAGTTATCAAAAGAATAAATAGCTGAAAATGTATTTTTTTTTTTTTGAAAGGAGGAAAATGAGCCCTGACAATCTCCAACAATGCTGACTCTGCACACTCACACAGGAGGAAAAATGGGAGGGGGGCGGGGGGCTTCTCTGCATTGTAGCTTCTTATGCATACATCATAGAAACATGAATCAAGATTTAAATGGAAGAGCATACTTATTACATGATATAAATTGCAAGAGAGCTTTCCTGTTCTCAAGCATTTTCAATAGCACAGCACATTTGACCTTCATATGATAGAAGAATTGCTTTCAGTCTAATCTTTGTTAGCTCTTGGTGCAAATATGTCTGCAAGAACTGTTTCTCCTGAGGCTGAAGCGCCAATAAAACTTAAAGAATAGTATAAAGAACAGCTTTATTACTGGAACAACACGTTTCGGCCTGTGCCCTTCGTTATATTACAAATACACACATTTATATACAGAACATTTTGCCTAATAACAGAATATGTTGTTTACCAGTGCAAAAAATGAATCATAATATGTTTATTAAGAAGAATAACATAACCTAGTGACCTGTTGTTAAGGTCTGGTGAATTAAAAACATATAAAAGTACTGTAAATGCCACAGACTTATTTACAAGACTGTGAATGATGTTTTCCGAGAAAAACAAGCACACTGCAGACTATAACTGTAGCCTCTTATCTCCACTTTGAGAAGCACAGCTCTCCTCAAGGATTCTGATTTCCTCAATCACATTTCACTTTCTCTTTCTGTTGCTACCACTCTTATTTCTCTGTAGACACTTCACACCTCCACTCACACGCATGGAGGTCTCAGCTCCTCTTGCAACAGTCATTAGCCTGAAGGTCAGGTCTGTCTATTTAAGAGGCTGATCTCTGTCAGTATTGTGTCTCTACGACACAATATGATCGCAGTGAAAACAACTGGATTCATCTTTAACAGGGCCAGAGGTGTCAAACAGCTGAAGTGATGCTGTAATGCAGATAGGGAGACTCATTTGATGTTGCCCAAATGAATACAGATGTTGCAGGTGGTAAGAAATAGATAAACTGTGTTTACTCAAATAACCAAACTATAGCAGACAGTTAAATATGAGCAAGAAAACCATTTTGGCAATTAAGAGAATGAATTGGTGAATATGTAACCCCCCCCCCCCCCCCCCCCCCCCCCCCCATACTTTCTGGTGAACCATCAATCAATACCTTTAATCATTTACAAGTCAGCACGGTGAACGCAGAGGCATCTGTCCTAAAGGAATAAAAAGAATAGGAGCCAGGGCTAAAAATTTAATTTAGATTAAAGATCTAAATAAGAAGATTCACAGCTGGGGAGGGAGCATAGAGGGTTAAACAATGAAGTCATTAGAATGGCATGCCAGTGCAAAATCCATCAAAATGTGGCTGGGACAGATGCACGAAGAACATACAATGAAGCTCTACTTTTGAGTACAGGAGTCAAGTGGAAGTTCACTGTGACTCTAATTTGTAACTAACTAGCCTGGAGACACAGACAGAGAAGACGAGTTAAGGTGGGAGGGTCAAGATCTAATCAGTGAGCTAAAACAGCATAGAGGAGGAAGTCTGTGAGGTCTTCATGGCTCTGCCTTTCTCACTATCGCACATCTCTGTTTGTTTTTCTCCCGTTATCTCCTAATTAATGAAAACAGTTAATAGGAACTAGACAGATGAGGCTGAATAAATTCATTAATACATTTAATGTTGTTATCCTGTTGATTTGCAAGGTTCAAACTGCCTGAAATACACAGAGTACTTCACATGTAGAACACAGCAATAGTAATATAAATAATATATATGTATACACACATGCATACATATACTAACCTTTAAAAAGGAGCCTATGTTCTGTACTCAGTCGAGAGTACCTCAGTGAAAGCATGAAACTGGCAACTGAATATGAACTTAGTCACACTGAAAAACGCGCACACATAGGGGACACACTCTCATGCACACTGACCAGCTGTCAGCATAAAATATTCATGCTACCTATCTCCAAACACTACTGACCAGGTGTTACCGCCGTTTCACAGAGAAAACTCCACGTGTGATTCACCACATCATCTGCCGCAACACTGCCAAACATTTCTCAACATTTCTCTTTTCAGCACAGTAAAAGTACCTCATCGATCTGTATTTGTTATGAAAATGTATTTTAATCCAAGAGATAGTTTAGGTGAACACCCATGCAGTACTCCGTGACTGTCTTGAACCACACTCAATCCTGAGTACATAACCTGGAAGCTGTCCAGTGCCAGCAGTCACAGGCCTATGCTAGTGGCAGCAGCTTAAGTGTTTGGATGACAAGTGCTTTGTTCAAGGGCATCTTGAACAAGGCAGACTCAAGTCTCACAAGAATTAATGCAGACTCACAAGAGTAGAAGCCCCACCACCTTGTAATGGGTCCTACAGTGTTCTTTCATTTGACCACCTTGGAGATGCTAAAGGAATCGAGGATTACGTGCATGCATTTTAGCACTTTAAGAGAAACTTGCATGTGTATGGTATACTCTGTGACATATACAGGGCTGGACTGTGAAGCAGGGCTGAAATAAACACCAGTGTCTCAGTGCTCCTATAACAATCTTTGGCAAAACGACAGTATTTGAGAAACCTAGAGGACAGAATCCACTGGTAGTCTCAGTCGATTTTATTTCATCATGGTACTTGTCATAATGTTGCCTTAGATAAGCTCACATTGAGGATTTACTCACCCACATGATGGTTTTTCAGACTGATGGTTTTTCAAGTACAGTGGCATGACACTTTTTCTCAAACATCCCACAAAATTTGCTCAATTTGCTTTGACAGTAATGCCACGGCTCTCGTCCACAGCACTGAGGTATGAGTCGTCACATGAATTAAACCTGACTTCTAAGTTGAAGCTGTTGTCTTTGTGGGAGTATCTGTGAAACTGTACCATCCCCAGTAAACAGCGGGGGATGAAAGAGCACAGCAGGAGCAGAAGTAAACTGTTATAGCTGCGCTTTAGAATTATAGTAGCTAAAATATTTCATTGTGCAAAGAAACAGTGCAAGGGTCTATTTAGGATTAAATGTATGGCATGGTTACATTTTGCCTAAATGAATCTGAGATGAGCTGTAATTGTCTAGAGTGGTGACAAATGTCACATTTGAGGTAAAGTAAATGAAGGCTATGTCCACTGTTTGAAGCTGTTTGGTTTTTTGTGGTTATTGAGCTTGAGCTTATGTACTGTATATATTGTGCACCTCTATCTATATTCACACACAAAGTGCATTAAAATACAGCCTAACATGCATGTGCAGGATTCATTTGCACCTCTACTGAGGGTTACATACAACGCTTTTAATAGATCTGTCAATCTGCACAGTGTGGAGCTTTACAGGCTGAAGAATAGGAGGGAAGTAGACAGAGACGGAGTGAAAATACTCTCAATGTAAGCTTATCATAGTAGAAGTGTTTGTGGAAATGCAGGGAAACACTTAAGAGCAATTTTACCTAATATTGTGAGTTTGAAAATCTAAATAATATATTTTCAAATGTTTCCATTTATATTTTAATCTATGTTTAATACTTTCATTCATATTTGAATCAACTTTACATCCTGGTGCAAAACTGTGGTAGCCCTTTAAATTATAGTTTGGTAACAATGTGGTAAGAATGGGCTAATAAGGAGGAAACAAGAAGGGGAATAACAAGTTATTACCACTTAGTTACTAAGTAATTGTCTTGTATCAACAGTGTTAATTGCTGTATAACATTGTGTTGACATGTTCATCTTTGGGTAATAATAGGCAACAAACATAGTACTGTATTTCTCATACTATAAGGGACACTGGATTATAAGGGACATTAAGTTTTTCTATTACGCTGCAAGCAGGGTTACAAAATGCAAAACTACCATGTTTCTACTTTATTTCACAGTAATATTTCCTATAATTCAAAACCAAAATTCGAAAACATGTTTGTGTTTGCTAAATGGAAATTTTGTTGTCATGAATTGGCTATTTTATAATACACAATGTTATATTAGTTAGGCTCCTGTGTCAGTTTCTCATTGCTTCAGGTAAATAGCTTAAAAGCTACAGAGAAAATTTGTGAGTGTTCATCTTATGAAAAAAACAATTTTCCTTTCAATAGTAAGAATTTAATAAAAGAATTTATATTAAATAAATAAACTGACAGATTAGATACTAGAATTTTAACTATACTGATTTATCTACCTTAATGAAAACTAATACCTTATATAACTAATACAGTGGATTTTGAAATCTCTGTGTATCATCAAATTTTACCATTCAGTTTATATGTAGGTGTGGTGCAAACCAAGCAGCATGTGGTGCTGTATATTACAGCACCACATGCTGTAATATAGGGTGGTGCAGTTTCTTATACAGTAGATAAATACACAAATTTACTGAGAACCTTCTAAGATACATTTGCTCTCAACATATGGAGATTAAGAGAGATGCCTGAAAATAAGAACACTCAACACATTAATGTAGCTACTTCATCTAAAAGAATGACTACATGGTATGAGAATATATTAAATGAAACACAGAGGCATGCTGCCACTGCATGTTCCATGTTTATCTCCAGTTAATCATAGAGTGGAGGCTCTTTTGCACAATGACTTCAGTGAGTGAACACTTTGTCTGGCTGCTCACGGTCATGGCAACAGGCTAATGTTTCGATCAATATTCCACACAGATAGCGTACGATCCTGCAAGTATTCCTGTGGTGAATCACACAGATTCCACAGCTAATTATGGAAACACACCAGTACAACACAATGACACATTTCACTGATACATTACAATTCCTACCCCTTGTCAATAACCTTCACCAACACAACCACCTGCCTGGTTTATACTTAACTCTTAAAAGCCCTCTGAAGATTTTACACAGACTTATTAGATGTCAGAAACAACAGAATAACAAGGTGAATTCTCACATCACACGTTAAAACACACAAGGCTTAGCGAATAATTACTATTTTTTACTGCTAATAAGTTTAAACTAAAACAAAATGTAAAAAATAAATGCTAAAAACATTGCACCTTTTCCCTCACCAAGTAATAATAATATAGGAATTAATGTTTGAATTTGCTTTTTAGCATTTAGCTGCTTTACTTTCAAAGACCCAAAACTTTCACTGTCATGGCCTATATTGCACTTAATTAGAGTGGAGACATTGATATCCAAGATTTAGTACACCTGCACACCTGAGGTTTATTTTTAAAGTGAGATGATCACCATGCTTTAAAAATCTCATCCTTGTATCAACAATTGTTTTAAAAAAAAAAAAACTACACTTTTGTCATCTTGTAGTAACATTATATATCAATGACAAAGATTTATTCTAGCATTAAGCACACATCACAGCACTGACTAAAAGATTGATGGCATCAACATTAAAATAAGCTAAAGAGTTTAAGGAGCGGGTCACGTGTTTTTCTGACAGAAATGGGACACTTTGACAGATTAGATACTAGAATTTTAACTATACTGATTTATCTACCTTAATGAAAACTAATACCTTATGTAACTAATACAGTGGATTTTGAAATCTCTGTGTATCATCAAATTTTACCATTCAGTTTATATGTAGGTGTGGTGCAAACCAAGCTCTTGTTATCATGAATCAATCATCATGCTCTACCCTAAAATGTAGAAATGTAGTTAAAACATTTATTTATTGCGTAGCCCCCTCAACAAAGCTCAGAGCTGTTGGGCTATGGCAGGGGTGGGCA
Organism: Haplochromis burtoni; assembly: GCF_018398535.1. Taxonomy (NCBI): domain Eukaryota; kingdom Metazoa; phylum Chordata; class Actinopteri; order Cichliformes; family Cichlidae; genus Haplochromis; species Haplochromis burtoni. Next base: position 540,649 of record NW_024582421.1, read on the forward strand.
ACTCCAGGCATCGAGGGCCGGTGTCCCTGCAGGTTTTAGATGTGTCCTTGAACCAACACAGCTGATTTAAATGGCTAAATTAGCTCCTCAACATGTCCTGAAGTTCTCCAGAGGCCTGGTAACGAACTAAGCATGTGATTCAGGTGTGTTGACCCACGGTGAGATCTAAAACCTGCCAGGCCCTCGAGGCCTGGAATTGCCCACCCCTGGGCTATGGGCATGCATTCCCTTGGGGTATTTTGTGGTCTCACCCTAACAGCCTCAGCTGCTGTGGACATGCATTATCATTTCAGGCCTCCGTTTGCCCCCAGATGCTGACTATATAGAACCTGGAGTATTTGGAGGCCAGGTCAGCAGAGTTTTTGTGGGTCACGTTAATATTTGTTGAACCAAATCTTCTCCCAGCTTCTGTCCCAACTTTGTCCACTTGCTTCTCTGGGGTACATGGGGAGTACATATTTCATTACAGACTAATAATAATCCTAGGTCAACAACGCACTACGTATAATTAGTTCATTTTGTCAAACTGTCATTTCTTAAGTTAATAATCATAATAATAATAAATACAATAAATGTAATCTGTAATAGTTTGTTAGCTATAAAACCTAGTGTCAGTAGATTGTGTCCTCCTGTTTGTTGAGGTCATTGTAATCAAACCTTAAATTGTACCATTTGAATACAGAGAGAAAGACTACCCCTTCATTCAAGATCTAATAACACCACAGCTGACAGTTCATTCCCTGCTTTGTCCAGATGAATGTCCTATACACACACACACACACACACACACACACACACACACACACACACACACACACACACACACACAC
>NW_024582421.1:541498-560423 GCF_018398535.1 Haplochromis burtoni
ACACACACACACACACACACACACACACACACACACACACACACACACACACACACACACACACACACCAGCACAATTACCATCAGAAAGCTTCTGGCCAAGAGAAAGTCATAAAACACGTTTCACTTCTTAGGTTGCACACCAACACACACACACATCTCGAGGACGATTCATCCAAAGCCTCTCCTCACTGAATAACTCCAACTGGTCGATAGTATTGACCACTACCACACTACAATATAATGCATGTTTCTTAATTAAAATCTGGCTCAGCACTTCGGGCCCAATCTAATATGGTCACAACCTCAATGTGAACATTGTGTGAGGTTGAGTGTGTGACGGTTTGGGTTATGATGTTAGTCACAAGGGACAAGGTTACTACAGTATAAGGGGCTAGAGAGCATCAGTACTGTGTACTGTGTGGGTCGGTGTGTGTATAAATGCACAACTTGTGATTAAAACCTGCAGTTGAAACTCTGCTGTTAAATCAATAATAGATTTGAGTCAGACTGAAGAACAATACCGCGGGTTCTTCAATGGACAGCTGGGTGGGAAAAAAGAACTCATAAAGCATTTGGAAATGTTTGGAAAATAAAAATGCAAATGGTCAGACTGAGCAGAGGAAGAAGCTGAATAAGAGCAGGAGGATTAGAATGAAAAGACAATGACAGGAAAAGGAAAGAAAAAAAACGCGTGCATGAAAGAAAAATCAGGCGAGATAGGAGCGCAAGAGATAAAAACACAGAATAGAGGAACAGGGTGGATGATGGGATTTCCAATGCATTTTTAATCAAATGATAAAGAAAGTGGTGTTTCTTGTTTGTTTGCTAGAAATGAATTACACAAACATGAATGATAACACAATCTGTTTACCTCTCTGTCACACCCATGTCCTCTGATGTTCTGCACACAAAAAACTGTATTTGAAACTAAATTTACATCATGTTGCATCAAAAAATGAGTTTGGCATAAAAGCTTTTTACATAGCTTTAGCAATGCTTTATCTATAGCAACATTACAGAATAATAAAGACGACATCGCTTGAATATTATAAATGCTATATAGTGTTGAAAGTGCTGATTTTTCATACTTTTCCTAGAAGGGAAGAATGACTAGCCAATAAAGTTTCTTTAATTGATTTAACGTGTTAATGTTTCTGCTTTGATTAAATTTCTTTGATGATTTAAAAAGCCTCATGAGACAAATTATTGAGGACATCGCGCCAAAGGGTGTCTGCAGTCTTCAAGACACAGAGACCGATAAGACATCTCTCCAACCAGGAAGCCAGTCAGACAGCCAGATGGTGCAGACCTGTTTGCAGAGGTATGACAGTGTGAACGAGTTGTATCACCTTCCCCTCAAACAGTCTTATCATGCAGTGACAGCACCCAGCCGTCCTTTTAAAAACCACCTACGGCCAGTCTTTCCCTCTCCATCAGCCGCTGCTTTCTCTCCTTCTCTCTCATCCTTTTATCGACATCCTGCCTTCTGGTGTGTGGAGGTGTGATAGAAGTGGACATCAGTAGCGTCTGTATATTTTTGAGTTTGTTTTGGACTCTGAGGATAATTAAAAGTGTGCAGACATACACAAACGTGTGTGTAAAAGATCACTAGTATAGAATGGACCACCAAGTGCTGTATAGTGTGTCCTGTTTTTACATAGCCGACTGGCTAATCTGACAAGTATGTCCTGGCAAATCAAACAACATATAGAAACAAAATAAATAAAAAAATACTCCACAAGACGATCACAAAGTTACAGTATAACACATAAGGTCAATGTTGGTCTCTTTAACCCCCATCTTCATTGTCCTATGACCTTAACAAGTTAGCAAATTTAACATAAACAGCAACATTTCCTTAAGACTGGAAAAAGGCTGATTTGCAGTTTTCATTCACTTCAGCAGCAACAATTTGAATTACTAATGCAGAGCAATTTCAGTCAACTGCAACTTCAACAGAAAATAACAGTGAAAAATGTATTTTGCTCCAGAAAGAAAAAGTAGATAGACTATGATTTTAGGAAAACCATCATAACTGCAATGAGTAAAATTTAAAATATAAATTTGTTTTTAAAAAAGGAAAATTTGTAATACATCAAAATTTCTCAAATGAGATGACAAAAAAAATGCCACATTTCTCATCTTTTTTCATTTAACCCTTTAAGACCTACCATAGAACCAAGTCCGCCAGAGCTTATATTATATTTTTACATGCTGTGGAGCCATTTTTGGGAGCATTTCAAGTTGCTATACATCAATACAACCATTATAGCCCAGATTTTAATAATATGTATTCATTAAGTGCATAGTAATTACATAAATTGCAAAAAAGTGCAATAAACTACAAAAAAATTGAAAATCGTTTTTGATTTTTTAACATATATTTGTAGTTAGAGAAATTTAAGAGGCTTATCCCTCAAAACTGTAAATACAAAAAAGTTGCACAAAATAGTTTCCCACCACAGGAAATTTATTTTGAGTGTCTTCATAGTTTTATTTTTGAAATACACCAATTTTTATACACTGCAGGAAAAACGAAAATAAATATTATACTGCAAATTTGCAAAAAAGCAGCATATGCATCAAAATAAACTATTTCCAGCAGTGCAATATGAGTCCTAAGCATCCCAGAAACGACACAGAAAGTCATAAAGTCAAAGATAACTTTTAAAAAGAGCAGTATAGGCCCTGAGGCCCTGATCGCAAAAAAGACTACATTTCCGCGAAAATGACGTCACTTCCGGTTTCGGCCAGGTAATGGCGGAAATGCAAAAGTTCGCGCTGACGTCTATTCCAACGTAGGAAGTGTTTTGAACAGCTGATCGGACCGGCAAAGCGTGTTTCTGGAATATTATGTTTTTGTTCCTGCAAGCGCTTTTTATGCAGTTTTTGCAAAGCTTTATGTGGAAGGAAACCGTGACCTAGGACAAGCTGATGGCATAAGATGTAAGTACAACTCCTCCGGTTTCATATGCAAAAAAAATTTTTGCGCTAGCTTACGTGGTTGCAGTGCTACCTGGGATTTAAAAATAGTTACGCATAACAGAGCGTTCCCGCTCCGATCGGCTCTAAAGGGTTAAAGCACGTCGTTACAAATTCCTTGCAGCTGTACTCAGACCTGTGTGTGTGTTATTGTTAAGCTGAGTGTTTATGGCAAGCAGACTAAAGTTTGCATGTTTTTGATGCTTGCATGTTTGCTTTCCTGTGTGTGCACTAACGCATATTTGTACACCAAGTGTGTAAGTGTGTCCAGGTGTGTGATGCTAGCCCAGGGCCCCTCTCTCTCTCTTTCAGTTCTCGACTGGCTGGAGCCTCTCTGCTGCTCTGCTCTCATGGTTAATGCATGTGGAGAGAGAACTCTTGTCCCTCTAGCTTCTCCTTTTCTCTTTACTTCCCCAGAATAGAACTGATCCTCACCATACATGAAGGAAGATAACTCCCATTCCTTTCCCATTCCACACACAGCAAAGAAGAAATTACAAAAGCACAGAGTCAGAGAGAAGGAGTGAGCGATAAGCTGACAGAGAAAAGGCTGGGGAGATAGGGAGGAAAGGGAGACATATGAAAAGGTAAGGTGGGAAGAAAGAGTAAAATAAGTCTCAAGAGCAGAGACATGAATGCTTTTAGATTCCCTCATCCCTTCTTCTATCCATGTGGAACTGTGCATAACGGCAAAACAGGATATCAAATAACTGCAATGAGCAACACTGAAACTGCACGTACCGAGTCTCAGGAAGCAACCAGTTAACAATGGAGCCCAGAGAACACTGCAGGGGACACATGGTTCGACTCTGTTGGTGCTAAGTGTTATAATAAACAGTGGTGGCAAGCCAGGGAAGGATCATGCCCCTACATGAATGGCTTCTACTTTTCAATCAGAGCTATAGCAAGAGAGCGAACTGAGGGGTGACAGTCTAAAGATCTTTTCAGCATATTCTGTCATTTAATTTTTAGAGCATACTGTCATTGTTTGCTCATTGTTTAACAGCAATTTAATAATCATCCACCCATCCATCTGTGGTCTGGAACATATCCCAGCTGTCACAGGACGAGAGGCAGGGTACACCCTGGACAGGTTGCCAGTCTATTGCAGTGCTGCGACTATCATTTATTCTTAAAAATAGCCTCGGAGAAAGCCATGATCCCTCTCTATGTGTTAGCTCTGCACAGACTGGCGACCTATCTGGGGCGTATCTTACCTACTGCCTGATGATAGTTGGGATAGGCTCCAGCCAGCACAATATCTCTGTAATAAAGAATGATACTGAACTAACAGCCATCTTTATGATCCAGGTTTCGTTTCCTGTTTTTCTTTCTCCGGTAGTTTCCACTGCCAAGCAGGCTTGGCTTCAACCAGTGCCAAGTTAAAGTGGCACAACAGACACAGACACACAAACATAGGGAAGCTATCACTGTGAGACTTCCGCTGGGCTATAATAGGAGATAAATCTGAACTGTCCTAAGAGTGACACAAACACACACACAAACACACACACACAAACCATTTCCTGTAACTACTATCTGCTATTTAGAGGGAAATTTATTCAGCTACATCAAAGAGGGCTGCAGGTAGATTGGTGTTTACTGTAATGATTTCCCCTCACTGGAACCAAACACCCACAAACATAAAAACATGCCATTTGGCACTACATACACTAAGCAATGGGGCTGCACAATTAATCAGATTTTAATCTTGATCACGTTTTTGGCTTCCCACAATTAAATGAACATGATAGAGCGATAATGAAAATGTGAATTGTGCCAACACAATTCAAAGTAAAAGCAAATCCAGCACTCCCTAAATGACTCCCTCCAGATGGGCCAATCATGTTGCACCATGCAGTTTTAGGTTTCTTGGACAAGTCTGGATGAGTAAAACTTTAAAAGACAGATACACAAGAAAATTTAAATTGTCTGGCAGAGAAGAAGAACCTGTCCTTCGAAATGAATCACCATCCATTGTTTGGAAACACCTCTGCTTTAGTGCAACTGACATTAACCAAGAAACCATATGCAAAGAGTGCTGTAGGTCTGCACCACAAAGCAACTTGACTAACTTATTCAAATGTCTGAAAACACAGCGTAAACTGCAGTATAATTAATGCATGAAGGTCAAGAAAAACAATGCGGCGGTTGTAAACAGGAATTATCCAACATCAACTCAAAGAGCCACAACTCATGAGCGTATTCTTCCAGCTCACAAAGATGCATTGAAATCACCAATCAGTCGCCTTCAGTTTGGCCAAAATCCAATAAACACGTTGAATACGTAAGAACTCAGGGAAATGGTCAACATACTTGACAAAAGATATGTTAATGCAGGGCAAATAGAGAGGGATCTCACAGCTGTCGAGTCTCTTCAAGTTTCATTCACATCCATCGAGCAGGCACAATGAATGGAATCAAAGACTTTGCCTTTTGCTTCTAGGAGATGCACTCAGATCAGGTGAGGAAACACCTTATTTGTCAGCAAAGATGTTTTAATTAACAGGAATGCAGCACAGTGTGAATGTGAAAGAAGTTCCCCGTTTGATTTAATTTTTTGTTAACTTTGGTCACATTTATTATTTATTTATTTGGGTTTTTTCTAAGTGTAGCACTGAATTGAGGCGAATGAGGATTGCGGATTTTATTTTGAAAAGTTAGTTTACATGAAAGTGCAATAAAAGCATGTCTCACTCAGATCTCAATATTGTTGCAAATAATTATAATATACATTTTGTCCATAATCATGCAGTCGTACTAAACATGTCACTCAAAATAACTAGTTGATATTAGTGGTGCAACGGATCACGGTTGATCCGTAATCTGAACCGATCCCACTCCACAGTTCGGGACACACGTGATCCGAAGATTCGAAGTATGTGTATGGTGCACGTGGTCAGTCTGTCAAGCGATAGTTATGGCCAGCGCTAGCAGTCCAGGTGGAGGAGCAGAGGAGTTTGCAGCATTTAAGCAAAAAATACTTCAATAAGTTAATAAGTAAATGTTAAAATTTTTTCTTTTTTTCTTTTTTTGCTGATCCAAAAATTGATCTGATCCATGACTTAAAACCGTGATCCGATCCGAACCGTGAGATTTTTTGATCCGTTGCACCACTAGTTGATATGCAGTCCTACTTTCTATCACCCAGACATAAAAAAGCGAATACATCCAGTGCTGTGTGGGTTTTGGCTGAAATCTGACAGTAGACGACCAAATCTATGAATGCACTGATCCAGATACAGCTGCAGGAGTTGGCTTTGCTATTGAGTTTCTAATTGTTCCATTATGGGGGGTTGCAATTGGCCTTGCAGTGGACAGAAATCTGGTAAGCTTTTGAGTCAGTGTCAACACCTGCCCAAAGCTTTTCTGGTTAAAAAAAAACACACAGGAAATTAGCAATACGCTGAAAAACTTCAACATTAGTTGCCATAACATCATCTGAAGTTATTAAAAGCGCTGACATCAGAAGCTGAAATAGCAACTTTCTATCTTCAGACAGAGGTGCTGAGATCCCAGTGCATTTACAACCTCATGTGTTGATTGAGAGTTTTATCACAAGTGAACCAAAAATAAAGGGGTTGTTGTCATGCAACCTCTTAGTCTATTCCTCAGATTGTTTTCACACTTAGGTTATTTATGTGATAATGTTCATTAGTCAGTGTATTGTAAAAAAAAATAGTTGTTTGTTTAGTATTTTCACTGCTTGAAGTTCAAACTGAAGAAATACCTGAATGAAGATACTGTATTGATTTACATTCTTAACATTAATTAAACTCTGTTATTTATGCACGGAGGACTATTATTATTTAAGTGAAAATACAACATTAAAAAAATATGTAAATTATACAAAATACACATTTACTTTAAAGAAGATTAAGAAAAACAGAGCTGTGTCTGCTGATGTTTTGTTTTAATTTTTGCATTAGGACCCTGGCTTGGCACAAAAGATTCAGTGGCTAAACAAACAAGTGCCATCTTTGACTGTACTACATAAACAAAGATCATTCAGATATCAAGTACATTAAAAATAAGCTGCTGAAAATGCTTTTTTCCCTATGTGTATAAATCGTGTTTGTCTGGATTTGTGTTATTGTACTTAGTTGTATGTTTATGATTCAGCATGCGTTCCCTGGTGTGCCTGTTCATGCTGTTGCCATCACACTCATTCCCAGCAGGTTCCTTCGCCTCAGTGTCTCAACATGTTCAAGGAGCTTCACACGTGGGAACACAAAGCACTGCCTGCTATCAAAGCATACACATCCTCAAACATGCATCATGGATACAATGACCTTTGCTGTGGGTAACCTGGTTTCCATGGTTGTCTGCCAAAGTGTGAAAAAAAAAAACCCTGAGACCTCAGAGTACAGCTGAGGAAGATTAAAGATACATAGAAAAATTACAAAAAGAAGTGCAGGTTTTTATTCAAAGCAGGACAGTGTGCTTCTGTTTGACTAATTGGAAAGAGCAGCACAGTAACCAGTGCAGGGTTAGAGGTGGTATCCCCTCTGGGGACACTCACAGTCAGAAAGAGCCTGATGAAGATAAAACATGTCCTACAAAATATGTGAAGAATATGTGAACTCAGATCATCCTCTCAAGGAGGCCATTGTGATTCTGTCATACTGAAACATATTAAATAAACTTAATAGCAGGACATGAAATCATGTATTTATAACTGGTACTTTAATAGTCTAAATGTGAACTTTATAGATGAGCCCTCTGGTAGATACAGAGTAATGTCTTTTATGTTTAGGAAAAGATTTCTGGCAATTCTTATGATTATATAAGAGCAGGCCGAACATTTCTATTGGTCTAAATGCACTGAGTTGATGCCATGTGATTGGATGATTAGATGTTTGAGTTAACGACCAACAGATCAGGTGTAACCAATGAAGTGGCCAGTGAGTGCATATTTAATTTAAAATAGTGCAGAGGTAACTTCTCAAATGTGGAAACTAAATGGAAAATAAAATTAATGAATAATTTTCGAATAATAGAAATTATTAGCAGTATAAACGAAGTGAGGCGTGGCACTCTGTGAGGGACTGTGTTACAAATAGTCAAAAAGAGTTCAAGAAAGAGAAAGAAAAGGGAAAAATCATATTAAATTTTATAAATATTATGCACATAATCATGCGTATGGTGTTACAGTGGTGGAAGCTTCTATTAAAGATTGCCAAAGTCAAAGTTTCAAATTTTGGAGGTAGACCAAAAAAGCTTTTTTAGTTGAGAAGAAGAGTCTTTTGTACTCTGTATGTAAAAGTCTTTACAAGATATTTCATTCCTTTAGCATCTTTAGAAACCAAAACCATTTCCACTTCAATTGACATTTTAGCATATTTCCCTCACATACACCGTTTAACAGGGACAGCAGTAGAAATCATGTCCCAAAATAGCATCCTGCTGCAGTGTTTTTGCTGTCCACTCTCCTACTTCCAGGGGTTAAAGTGGACAACAACACCTTCAATTACTAGATAATTACATTTGACAGGTAGATTAATATGAATACTGTTGAGTGAGGACACGTAGCCTAGAGTTGCTTCCAGCTCATGGTTATGCCAGTTATTTCTGAGTAATTTTTTTTCACCAACACTGCCTGCCACTCTGGGTTCCCCCACCTGCCAAGTCTGTTTGTAATGTAACCTCTACTTACTTCCAAAAAATGCTTGAGAGCTCGTATATGTATATTTGGATATGACAATTATCATTGCCAATCAAAATGGGAAGTGCCCACAAGCACTTGATTCTATTTGTAAAGGAAAAGAAAGTGTTGGAAGTTTTTTATATTTCTTTGTAGATCATGGCCAACGTGCTCCAGGCTAAAGAGACCAGAACCCATCTGGTTTGTGTCAGTTCACCATTCAAAAGCCAACATTCATAATGGCATTGATGCCACGTGGCACGGGTAACTTGTCACATCTTTGAAAGCATTAATGAAGCAATATTTGTTGACATGCACACAACATTTTTCGTCTTATGTTTGTTTGTTTGGTGCTGTCCTGCAAAAATGTTGTGCATGCATTGGTATGACATGAAAGAGTCTTATCAGACAATTTTTTAAAAATCTGGTATATTGTGACATGAAAAATATACTAACGGAGACCGAATTGTTGAGGAGCTTGAATTCTTTCCAAGTAAGCAATAGAGGAAAACACTTCAAGACAACAACTGATCTCTCACATGGGTGGTGTTTAAAGAGGTGACGAAAGCATGCCCTATCCCAAGTTTTTGAAACGTGGTACTGGGATCAAATTCAAAATTAGTTTATATTTTTCAAAAAACACTTTAACACATATTTTGTGTTGTGCTTGTGCTGTCTTTAAATTACCACATTCGATTTTAATTTAGATTTAAATGTCACAGAGCAACTTCTTGGGGAAGTTGGAGGGATATATTGCATACACATTTCTCTACTCAAGTAAATTTGTTTGTAGGCATGCTGTGTACTCTATGTACTTCCATGTGTGTGTGTGTGTATGCGCGTGCACATTTCCACTGAGCTGTCAGTGTTACTGGAGGCATTCAAATTGGATTTTTGCTGCTTGGCGGAGGTTTATGCAGACACTGGGGCTTTTGATTCAGTGCTCACTCACGGACAGCCATGCATGACAGACTGTTTCCTTAAGAGAGAAAGGAGGAGAGCGGCAAACAGAGGAGGGATACCAAAGATGTGTGGCGTGAGACAGTGAGAGGCCAGACAGTGAGCTAGAGGAGTAGATAAAATGTGGAAGGCATATTAGAAAGCAAGAAATGGGGGCCGAAGCCACCAAGAATGCAGGAGGAGGACAATGCCAAGTGATGGTCAGAAAGAAAAAAATCTGCTACGTGATTAGTCAGAACAGAGCGTAAATTATATTTTCAACACTTACTGAAAAATGCTTTACCCACATTTCAGGTGCTTGGAAAGGTGACTTTAAAAGAGGTGATTACTTTCAGTGCTTAAAATGAAACTTAATTGCATGTCTGAATTCATAAAATCATTTTTAAAAATCCTTCCTGGCAGTGATAATTATTTGTGACTTCTTTTTCACTCTACCATATGATTGCACTTAAGCCAGTGTCTGCAGCTCATTTAAGACTTCTGCTATTGAAAGGAAGCTTTCAGACAGCTTAAACTGGGGAAAGGAGCTTGCCGATAATGATTTCCTTAAACAACAAGCTCCTTTACAACAGCAATAAACTGGACGAGCTATAACGGAGCTATTGTGTGGATTTTTTTAATAGCAATTTAGTTAGCAACTTGTAATATGATCAACAGCATCGTGTGGAAAACACTCTCAAAATAAACTCAATATAAAGCTTTCATTTCTGTTGCAGCACACTTGTAAATATTTTGGAAGACATTGACAGGGAACGATTTATGGCTGTTTGTGTTATGGTTACTGTAAAGGTAACGCTGTTGAATAAATCCACAGGTTAAAGACCTGCCAAATCAGACTTTAACTCTTTAACACAACATCTCTTTTTCTTTGGTATCTAATATTAATACAACGAACATATAGACATATAAAGATGCATACTTACATAGGGAAAGTAGTCTTCAAACATTGAAAGAAAAGACCCAACCGTGTAGTGATGAGCTGGCACCAGCCATCATATTTACATTAATTCAATGTTGTCTAAATTATTGCCATTATCAGCCTTCTGTGCTGATGAGAATATATCCTCTCATTTAGGTCATTCAGGTCGTGTCCATCATTACGGGGAAAACAACCTCTTTTTCCCCCTTTTTTGGTGGTTATGAATAACTCCTTCCATTCCTCTGGGGGGAAAGTGCCATTAGTGTGATAAATACATTCTGTTATTACTGAAAAATGTGAGAGGTAATTACCAAAGTGTCATTCCTGTAACCTGTGTCATTAGCTTTCCTTTTTTTTTGCGTGTTAGTAATGTCATAATCAGGATGGTTACCAGTATTAGAATAGCCACCAGTGTAGATATGCACATTACTGAGATGGGTGCAAGTACTCATCACACTGTGGGTCTGAGTTTGTCATGCGGCCTGGCTGGCATTTTATCTATTTATACTCTACTATTGAATAAGATTTAGACATTACATTTTGGTTTACTTGCAGAAAATTACTCAAACTCTAAAACATTATTAGAAAGCCTTGTTCCAAAGAAATAAAAGAAGAAATTCTCTAGGTCTAAAACTTTTCCTAATGCACCTACTGTAGTAACGTGAACTTAAGAAAGATATTATTACCTTTACAGCACGGTTTACCAACCAACTACCATCTTAAGAGCTTCCAATTACCTCTCACAGCCTTTGAATCTGTCAGTGAAAAACATTGCCACTGATCTAATTATATGACGCCAGGAATTTCCAAGATATGCGGTCACAATTTTGCCTCTATTTATGCAGTTTTTCCCATTTATCAAAAATTAAACTTTAAAGTGCTCCTATGTGGAAGCCTGCAAGTGGGTGACTCAGGCTTTAAATTACTAATAATTACTATGAGATTAGATACGCATTTACAGCAGTATCAATACCAGTGGCACTGTGCCTCTTTAACCTGACACATAATGTTACTCAGTTCTACTACTACTAATTACCCAAAAGCAGTATTAGCTCTATGTTATAAATAGCACAGTTATTAAATACAAACACAGTTATTTGGACAGCATGGTGGAATGGTGGTTAGCACTGTTGCCTCACAGCAAGAAGGTCCTAAGTTCCTGAATTCCACCATCAGGGCAGGGTCTTTCTGTATGGAGTTTGCATGTTCTTCCCGTGTTTGCGTGGGTTCTCTCCGGGTAATCCAGCTTCCTCCCACAGTCCAAAGACATGAGGTTAGTGGGGACAGGTCAACTGGAAACTCTAAAGTGCCCGTAGATGTGAATGGTTGTCTGTGTTAGCCCTGTGACTGCGACCTGTCCAGGGTGTACCCTGCTTCTCACAGTCCCAGATTGGAGCACGCTGCCTTACCAACTCTATTTGGTCAGCAATGAACTCAGGGTGCCAAGTCACCATAGGTGCAGGACTACCTGAGGCAACCTGAAAATCTTTTTTTATATATATATAAAATAATGCCTTAGAATTTTTGTCATTTTTTCTCGAGTGGTATCGAGTATTTTTCGGGTATTATGTTTAAAATTCTAGTATCATCTGTCAGTTAGTTAGTTCACAGTGAAATGGGCTTAAATGTTACCATAATAACAGTGATGATTTCTCACTCCCCCAAGCAAGTTTGAAAATATATAAATTTACATCTGCAGCAGTGCAAACAGAGATATTTACTTCTTGAGACAAATGGCAGCAGCAGCTTGCATGACTACTTTATTAAAGCAAGGTAGAATCAGTGTTTTATATGCCTCATACTGTACGAGGAATGTTTTGTTATTGCATACAGGATGGTACCCATGTAATGGAGTGCCGTAATTAATCATATCTAGTCTTATTTCCCCTGATTACCCCTGAAACTGACTCATAACACTGCTGTGGTGCCAGGGCTCGAACTTGAGACTGGAATAATTTGGTCGAGGAAATGTTTTCTTTCAGGCCTTTCAATGACTTTTAATACGTGGTAAATGTTCAAAATGGTCTGTTTTAACCAAAAACATGATACAAAAATTCAACTGAAGTACTCTGTTTGTCAAAGTTTTATCAAAACTGCAGAAAGTTGGTGACCTGTGCACCATGCGCCTCAACATCTGCTCTGCTCTGCTCTTCTCTTTGTTGCTTTGGTTCCCAATATATTTCATTGAGGAAATTTCACAGCTGGACTTGTTGCACAGGTGATATCCTATCACGGTACTGCACTGGAATTCACTGAGCTCCTGAGAGCGAACCATTCTTTCACAAATGTTCGTAGAAGCAGTCTGCATGCCTAGGTGCTTGATTTTATACACCTGTGACCATGCAAGCGATAGAATCAACTGAATTCAATGATTTGGATGTGCAAGTCAATACTTTTGGCATTTTTATTATATGTTATGGATTACCAAATACAATGGAGGCACAAGCACACACATAGAAAAACGTGTGAAGGGCAGGTGCTTTGATTTGAGAGGACAGGAGAGAGAAGCACAGTCTACAGATTTCACCAAAAAAAAGCGAATTAATCCAAAACACACACACACACACACACACACACACACACACACACACACACACACACACACATTTCTATTAGCAGCCCTACATGCACGCTGAGTCTAAAATTAGCACTCAATCTGTTGAACAACAAACAGGCTACAGGGAGGAAGACATGCTGCCAAAAGGTTTAGCCGAAAGAAAAGACAGGGACAGGTGCAGGTAGACAAGACTTAGTCAGTATTAACAACAGTGCTTATAAGACATAAAACTTTAACACATGTTTTAGTTATACTCATTATGTAATACTGATAAATAATAAGAAGAATTATAATATTTGCACATTTAAACAAAATAGACTGATGTGAACTCTTGTTATGGATCAAATTCGGATGCTTTTTTTACTGATATGTTAATGTTCATGCAGAAAAGGTTTAAAAGTGCATGATAGTTTGTTTCACCTTTTTCTGTTGTTATTTTGCTTTTTTTGGCATTAGCTGCAAATCTCTGTTTACTGCTATCTTGGCAAAGTATTTTAGCCCTAAAGGTAACTTCCTGTAATGAAACAGCTGCATGAATACTGTAAATGTACAACAATTTCATAGTATCACAAATGAATTAATGACAGTTTTTGCTGTCAAAGCATTTTTTGTTTGTATTTTTCAATGAAAGATGTAACAAGTGAACACAATTTAAGAAAGATGTAAAACACATTACTGTAATACTCCACCTAATTAAAAAAAATGAAAAAGATTTTCTATTCCTTCTTCTCAAGGCACTCGGATAAAGGCCTCAATGCTTTTAATTCTATTTTGAATAATGGAATTCTCTGAGTCTTGTCATATATCACATAGAATAATAAAATGGAGTCAGTGCATCAGTTTGCATGACTACATCTGGCACAGTGTATTTTCCAGCAGATGAATGTCATTTGGAATAAAATAATGCAATTTAGCTGAGAACGATACAAAAGATAAGGATCATTAAAAGTGAAAATATTTTATAAGATTTCAGGAAATTGGTCATTTCACTTTTCCCACAGATTTTTCAATAAAATAAAGTAAAAAACAAAGAAAAAAAGAGAAAGAAATCTGTCAATAACATCTACAAAGTGGTAAAGTAAAAAATTAACAGCTTTGGGCTCCATGAATGAGAAACACTTGGAATAATTTTGAAGTCTCCTTTTCCTTGTTATAGTCCATAACATGATTTGGAAATGTCCATCAAAAAGTCTCATCAAATATTAACGACATTACATCTACATAATGAAATTTTAAATAAGACAGTAAACAACAATCATAAAACAGTGTGTCAGAGTCTAACCATGTTAGTGAGAATACTAGCAGCTGGTTTCTTCAATAAACATGCCACCATCAAAGACCCAGAATAGATGCATGGGTGGACGAGGTTTAACCTCCTAAGACCTGAACTCTTTCATGCGTGCCTTTTTAGTTTCTCTTTGCTATTTGGGCTGAATGGGACCTGATGAATGTAAAAACAAAGAATTACCTGATTTTTGTTTCTGAAAAAAATGAGATCCATATATGAGGACATTTGTTTTAAATTTTAAATTTTGATAGAACAGTGGCAGTATATTGTCCTCGTAAGTGGATATCAGGCCCTTGTAGAGCAAAATTTAGTATTTTGGTCTATATAACCCAAAATGTAATGTCCACATATGTGGATGCCAGGTCCTAGGAGATTAATGATGCTGTGTATTGAAGTTCTAGGATATTGCCCTATTAGCAAATTTTCAGTTGTTGTTTGTGTGTGTCTTCCCTCAGTTTACTATACCTAGCAAGATTTTCTGTGTTAGGCAAGTGACAAAGCTATCATGTAGTTAGGCAGACTGAAAAAGCTTTATAATTGTACTGATATTGACATAAGTATGTTCATACCACTGACTAACAAAGGTATAGTTGGCAACTTGTTTTCATGTTAAAAAGTATAATATTTGTCGTCTTCTGAAAAAAAAGTTTACACTTTGCAGGTTTTGCCTCAAGTACTTTATTGGAACTAGCCTGCCATACCACCTCAGAAGGTGTAATCAAAGAGCTACACTTTATAATAATAATGAATTGGATTTATATAGCGCTTTTCAAGGCACCCAAAGCGCTTTACAATGCCACTATTCATTCACACACTGGTGGAGGCAAGCTACGGTTGTAGCCACAGCTGCCCTGGGGCAGACTGACAGAAGCGAGGCTGCCATATCGCGCCATCGGCCCCTCTGGCCAACACCAGCAGGCAGTATGGGGTAAAGTATCTTGCCCAAGGACACAACGACCAGGAGGATCGAACTGGCGACCTTCCGGTTACAGATGTGCTTCCCAACCCCCTGAGCCATGTAAAGTTATGATGTCCACATATTAAGACCATCTGCAGTGGTTGGTTTACAGACAAACCAACAGGGCTGAGCTGCTGAAGGAAGGCTGTCAATTTTTTGTGTTTGTTTTTATCCCTTTTCTTTTAAGACTTCTGCTTACTGCAACATTAAAAGCCAAATTTGACTGTTTTTTCAGTCTAATCGTCAGAACATCTGGAAATGTAACAACCCGCAACACATTAGCAAATAATCTTTATGGATTCAGATGTGAACCAACACAGCAAGGCTTTTTAGCATATTTCCCCAGGTGTACTTTTTTTCAAGGAATGACTAACTCACATAAATGAGCTGCAAATACATGTTGTGTGGGTGTTTCACTATCCCCCATCTATATTCATAAGAGCTGCAACACTCGGGGTTTATCCTTTTAATGTGCTAAACTGACAACTCCAGTACACACCGCACAGCACACACAAAACATCAAATGAGCAGGAGTTCATCTGGTTCATTGCTAGATGCTATTTATCCATTTTAAAACAAAAAATGCCACATGTAATTTTGCTGCAGGCATATCGGAAACACAGATGGTGATGACTGTAATATATTGGGTGTGCTGGGAGTGCTGTTAATTTCCAGCTTGTTCTGAGTACTCCTCCTGCCACCAGAGGGCAGACATGTGTTGTAATTGTGGAGTAATTTGAAATTTAAAAAGCCATTATTTCTTGAGCTCCCATTTGTTTTTTCTGGCAGTTATGATACCATACATGGTGACAGATGTCTGTCAAGAACAGATTTAGCAAGTGCAGTTCAACAGCCATATTCGTCTTTCACGTGCCGCAGTCACAGCTATCTGCTAAGCAGAGAGCAGGTTGGCTAGGTACGTGGCTTGATGAGGAAGGCAGAGAAATCTACAAGAGTCTGAACTGGGCGGACAGGAAGAAAGAGGACCTCACTAAGATACTGAATAGGTTTGCCATCTACATAAAACCAAGGGAAACTAAGCTAATTGTTTGTCATTGCTTCAACAGGGAAGGCCAAGTGAAAGTTTTGACCGCTTTGAATAGGATTAGGGTTGCTTTTAACGGACTGTTGGACTCACTGCAGATGGTCTTAAGCCAGACCCAGCTAAAGTTGAGGCATTATTTGCATGGCTTCACCCTCTGATAAAAAAGGTCTAAGGTGTTTTCTGAGGTTTGTCACATATTTC
Organism: Haplochromis burtoni; assembly: GCF_018398535.1. Taxonomy (NCBI): domain Eukaryota; kingdom Metazoa; phylum Chordata; class Actinopteri; order Cichliformes; family Cichlidae; genus Haplochromis; species Haplochromis burtoni. The sequence continues at coordinate 558,055 of NW_024582421.1, forward strand.
ACCAAGGTTAAGGGAGTGAAGAAGATGCATCCCTGTGACATTTACTGAAAAGCAACATGGAGTTTGCTTGGCAGCCAAATCATCAGAAAGATTCTGATAAGTTGAGGAGATAATTTAACCATTTAAATAAGCTGTGTTGGATCAAGATAACACATCACACATCAAAACCTGCAGGACTCTGGCCCTTGAGGCCTGGAGTTCCCCACAACTGGTCTAGGCTTCTAACAGATGCAGAAACGAGCTATGCACAAATAGAAAAGGAAATGCTGTATATCGTCCACGTTTGCACCAAGTTTCATCATTACATCTTTGGTAAACAGGTCACAGTTTTCAATGACCAAAAACCAATTCAAGACATTTTCAATGAAGGAAAGTGAGCAGCAAGCATACACAGAGAAAGAACTGCAAGTTTTGCCAACCCATCGGGGATAGCCTGAGAACAGAAGAGATAGTCCTGTTGCCATTCAACCATACTGGAACTTGAGAAGCCAACCAATTTTAGGGTTTCCCCATCTGCTCAATCCCACTTTCACCTCTTCCCTACTCATTTTCCCTTTTAGATGTAAAGTCACCATCCACAATGTGGGAAACAGAAAATAGAGCTATATTTTATATTCCTTTTCTTTGAGTTGTGATCTCTTATTTTTAGTTAAGAGAAAGCTCTCCAGAGACCAGTGCGGTGTGGTGGTCCGAAAGGACAGTTGGAGGTGAGCTTCCCTCCCTCCAGGACATGTACAGGAAGCGGTGCCTGAGGAAAGCGGGGAGGATCATCAAAGACTCCAGTCACCCGAGACTGTTCAGACTACTTCTGTCAGGCAGGAGGTACTGCAGTATCCGGTCCCGAACCAGCAGACTGAGGGACAGCTTTTTCCATCAGGCCACCAGACTGCTGAAAACTGACTACACTTCATAGACACTTCTAGTGTTGGGAAGGTTACTTTTAAAATGTATTCCACTACAGATTACAGAATACATGCCCCAAAATGTATTTTGTAACGTATTCCGTTACGTTACTCAATGAGAGTAACGTATTCTGAATACTTTGGATTACTTAATATATTATCATGCCTTTTACATCTACATGAATGTACTATTGCTGTGTGATTTATTACTATTACTGAGGGTTACTCGCCATACCAATACCAACTAGATTTTTAAATCTTAATATAAAATGAGTAACAGTAGGGTGGACATTAGGTAAGGCTGCACTTCTTGCAGCGATCTCGTATAGAAAACTATTCCGCGCGTATATAAAACAGGTCTGCGGCTCTGAACCGTAGTACAGGGACCTCTGGCTAATACGTCAGGTTCCGTGTCGAACCCGTAGCTGAAAAGTAGCTTTACTTTGTTGTCTGGATCAACTTTGCTAGCGAGAGACAGAGAGAGGCGTTGAAAGGCTGCTCCAACAGAACTTATTGTTTTGAAGGAAAACACGAACACAGTGTACAGTCGAGTCTTAATAGCTTACTTATAACTGGGCTCGTCAGGCACTCTTTTTAGCTGCAGTGGTTATTATTATATTTACATGCTTCCATCTCCCGTTTCTGCTTGTACTTTTTGACTGTCCTTTTTCTCTCTCCCTCGCGCTCACAGACACATAACGGGTATGGCAGTCCATTCTCCCTGCAGCATGGACTACACTGCCCATGAAGCTACATTCTTTAGGGTGATGCCCGTAACACTCTGCCTATTGCCTTTATGTTAAATAATTTTTTGAATAATAATTTTTAAAAGTATTTCTTCACGACATTATGTTGGCCGCAAGTAGGGGTGACATGGGCCGCGAGATTGAAAAACACGCATTAGAGCCTCTTATTGCGTGTTTTGTTTGTGATTCCACCGGTGTGGAATTACCAAAAATAGAGAGGGCATAGCCTAACATATGAAACAAAAGGGGTTACATGAATAGGATGAGGGACCTATGGATTCTTCGATACCCAACATCCACAATGACGGTGAAACAACTAGTAGCTCAGTGTTCCAACATTCGAAAGAAGGGACTGCTCTCACAGCTAGAGATTGACGAGGTACAACATAAATGCTACGGCAAGGGGGAGCCAGGACGCCAGGTCAGGGGGGAGATATCATCACCCCCACCCGAAATTGGGTACAAAGCCCCAAGTACGATAGGAGAAGGATCGTTGAGTGCGAGAGGAACTGACCTGAAAGATAGGATCATGGCCAAGCTTGAAACCTGGATCCCCCGTAGCCGGTTACCAAGATTACGTGAAGTACCCTCAGAAGGTCTGCTCGATGATGTTAATGCAGCACTATGAATGATACCTACAGCCATGATTACCGACACTAACAAGCTGATCTACAATACGGCAGCAGTGATCAGTGAGATGCTTGGCTACAAGTTGAACAGC
>NW_024582421.1:561240-568070 GCF_018398535.1 Haplochromis burtoni
ATATATATATATATATGTACACCACTATTGCTTGTGAAGCTTGCACACAAGAACTTCCCTCACATGTGCTGTACCAGTGTACCAGTAATGCGATGTGACAATAAAAGTGATTTGATTTGATGAGTATTCTTAGTTTTGTATTTTCTTTTTTGTTTATTTTTAAGGGTTTGTGGTTAAAGTCTTATAGTTTTGATTGTATTTTTTCAGTGTATTCTTTGTCTGTTTCCCCAGTCATGTCTCTGTTTATTCTCCCTTTGTGTTTGTCAAGTCTGTATGTCTCAGCCTTAATGGTAGCATCCTGTTTTATTTTGATAGTTTCTTGTCCCGCTTGTATTCAGTTTTGCTTCCCCTGTCTGACTAAGTTCACTTGTGCCTTCTTTTGCCCAGCTGTTTTGCATCTTCCTAGTTACCTCGTGTGCGTATTAAAGTCCTCAGTTTCCCTCTAGTCTTCATCATGTCATTGTTGTACTCCTCGATGTTGTGTACTCACCTTATGTTTTCGTTAAGCTTGCTGGTGCTAGCTAATAAAGCTGCACTTTGAGTTTACTTTAGTCTGAGGGTTCCTGCATTTTGGGTATGCTCTCCACCTACCACACAGCACGCCTTGACAATATTTTCTGTTACTGAAGCGTGCAGAGGACTTAAGCCGTGAATTGATTACACACTGGATAATGAATTCAAATGATTTTCTTGTAAATCAGTAAACAGTCAGTTTAATTTTCACCATTCAAATTTGTTCTGTTGGAGTTTTATTGGTAACTCATTGAAGTGTTATTGAGTATTCATAATCAGCCACTTTGCACGTACAGTGAGTGAAAGCATTGGGTAAACTGAATCCGACCAAATTAAATCAAGCTATCAGAACTGAATGGACTCCTATTGATAAGAGAGTTAGAACAACTAAAAGAAACTTTGATTAACATGAAAGGTTAATCGAATTAAGAAATTAAGACATATATGTATGTAGACTTACTGGTCATTTAATCTAGCTAATTTTAACTGATGCCCAATGCCGGTAAGCTATCGTGTCCTAAATGTTATGCAGCTACAGTATCTGCAACTAGATGGTGAATCACTGTTGAGAAACCCCATAAATCTGTGAATCTTGGCCTATCCTTTTGTTACCACTATTAGTACAAGGTCACGGATACAAGCAGCGGAAATGAGTTTTCTCTGAAAGGTGGATGGGCTGTTCCTTAGCGATAGGGTGATGAGATCATTCATTTGGGAGGGGTTCAGCGTAGAGCCGCTACTCTTCCACATCGAAAGGATACGGCTAACTCCGTCATCTCCTGGGTAAAGTCTTCAGACCAGGCATGTGTTAGCAGCCAGAGGCCACAACATAGACCCGGGTATGCTGGAGCGATTACATCTGTCAGCTGTCCTGGGAAACACTTGACATTTCCCCGGATAAGCTGGGGGAAGTGGTAAAATGGCCTGTATTTGTATAGCGCTTTACTAGTCCCTAAGGACCCCAAAGCGCTTTACACAACCAGTCATCCACCCATTCACACACACATTCACACACTAATGTGTTATGTTAGATTTTACCTTGTTCAAGTGGTTGTCATGAATTTTCAACAATCTGCATCATTAATAATGCACAGCAAGTCGCGATTTATTCATCTTCCAGATGTTCTCATATTTTAGAAATACATGAACATATATTACATTTATATTTTTTCATATCATATATATAAGTATTTTTCTTCTTCGCTGTCTGGATCATAACATGTAATGTTGATAATGCACAATGCAAGGTGACGCACAGTTAATCAACATGATTCGTTATCGAAGAATGTCATAAATGGCTTAAAACGCCTTTCTTATCAGTTTTTGACATTTTCCATTAAACGGTTTTGACATTTAACTAAATATTTTAGTGTTTCTTAGTTTTAGACTAGTCAATTAGTCTACTTTTTTCCCCTCATTTAGTTGAGTAAGAATTTAGTCGCTTTCCTAGTGTGCAGATGGGTAGGTAATTATTACACTAATGCAAAAGTGCTATACCATTTGCAAAAGAAATACAGCCCGCTGACATGACAATATAATCCACAGTTTGTATATTCAGTGCATGATTCCAAATGACTCATCATTGTTCACAAATGCCAATTAATGGCATGAAAGCCAAGTTTCATAAATGCCACCTTCTTGAATTAGATACATCGATCATAATCTCTCTCTCATCCTGCTCTTTGGCTGGATAATTGATGTCTCTCTCCTGGTTTGGTTTTCTTAGTGTGAGATCAGATATGCAACTTGGAGTTCTCTATAAGACGACTCGCTCAGTTAAAGTACTTTTCTGCATTTTTTTGAATAAAACAATTTGGTTAAGCCTCAACATACAGGTGTAAAGAATTAAAACTTTGAGCGAGAAAATGTCTTGTGCCTTTTTGTGCCATTTATTTTTCCTGTCTTCTCCTTTTCCTATTAAAATATAATTAATCATAAAATATAAAAAACACACCTTTATTAATTGTATTCTAGCTTTCATGTGGTATTTTCTGTTCGTAAATACCCATAATAAAACATAGCTGATTCCTAATATAGCTAAAATAATCTCTTTCCTTGCCTGGCTGCATCTGTTTAATGTTAAATTATGCAAATCAAATCAGAACATAGCACAGCAGATGTGAAGCATAGCCCTGCTTGTCGGATTACTAGGGTACATGGTGCACTGATTAGAAGTGATATTAGTGGATAATGTTTAGATTAGGTATTAATCTATATCTGCAGACATAACATGGCTGGATCCCTTCACACACAGAAGTAAAGGAAGAGTTTTTCTTTTTGTATGAGTCTAGATATCTCAGCGGAAGCAGAAAACCTTCAGTGTGTATTTTTTTTCCTAAAAGGGTGGGAAAGAAATGTGTGGATTTCAATATAATAAACCCGAAAAATATTTAAGGAGTGACAGACAGTCGTCAGTGTTCGCTTTGTGCATTATTGGATGTTATGGAGGATATTTGTTTAATTATGGCATTTAAATGTTTTATTTTTTTATGCTTATGCTTACTAATCTCATGCTGTCGTTAGTAAATAAGTCATATTAATATTGTAATTTGCTTTGCATAATAAGGTTTGCAGGACAGAACTGTGGGACCATTGACTTGCAGGGACATTGAAAACAGTGAGAATGTTAACAGGAGAAGAGAGCTGATCCATAATTCATACAAACCCAAACAACAGCAGGACCAGAGAATTAATCGGTACAAGATGGAGGGTTTGTGACTCAAATGCAGCAAACAGATGCAACATGTTTTCCCCCCATCTCTACCATTCTACAGATATATAGATGATAATAAAGGGCATGTGAGTGAGAAGTACATGTTATCAACATGTACTTCTCACTCTCTCTTTCCACCAATTGACCTTAGAACTGAAGAAGCTTCTCGGATGAGAGGTGAAACGTCTTCAAGCAACTTAAAGAAGTCCAGACGCTTTTCTTTGCAAGCATCTTTGACCACTCTCTCTTTCCTTCACATACACACACTGGACCGCAAGTAGAGGATCTGCAAATCTGATCTAAGTTTCGTACAAAAAATGATCACATACGAGCCTGACAGAAGTTGCTATCCTACAAATAGAGTAGGAGAGCTCAAAAAACACACAACAGCGGTAAAACCTTGACAGGCTATGCTGATAATTACTTAACATTAACACTGTATCCTTCACAGGAAGCTGACACCCTGCATATAAGCTCTAAAATCATCTTTGTTCTGACTATGTATTATGCAACCACCAGCTCCAGGCTAACACATTTTAAAGGATGTGTTTTGTGACGTAAAAGTATGACGACACAGCAAGTGTTAGTGATAATGAACAGGATTCCACATTTACTAAGCTGTATTAGTTTCCTTTTTTAAAAAACAGAAAGAAGACTTTTACTTGCCAGCACAATCTGTGAGTGTTCTAACCCTGAATATAATTAGCCATTTACTATGCTAATTTGTTAGCATGGAGCAATGGGGGTGAATGATGTACTAGGTACATACTTCTGGTTTCAGTGTGCCAAAGCAAATGAAAAATGAGTCACAACAACACAAACACAGTTGTTTGTTTAATTCAGCGGAGTGTTTGTTGTGGTGTCTGTGAATGAGAAGCGCCTGTATCTGACAACAGTGGGAATCAATGAGTGTCGGCATGGCTAATATATCAGAGAGAGCCTTATGCTTTTGAATCTAGTGAGGTTGTGCTCTCTGTCTAAAGTCTTTCTGCTCAGAGATGTTGATATTTGATATTAGTCATCAGATGCTGACAAGAGGCTGATAGTTTGACCCCATCACCAAAGGTGAGCATCAACCTCTCAATCAAAACGAGACTCTTAACCTTTTTCCTCCTCCTCATCCCTACATACACCTCTGAACATCGCACTAATCCATCCTTTCAACTTGTCTTTTGACTGCAAAATACAAGAATCCTTGGCCTTCTGTCTTCACATCACACCTAAGTTGAGTCTCATTTGTGACCCATGTGTCATGTCTTAGCACACTAATGGAGATTCTGGCACCAAGGAAGTGCTGTCACTTGATGAATCTACATATGCACAGTCTATCACAAATAAAGTTCTTCATGCAGCCTTTGTACTGCTTACTCAAACTGCTCACTGTTTTTATATAAATGACATGTATTTCTGAGAAAATATAACTTTATTCTTTCACACTTCCGGGCCCAACACTGCCCTCACCTTAAGCCATTTCTCCCATTTCTTTGATCACTGCATTTACTCCCTTCTTTTGGTCACTCACATCAGTTCAATCTGATCCAATTCAAATGTGTTTTATTGGTCAAAAAAGAAGTGCCTCTTCAAGCAAAAACTTCTCTCACTCCCTCTCCATATCTGTACTTCTTTTCATTCACTGACTCAACAGGCCAGAAAAAACATCTGAAACCATCTCTCTGTTCGATCCATTCTTCAACATTCAGAGTTTAACTGCATGGTCCCCTTTTTTTCTGTTATTTCTAAACATTTAAAACTGAAGGATTGCCTTCTGTCCACCAATAGTATTAATTTGATAATTACCTAAACAATTAGTAATGAGCCTGATCATATTATTTATTCTATTGATGCATATATAGTGATATCTTAAAGCAAACAAATGGTCATGCAAGCACCTCTTGACTGTTAAATCTGACCTACCTCAGTGAGGTGGGGGTTGGGGTTGAATCCACACTGGTTGCAGACAGTGGCCTTGCACTGGGTGCAGGTGTTGTAGTTGGGTACAGCCGGTGGGTTAGACAGCTCTGTGGTGGTGCACACTGGGCACAGCTTGCTGCTCGGCATGGGTGCTATCTGTGGCACTGAGTATGGTGAGGTGGGTGTCACACCACGGTCAGGAGACAAAGAAGGAGACCGACCTGTCCTGGAACCGCCGGAACCACTGAAGTCAACTTGGAGGTTTCGGCGAGAGGCATGTTGACCAGGACTTTGACCTCCATGACCCCCCATGCTAGACCCAGCTGGACCGTGACCCATCCCTTGACCAGACCCTGGACCCTGCCCCATTCCAGAGGCCTGGCTGGACTGCATATGTCTAGGAGAGGTAGGAGCTTCGTGAGTGGCCAGGCGGTAAGGCTCACCAGCTCTTGACCCTATTCCTCCACTGCCCATTCCTCCTCCCATTCCCCCCATTCCTCCTGCTATTCCCCCCATTCCTCCTCCCATTCCCCCCATCCCTCCTCCACCTAATCCTCCCATTCCTCCCATCCCTCCTCCCATTCCCCCCATCCCGCCTCCACCTATTCCTCCCATAACTCCTCCCATTCCCCCCATCCCGCCTCCTCCCATCCCACCTCCTCCCATTCCACCCATTCCTCCTCCTCCCATTCCTCCCATCCCACCTCCTCCCATTCCACCCATCCCTCCTCCTCCCATTCCTCCTCCTCCATGGCCTCCTTGTTGCATGCCAGGCTTGGGACTACCCATTGAACCCATTGGACCCCTAGAAGAGACAAAGCAAAGGAAAAAAAGTCAAAATCAGACGTTTCTGTTAAAATCTCTAAAACAGAAATTCATTCAACCTTCCCAAAAAGTGACAGCACACTGGCACTGCAGGTTAACTGATATTTAAGGAATTTGGATCAGGATATTGTTTCTTACACTGACCATAACCAAAATTATACTAAGGCACAAGTGTCATAAACAAATAAACAGTGGGCTTCTCTGGAAGGCAGTGTTCCAGCAGTAAACATTGTTGCAAATGTTTTCATAAGTAGCTTACATTGTCTACATTAATCTAGGTTCTTAAGCAGAATTACATTTATTTGTGGGTAACAGTCGAGATTACATTAAAATATGCCCAGTTAACACATCTACTGTATGGCAGTCCTTCCAGGATGCTTGTATTATCAGTATATAGGATAATAAGTTCATGGCTGATTATTGCTGGGACTAAATCACTCTGTACTGAAACACCAAAACATTGCCATTTATTTGTTTCTATTTCTTGCATATAGGTCAGACAAAGACTAAAAACTTTTTGTCTACAAAGGCAACACTGTATGTATTGTTGTAATAAGTAAGAAAAAATAATGATTATTGCTTTGGTCTGAGTTTACTTTGATTTTCTCTTGTCTAAACAGGGTTAAAAGTAAACATACAGGCTTAAATATAAAGATGCATTCACTTAAAGCTTTTAATTAGTCAGGCTAAAGACTCTATTTTTAACTTGGAAAGGCCAAGGCAATTAACTTCTCATTAGTGATCACAGTTGACTACAGCTGGTATTTTCTCTTTGCAGGCATAAAAAGGAATTGTTTAACAGCACTCGGTAAGCTGACTGCCACTCAGAACAATTGAAAAGTCAAATAAACTCAGTGAAGATATATAT
>NW_024582421.1:582520-594159 GCF_018398535.1 Haplochromis burtoni
TAAGCCTCATGGTTCATTCAAATATATTTTCTGCAGCTGTGGAAAAGAAAATGAAATGAGCAGCGCTGGGATACCAAACACAGTTTTGTTTTGTTTTTTTTTATTTAAAGTACTATTAAATGAGTGGATCCTACAGGAGAATTAAGCCTATAAATTTTTACTGCATTCTACCAGAATCAATTATCTCTTCACTGCCAGAGAAACAATGGCAGCAGCAACTTTAAAAACCAGCAAAAGAATTATATATTCATTCACTGGACTCTGAACATCCACAGGCATAAACAAATTAACAGAACAGAGCTGGCTGTAGCTAGCCAGCACACACACACACACACACACACACACACACACACACACACACATCATGATTCTGTAGTGAATATTTGAAGTGAGTCTCACTGACATGTACAGCATTAAGCATTCAAAGAAAAAAATATTTCTGACTTTTGGATATTTGGTGGTGAAGCATTAAAACATTTTTGCATGTGAGTCTCAATCCATCTATCCATCCATCTTCTCGAGGTTTTGGGGGTGGGAGGGGTCGGAGGCAGCTATCTATAGCCTATCCGAGGTAATACGCAGTACGCCTTAAACAGGTCGCCAGTCTATCTCAGAGACAACAGAGATTCAAACAATCGTTCACGTTCACAATAAAACCTGTAGGTAATTTTGAATGACCAACCACCCTACCATACATCAGACTGTAGGATGAAGCCAGAGTACTTGGAGAGAAGGTGCACAGGTAAGGGGATTTTAACCCAGGGCCTTCTTGGTATGAGGTGACAGAGTTAACCATTCCAGATATAAATACTTTTTCTTTAATTCTGCTAATTTTAAGCACATTAACAAATTAAGACAAGTGAATCAACACGTAATAGATTGCTAAAACACTAACTTTGTGTTCATGTCTTAATTCAAAACCCCAAAGAGTTGCTGCTCTAACTGGCCTCCAGTGTGTACACTAGTGTACAGTATGAAGCGTTCACACAACGCACCCCACAACGAACCCCACAACGAACACAATGCATGTGTAAAGAATTATGTTTTATTCTGTTTATTCTTTTTTTTATTATATGTGCTGTTATTAACTGAACGGGTTTTGTTCAAATGGAAAATGTTGATTTACTCTGAGCTTCAGCGTCACAATGGAGACTGACAAATGTTTCCGTCTATTTCTCCTCTCATCGAAAAGTTTTCTTCTTGTGGATACTCCGTCCGTGAAGAAATATCTGTCTGCCTCTATTTTTTCTCCAGTTTTCTATCTGTGCTTATTTTCTATCATTGACCTTTGCAATTTGTAAAAAAATTCTCTTGCTCCTGCTCTTTTTGCTGACTGTCTAACATTTTGTTGCCTGTCTGTCTCTACCCATATCCTCGCTCCTCTGTTGTTTTGTTTTTCCGCTCTCTTTTTTTGTCTTTTGTCGATTCTCTTCTTTTTTCTCTCGCGACATTTTCATTTCCGCTCTTGAAAGGGAAGTGGCCCTTAAGCGACCCTGTTTGTCTTTCCTACACAAAGTCTGTCGGTCAAAGAAACAACCTTTTCTATTCTGAAGTGGAGATGAAAAAACAAACATATTTACCAGAAAAACAGAGACACTGAGTGTCAGTGTGTATTTGTGTGTGTGTTTTATAGAGAAAAGGGTGACTCAACAAAAACCTACAAGTTCATTCACCAAGCAGAGACTGAACAGCACAAGACTTAAAGCTGACAGAGAAATGGATTATAGGACAGCAAACATAGGGTTGATTCTGATTGTATTGAGCTATCACTACATGGTCTGTTTTTTAAACCACTCTCTAGTCCCTTAAAGCCAGTATATTTATTGCCTGGTATATATCCACAACACTGGCCCCTAAAAAATCCATAATTTAATAATAGTATGGTGTATACAGTACAAGCTGTTTCAAAATTTCTTCCATAATAAAAAAAAACATTTCAGGGACATGAGACTTAGCATTGAGTGGCATGGCAGCTATCAGTAATGCTCCAAAAGGATTTAAAAAAAAGAGAGAAGTCATTAAAGTAGTCATTTTCCACATCTTCCTGTACTCTTTTCTTCTAGCTAGCTATTAGCACCAGTAAGCTGGACTGCTCTAGTGTATTTACAGTCCTCTTGTGAAAAACTAAGTACACCCCATGATTGAGTAGCTTGTAGAACCACCTTTAGCAGCACTAACTGTTTCCTGTATAACTTTATCAGTCTGTGGAGGGATTTTGGCCCTTGCTTCAGTTAATTGAGATTTGCAGTTATCTGTTGATGCACAGCTCTCTTGAGGTTCCACCACTGCATTTCAATCAAACTGAGGTCTTTGACTGGGTCAAAGCAACTCTTTGATTCTTTTCTTTCTCAGCCACTCTGTTGTAGATTCGCTGCTACGCCTGGGATCATTGTCCTGAAGCATAATCCAGTTTCAACCAAGCTTTAGCTTAGATGGCCTCATATTTGACACCAAAATATCACCCAGTCATGAACGTTTGTCATGCTAACTGATACATGTAGAGATGTAAGTTTTAGGTGTTTTTGCACTTTCTCTGAGCATTATATGTTCTAATCTTGGGATGAATTTCCAATCCTGGGTAAACTGTGACAAAACGCCAGCACACACCAGAATACCTATCAAAACTTCTGCTTTTATACAGGTGATCACACTTGCTGATGATTAAGTCAGATGCACTGGATTAGCATCACTTTGCTGATAATTCCAGTGAAAGCAATAAGGGTGTACTTAGTTTTCCTTTTCCATGTGACTGTATATCTTTGATGCTTAATATTTTTCTGCCTTTTCACACTTTATCTTCCATAAATGGACCACCACTGTGCAATACCAATTCCATGTGCAATAACTCAACTGTATATACATAACACTATTTATTACATATTACTTACGTCTTGTATATTGTACATTTTATATATATATATATGTTTTTCCCTATGTTAATACTGTCCATATGTACATAGCGCTGCAGAACTGTACCCCCCCAGCATGGTTTACACTGGATGTAGGAGATTCTACTGTATCTCATTGTACAACTGTATAGTGACAATAAAGGCATTCTATTCTATTCTATTCTATTCTATTCTATCAAGCAGAGCAATTAATTTAAATACATTTTTAAAAGAAAAAAAAATGAATTGTTTTCGTATCCTTAAAAATCACTATTTGAAAACAGTTTTTCATGCATACTTCAGAACTAATAGTAAAAAACCCAAAAATGTAAAGGTTAAGGAAAATGTTGTTTTAAAGAAGACAGCATCATGAATTGCTGTGAGTGTGGTCGACATAGGTGACAGTCCAAATAATAGGAACAGCCTTTCTCTCTGTGTGTTTACACAGTTTGGCTTTGCATCACACTGGAGACATTCATCACTGTCGCAGCCAGCCTTTAATGACCCAGTACAAATGCTTGTTCAGTCAAAGTGATTTCACCCACTCCCATTATAACCCTTAATTTACTCTGATTGTGGATGAGAGGGCTAAAGCTTGTCTGCCAATCATATATAAGTGACATTGACAGAGACAGATGAATTCAGAGGGCAAGACACAAACAGAGAAATGAGATGAAAATGTCACAGTAAGCAAATGTTAATCTGAGTGGTACTTCTTCATAAGCTGGAGTATGCCTAAAGGATGCATCATTATTGTGGTCACTTTTCAGACTGATTAGTAATCAGATCAGCTCTATATTGTCAGAATCAACTTTGACTAGTCTGGACTAAATGCTGACAGGCATTATTCTAAATTAATTTTGAGTCATTTTTTATTGCTATTTTTGACCTACAGCTGCTTAGCTGAGGCTTTAAAAAAATCAAATCTTATAAAGACAAACATCTACAGCTGTTTTAGACTGGCTAATTCCACATTTTAGGTGTTAAATCTATTAAATGAGTACCTGTTTTTTTTTTAGCAGTACTTTATGTGTTCAGTACTAGTTTATGTAGATTTACTGTTTTATTCATAAAAATTGGATTTTTGCTTCCACTCCACTTCAACTTGTCATCTAAGTGATTACATTTTGAAATTGTACTTTTACATTGTTCACTGAATTATCAGCTAAACCACTATTGAAAATATGACTGATGACATCAATTCATAATTCAGACTTCATTTGCAGTCCTAGAAAACCCCAGAGGAGATGCTTTCAGTTGCTATTGATCTTAGCTCTAGCATCCTTCTCTGCCACTTTATATGCACAGCAAATAGAGCTTCGGGTGGGATTTACCTGATCTTATTCTCCCTCGATTGGTCCATTCCTTTTGCCATCTCAGTACTCGAAGCAAAACAACTCTATTTGGATTGTTGGTGGACCCAAATTAAACATCTATTTCCTCCTTCTCCTTCATTCCTCTCCTACCTCCATTTCTTCCCACTCAGGGCTATGGGAGAATTGCTTTTGTACGGCCCATTTATTTCCATCTGCATCCTCTTCTCTCCCATTATTTTTTTTTGTTCTTTCCTCTTCTCTTCTGTTCCCTTTTTCTCATCCCCTTCTCACCTTTCAGCATTTCCTCTCAGTTCCTGATGCATGGCTCAGACTACAGGAGTTTTGGGCTGCTCGATCCCAAATTCACACCCTCTGATATTTATAGGGGGAACTGGATCCAGAACCTAAGTCAGTGTGGATGCTCAGACCAGATTATCTCACTATATAGGTAATGAGGCAGTCTGCACAAAGACAGTGAGGTCTGAAACTGAAACTGCATGAGACAAAAAGCTGCTGTAAAGGTGCTGTAGTAATGTTGCCTTTACAGTATTACTCTGAGTAATGCTAACTTTAGCTAGCATACTATTGTTGTATGTGAGTTGTGGACTGAGTTGAAGAGGAGCGTGTGTGCACCTGCCTTGGACCTTCCCTCCCCTTCGGACCTCCCTCCACCCCCTGGAGCCTCACTGTATATATGTATATATCCTCACTTGGTGCCACATTGTAAATAAATCCCTCACCTTCTCTCTAAAACTTCAGAGTCCTGCGAGTGAGTCCTCTGCCTAATAATCTGTGACACCTGTATTGTCTGCATCTCCCCAAACATGTTCTCATCCACGTTCACGAAGACTCCGGCTCTGTTTTATCCCATTCAGAGTAAAGCTGTTTCCCACAGCAGCCACTTCAAAACTGTGTCTGTCCAGTTCCACCCACTGTAGTTTACAAATATGACAACCTTCCTTTGCTCCTCCTTTTTCCTTTTGTTGTTTCACATTTATGTTCTCTTCTTTGGAAAAACTCTCAGTAGATATGAATATTAGTTTGGCAAAAGTTCTATAATTGTTTACTAAGTGCATTCTGTGCACATTGTGGATAAACTGGTCTTTGATGAGAAGCTGATGGGTGATAAATTATGATAAATTAACAGACTATTACAAACTTGCATCAGTGTCTGCAGTAAGTGATGGTACCTGCAGTGTCTTAACCATTAAACAGGCTAATGTAGGAAACGGATACGACTGGCTTCTCAAAATATGTCCGCTGTAAACATGCTTCTGCAGTCAGCAGCTAGGAGACTCGACACAGACCCAAGATCCAGTGAAACAGTTATCTAAATGTTGTGTTTCCTGTTTGTAAGCCCAGAAAATAAAACGACGAGGATGTTCAGTCTTTTAAAATCAGTTACATTACAGACAATAGTTATGTTAGGCTGTGTTCTGCCAGGGAAAACTGACTATGTCAGAATAATAGCAACATTAAAAAAAACTAAGGTTGACAAAACATAACTTAATCGCATGCAATGATGTACATTTTTTTATTTCACATTTCATGTTATATGTTAATCCAACAGGTTATTTTTTTAGTGTGGCGGTTCACATGCTGGACATTACCTGATATTTTAAAAATAAACTGAATGAAAAACAAGCATCTATTGATTCTCATGTGGCACACCAAAGCACTTTTTGTAGGAAGTGAACAACAAGAACTTGACAAAGACAATATCCACACAACTACCCACGCACAAACATTTATATTAGAGCCTATCATTGTTTTTAAGAGTGAGTGGGCAGCTTCGCACGCTATTATCTGTGTGACAAGACAGAATAAGTCTGAATTAAACCTCAAAAAGTTGTTTTTAGGTCATCTAAATTCAATTTTATAGACAGACAGACAGACAGATAGATAGATAGATAGATAGATAGATAGATAGATAGATAGATAATATACCATTAAATTACAACAACAGATGGCTCAAGGTGCTTTATATTGTAAGGTAAAGACCCTACAGTAACACAGAGAAAACCCTGTAATAATCAACAATCAGACGACCGCCTTTAAGAAAGCATTTCTTCCTTTTAAGAGGAAGAAACCTACAGCAGATGCACAGGACAAACAGGTCACTGAAACTAAAAATTTGCTTTAAATTGCTGATTGGTTCAGTTAATCGGTTCTTATGATCAGCTGGCCTAAACGATTCATGCAGTTTTGATAAGATTGGGCTTCATGTAATTTGGATTTTTGATGCTCACATCTGTGCCAGAAAGTGAGATTTGTAAAAGGCTGGTGTGGTAAATTCACAGTGCAACTAATGAGACCGTTTCTAGATGTACATAGATGTAAATAGCTTGAAAGTGTTGTTTATTTTCTTAAAAAAACAGGTTGTGCTAATACCAGTCTTTGTATGTGGAGATTATATTTTGTGGCCATCTGTTCACAGCAATGTACTCAACAAACTAGTTGTTCAAAAAAAGACAGTCAGTTCCTTCATTGTACATGCAAACATTGACATCTGTTCATCTAGATCTCAGGTTTTGCAGTCCTACCGTGACCAGTATTTAACATTTTGACCCATGTTTGCAGGGAAGGTGTGCAATGCTATCATGGAAAGTCACCATAAACAGATGAGAATACTTTGGCTTCCACTTTATGATTAAAACACATCTAAACAATGTACGCAGCTGTATAAAAGCAAATGGTAAATGGACTGGTTCTTATATAGTGCTTTTCCACTCTATCTGAGCTATCAAAGTGATTTACTTACCTCATTCACCCATTCACACCCATTTGCACAAGCACTTTTTTCTATGCTCTTTCTAAGTGCTTTCTATCTAACACGCGTTCATACAAAGTATCAGAGAGCAACTTGGGGTTATTATCTTGCCCAAGGATATTTGGCACCACTAACCAGTTAGCTTTTTGTGATATTTAAATTCAGCACATCAAAATCTATACGAAATAGAACGTTTTTCAACTCAGACCTCGGATACAATAATACATCTTGCAGTCAGTGATAATACTATCTAAGATATGTCAGTTGCTTAACCTAACAGTATGCTATAACCTGTGCGTATTAAGTCTCAAGGCGATAATCTTGTCTTTCATGGTGAAAATGCTGTCCTGTGGTTGGAATTTACGATTTAAATTTTAAAAAGGAAGTAAGAAAAGTATTCATGTTTCATGTTTTAAATTAATCCCATCTCATGAAAATATCCTTTGAGATTGGTGTTGATTTGGGTTTGTTTATTCATACCAATAAAACAAAACGTTCTCCAACTTTTGCATCTGTGACAGCTTAAGGGTTTACCATGTATACTGCTTCAAATTCTGCAGACAGGGTAGTTTAATCTCTTAGCATGTACTCACTTGATAAAGACAAAGCTTTGACTTAATGAGGGAATGGCAACACTTTAAACAGCTGTGCCATTCTCTGTGGGTGTGGGGCACTTTCACATACGCACATTTGGAGGCATATATTCAAGTGCACCATGTACAGGATGCATATTTATGCAAATTTACAAGCATAAAAACATTACAGTAAACACACAGTAGCAGACGAAGATCATTTTTACCAATCGGAGTCACTCTGAGGTAGTGCACAGTAAGAGGCTTTGCTGCAAATGTGGTTGTAATGATCCCACACAGTGCTGAGAAAAGGCCAAAGCAGCCTGGATTTAAACATCCTACAAGGCTAAATAAAGTGATGTCAAGGCCTCCTCCCCAAAAAAACTGACACCTACTCTGGCTTCAGCTAAAGAAAGTTGTAGATTGTTATGGAAATATTACTGTTTTATCCTGAAACAGACCTGAAGGACAGCAGAAACAAGTTTGCAGTCTTGTACAAAAAACCTGCCGCGCATAGGATCATTTCAGCTTATTCAAGTCCTTGGATTGGACCTCTGGTTTGTGGTGTTGGTGCCTTTGAAGCATTTTGAAACTCTTTTTAAATCATCTGATAAATGTCCAATATGTTTGATACAAAGATGTGCTCTTATTTTTTGGATGTTTGAATTTGTATATTAAATATTAAGTCGCAAATATCTGAGTAAGTGTGAGAAATCCATACAGTCTAGCTTTAACTTATCCAAATTTGGTCACAAAAAGAACATTTTAAAACAAAAATATTTTAGAAAAAAGTACATAAATAAGAAGGTGGCGGTAAAAAAGATCAGACTCTAGGATTCTATAGACCACTCCACCAATCAATAGGCGATGTCAGGATGGCTACAGTCTATTGTATAATTATGATGTGTTGCCATTTTAGAGCAGCAGTGCAATTAATTACTCATATATGAGGAGGGTTGACCAACTTACTTTCAGTTTCAGGTATTGTCAATAGCAACTACTCCTGCAGTTTTTGTATTTAAATATAAAACACCACGTTATAAAAGAATAATCGTTACACAAGCCAAGAAAAAGTCTTCAGGAACACCACAGGTACAATAAAAATTCTCATTTAAAGCACATTCACTGTGATGCCGTGCAGGCATCTCACACTAGGAACCTGATAGTTGCTGTGATTTACAGCAGGAAAGGCTCGAGACCAGCACTTAGGGCACTAAATGGATTCTATGATACCCAGGTGCCTGTCTATGCATGTACACACACACACACAGCTACTGTAGTGGTGCTCATCAACCAGTATTTCTCCATCCATTCAAATCTGATAGCTTTAACCCGGGACACATGAATGAAGATGCTATAAATGATAACCACTGCTGCATCACTTAAACATGTCTATGAAAAGAACCAAACCAAAAGAAGACAGATGGGATTAGTCTGTGTTTTCATGCATTTATACACAGATGTAGCATACAATAGACCAAGATTGCTTGATTGCAGTTGCTACTGCTAAGGGTGGTCTAACCATTTATTAGGTTTGGGGGGAAATCAATTTTTCACACAGAGCCATGTAGGTTTAAAATGTTCTTCCCCCCTTAATAATAATACATTCATCTTTGTCTAATATTTAAATTTCTTTGATGATCTGAAACATTTAAGTGTGACAAACATAAAAAAAAACAGGAAATGAGGGAGGGGGCAAACACTTTTTCACACTGCTGTATGTGTATCTTAGCTATTATCATGAATGCATGTTCGTGCAAAATCTGCATCTTACTCGAGCAATCCTCCACCTGAACAGTGTGACAAAATGATAGTAACCCCCTGCACACCTGTCTGAATTTATCTCTCTGCGTGAGAACAAACTCACACAAACCATTTTCAGCTGTTGGAGATGCCATCAGCATGACAATGCATAATAGACTGTTCATTATAACCCTACAAACACAATCAGAAAGACACAGCAGGCTTCATCTAAGCTAAGGGCTTGGAGTAAGGAAGAATCCAGTAGGCATAGGGGATTTGTACCTCTGTGTACCTATGCCACAGGTAGCCGCAAACCTTTCTGAAACCCTCTGTTGTAGCTTGTGCCATAACCTGATGTGCTCCTCCCTAGAAATGTAACTACAAGTCACCATCAACACTTTCTGACAACAGCATTGGCCATTTGTATTTATTTATTGTGGCCTCTATTGTAGGCAAATATCTAACCAAGCAATCAAATGACAGCATGATTTTCCTGCACAGCCCGAAAATGGTCCAAAAAAATAAAAATATCCAGTGAGTGGTACTTCTCTGGTGAAGGAGTGGAAACATGTTGCCTGGTCTGATTAATTTGGCATAAACAACACGACAGCACAGATCCTTCCTACCTTGTAATAATGGTTTAGGCTCTTATGGGGGATATTTTCTTGGCACAGTTTGAGCCCTTAGTTCCAGATAAGCACTGTTCAGATTCCACAGCCTAACATTGGGTAAAGCATCGTTGGGGTGTGGTGGAATGGGAGATTATCATCATAAATCTGGTCATTGTTAGGTACAAGGGGTTCCTAATAAAATGGCCAGTGAGTATATACACAAATGTATAGCTCTGTCACACACAGCCACACACTGTACTGTTGTAAAGAAAGAAAAGTTAAATAAACTGATTTCTAAAAAGGACAAAATGATAATATATGTATCTTATATATTTAGCTTACTGTCTATTTGAAAAGCTGGCTGGCCATGTGACCTACCAACCTGCTGTTTAACAAGCTTAGCATATAGCAGGATCCTTGCTATATGCTCTCTTAGCGTAGTGAGTGATTGATTGGGCAGCAGAATGACTGATGAGTGAAGGATTAGCATGCTAGCTTTTTGACTGACAAGATGACCCACCAGCTTATTTAAGATTAACTGACTAAATGACAGGATAAACTTGACTGAATGCATTTCAACCTGGATTTCCTGTGGACACACTGCCTTGTAAAGCCAGTAAACTATCCCAAAGACAGGTGATAGGTGAAGTAATATTAACAGTCGCACTGTGGCCTTCTTACTACTCCTCTTACCATCTGCCATCAAATATAGGCAATATTGCCACATTAAGACCCAAAATAATAATCTTATATATATCACACTTCTACACAGGGAAAGTATTCAGCTATGTTGCCTACAAATTACCTTAAACTAAAACAACGTTTTCAAGATCAAATGCATTAATCGTAACATCTTTTCAAGTCTGCTGAATTTCTAACACACGTTGTCTACTGCTCTCAAAGTAGACAGCAGGGAAGTTTATGTTATCGTTGTTTTGCACTTTTCAAGTGCAACAAGTGATTTTGAATTGCGTATTTTCATGCAGGCTCAGATATTAACTGTATTAGGAAGACGACTAACAAATGCTTGACTGCTTCTTTACCTGACATTCCAGCTTTTCAGTTATATTATCAACAAAATGTTCTGCTAACTGTTAGCGAGCTATCACTAAATTGAACTGATTGTTTCAAGTCTCTGACTAGATGATGTAGGATACTATTTGACTCGCCAAGTCTCTCACTGATGATTCACAGTACAGCTGTGATGTGATTTCTCCAGTGATGACAAGCTGTCTGTCTGCGTGAATGAGTGGCTACCTACGTACCTGCTCGGCTGACTAGCTCTGCTTTAGTTGGCTTAGGCACCGACATGAAAGCAGCCATATTCTGACAAACAGAAGCTGGTTTTAAAGTGATCAAAGGGACTGAGACACGGGACAGACGAGGGGAAAGAGAACAATTACCAACTTAGCATGCTGCTGCACACTTGGAAACCTCTTGTATCCCCGCCTCACTTTCCCCCTCTATGCTCCCTCAGAACGTAACGTATCAACAAAGACACATATTTATATCACCTGTGCAATGAAATCAGTGACCAAAACATTTATTTAGTATGAACATTGCAAATCTCATCAGTATTATAATTTTGCCAAGGGTCTGAATAAGTCTAAAATGTGACTAAAATATTTTAAAGAAGGTGCAACCGGTCGCAGCAGATGGCCGCCCCTCCCTGAGCCTGGTTCTGCCGGAGGTTTCTTCCTGTTAAAAGGGAGTTTTTCCTTCCCACTGTTGCCAAAGTG
>NW_024582421.1:594179-609052 GCF_018398535.1 Haplochromis burtoni
TTTTTTTTCTCTGTATCTATGAAGCGCCTTGAGGCGACTTATGTTGTGATTTGGCGCTATATAAATAAAATTGAATTGAATTGAATTGATGAATAATCTCAAATCTCAACTCTATATTGATCTGTAATCTGAAATGACCACAAGCAGTTTTTTTTATTAAAAAAATCATGGAAAAGGAATGAAAAACTATAGGTTTTTTTAACAAGCTACCTTTTTTTTCTTACATTTTGGAATAAGAAAATTCCACAGCACCAGCGGGGGTTTAAAGTACTTTCCCACTCACGGCAGAGTGAACTTCTAAAACATCCTTACCCATTTCCTCTCCACTGTAATTGGAATTCTTGTCGGCAGTGCGTTGCCTTAAGGAGAAGCGGTGAAGGAGCGCATAAAAAGAAGACACCCAAAAACCAAGAAGAAAAGAAAGAAGATGGACAAAGTTTGTGGACCCATGACAAAGAAATATTCAACTGTTACCAAAATGAGTAGAAGAGATGATGCAAGGTATGAAGAGGATGGTGGGGCTCCACCTATCTTCCTCACCCACATCATCACATTAGGGTAAAACAAAATGCAGCCACACCTCTCTTTCTTCTTCTCTTTACAGTGTTTGTCCTCACTCTCCCCGTCTCTCTCTCGCCGTATGATCTTTATTTACAAAGAGGCTTATTTCGTTTTAATACGACTCATTTCATAATTACCCCCATTAAACAAACCAACAGGCCCAAAAGGGGATTAACAAAAACAAAGGCAGCAATGTGTTGCTGGTTAAAGGTAAGGTTACATCCACCGTTCGAAGCAGAAAGTTTACAAATATTTAATGTCTGGTGGGAAAAAAATAGATACGGCTAGATAAAGCTATAAAACTTTATTGTGCCAAATAAATATTTATAAAAATTCCCTTTGAACAGTTTACAGCTACATAATTTTTTTTTTTTTTAAGGAAAGTGAGACCAGAAGAAAACCCAAACCCAAGTAAAAATGGATTAATGGGGAGGAAAATTATTTGAATGGTTTCAAGAGCTTGATTGCTAAAAGTGAAAAATTTGAAGTCTAATCATTTCAGTCTGACTTTGCCTGCAAGGTTTTATGGTCAAATTAAAAATTACTTATCGTGAGATTTTTGCTTCTTCTTAAAAAAAAAAAAATAAAGCAATCAAGGCTCATTTGAGAATTAAAAAAACAGAAATGCAGTCATGTTGTAATCAGCAAGCAACAATTACAAGTATAATTTAACTTTAACTTAAATTTGGAAGTCGTTGGTGATGTGATGCCAAAAAAAAGTTGTCTGTTTCCATGGCAACCTGGCCCTCGATCACACATAACAGAGTTCTCAGATTAAAACTGTGTCTTTGGCAACGCTTCTTGATGGTGTCATATACACTTTGTGTTTTGTTTTTTTCTACACGTGATCATCAGTGCACTTCCTTTAAAGACCACTTCTCACTATCAATCGTAATTTGCACCAACCAGCCGTCTCTGTGAACCATGCCACAGCAGCAGCAGGTTATTTCATGCTGTGTGTGTAATAAACGGATTAATTTGTGCTGCTCAGACTCAGAAGGGCCAGTAAATGGGACAGAGTGATATAAATAGAGAGTACCTCACTCTAGCGATCTGTATTGCCTGACACAGGTTGCTGCAAAAGAGGTAAAATACCTTTTTTAAACCGTCATCAACCTCATCACTGACGGTACCGTAGCCTTCCTAATTGTGCATCTTCGCCGCGATTTGGCCCTTAATCTTTTACTGTTTACCGTCATTCTTTCAGTTTCCGGCATATCTGTTAACTTTGCATTTAAAATTTGCCAGCATTGCCAGTTACTGTTTTCCTCTTTGTTATCTTGAATTGTGCAATTATTTTCATACTCTAACCTTCAAAAGTGTTGTTGTTGCATCTCCACACTGCAAAGCACAGTTATGCTGTTGCTAATTTGATGTTTTTTTTCAGGCTTTTGGGCATCAAATATTTATATTTTTACTATTATTATTTTTTATGATTATGTGACTGTTCTTCTGGAGTTAAATGCCCTGATTTGCTGCCCTCTCACAGTTGTAGCAGGCTGGTAGATTTAAAAAACACCCCCCAAAAAAGTTGCTTAATGTTTAAACATAGATAGACAAATTGTTGAAGTAGTACACCACCTGACTTGATTTCATCACATTATTAGCCAACTGCCTCGCAGGGGCATGGACAAATTAGCAATAGGCTAATTCTTCTTACCAATACACGCGTTAGCTAAAGGCTTTGGTGTAACATTATGAGTGTGTGCTGCATTTAATCAGCCTGTTTTAGATTTAGGTGAGTGGTTCTGAAATAAGATCTTGGGTTTTAATTGTCTTGCAAGTGGTCTGAAGGGCAGGGAAATCAGTGAGTACTCAGAGGGCTCTGTCACCTTTCAATACAAGCAGCATAAAATCTATAAAGGTGAGACTGGAGTTATGAGGTTGCTGTGTGATGGCGAGGATATGCAGCCTGTCCTTGGCAGAGCCACAGCACAACAGAACTGCTGAGCCACAATATGTCCTGCTGGATTTGTCTCCCTCTCACTCTTCCCTTTATTTTGCTCATTATCTGTCATGCAGGACTGTCAAACAAAATCAGGGACAAGCAGGGAGACTGCTCAGAGAGGCCTTCAGAAACATGGAGGTGTTGTACCAAAAGTGAAGTAGAGCTGAAGGGCTCAAAGGCAGCTGCTCACTTCACAGCCCCAACGTTCGTTGCATTTGTCACTTGTAATTATTCCTTTGCCTCATGCCTTTGCCTTTAGATACTTTTTTTTTAAATGGTTACTAGGGCAACCAGTTTGCACTCCAGTATTTATTCATGTATTTATTTATTTGGAAAAGATATTAACTAAATATATTATTTAAATACAGAACAGACCTGTTAACACCTTTGAAGCTTAAATTCCTTACCAAAAAGATGAAACCTCCTACGGATATAAAGCAACAGAGCACCAGCATTACAGCATTTAAACTTTGTTTTAGTTCTGTTTCGGCTCACGCATCTGTAGATGCTAAAGGCTCCTAAATGACCTGCTTTGCTTCAAAAAAATTCAAATGAGAGCGGTAAGGTTAAACCAGCGAAGAAGAGCAATTATCAGAAAGAAGGAAAATAGAGCTGAGAGGAATCCCTGAGTTACTGATAAGTTTGCTCTTTTGTTACAAGTCGGGCATCATTAAATTCAACATCACATTTTTTTATTGTATATATAATGAAATATATAATTTAACTGTATATACAGTTATGTATATGATTAAAGCTCAAAATCCAGGAAAATTAGGAAAATTTATTTTTCTCAGATTTTATAGTAGAAATCATGTGGCTGACCGCTGCTGGTTAAATAACTTGTTATATAGAGTCGCCCAGTTGTTGTTTTTTTTCTTTTACATTTTAACACAAGTCACTGTTTGTGAAGAAGAAAGCCTCTAAATGTTTTACAACAACTCTTGCAATAGTGACTGCCAGAATCAGAGCTAAAGTGAGTGCTATCTTTGCTACTGGAAGCAAAACACTGTAACACTGTCACTAGGTTTATTGAACCATAACCCTTAGGTGAACTAAATAAACCTACATAAGGTTATTCACCGGGAGGGCAAGCAACCTATCACTTTTAGAGGCGCACATAACAGATATAATAGACGCTCTGTGGCTCACAGTTAGCACCGTGGAGTTCCCCTTAGTCTTTTATGGCTTCTAATGTTGACTGTCTGTTAAAAACACAGATGTTTTTCACACAGTTTGTGATCTCCTCTACTGATGACTCACTCAGGAGACTTTTATGTCTTCCAAGTGTTGTAAGTATACCCACCACTGTTAGTCACTGAACAGCGTCTCTACAGGAAATGAGCATGACTTTACTTCTATACTGTAGTGCACTGTAAAAGAAAATTGTAATATAAAAGTATTTTACTGTGTATTTTACAGTTTTGTACTGTTCTTTTAGAATATCATTAAATTTACATGAATAGACTGTGATTTTACATTTCAAATGTAAATTAATGTAAAATCAATGTAAATGTAATAAAACATAATTTTCTTGTTTTTTAAATGTATCTGTCTGTACATATGCATATTTATATTGTTAAAATACATTCACAAATGTATCATAATTTCACAAATATTTGTCCGTTATTTGAAAGATTGAACTGTTAAATTCAAATGTAATGCTATGGAAAAATATACAAAATCATTCTTATAAGCTTTTTTTTACATCAAATAATTATTATTATTGTTGTTTAGGGCAATCGTGGCTCAAGAGTTGGCAGTTTGCCTTGTAATCAGAAGGTTGCCGGTTCAAGCCCTGGCTCGGACACTTTCGGTTGTTGTGTCCTTGGGCAAGACACTTCACCTGCTGTTGATGGCCAGAGGGGAATTATGACGTGGAACTGTAAAGCGCTTTGAGGGACTCATAAAGCGCTATATGAATGCAATCCATTATCATTTAAACCAACTGTTAACTGTATATTTCTGTACATTTAAGTATTATTATTCATATTGCGGCATTCATTGACCTTGTTTATAGGTAATTTCATTGTTTAATCACATTAAAATGTTCCTAATTTAATGTTTAAAAGTACTTGAAAAAGGCAAAATCCCATGTAAAATTAGGGCAACAAACTGTATTGTCATTACTGAAAATAACCGTATTTTCATGGGAAAGTTATTTTCTGTTATTTTATGGTATTATTTTGGCGCCCCAGCTGCCAGAATATCACTGTTTTTTTAGGATTTTTTTTTACGGTGTGTCGTTTCAGAAATGTTCTGCTATTAATGGCAAAGAACTTCTCAGGTACTGCTTCTTCTTTTTCATTTAGCAATATGTTTTAAAGTATAGTTTGATACAGATTTTAACACAGCACCTGTGGAACGTTTGAAGACATTTTAGTGGAAGTGGCTGTAAATCTGAGATTTTAAAAAAAGCATTACATGAGTTACTTCACACCTTCTGGAAGTTGTAAAATATTTGTTACTGGTGCGAGCTGGTTTCAGGATGAGAAATATGAACTTGTGTTGCTCTTGAACTGAAACCTTTTTATCTCTTCATGAACTACACTCTTTAGATCAGCTTGACTGATACAGTCTGTCTGTCTGACAGAGTGCTGCAATCCATTTGATCAGTTTTCCTGTGCTGTTTCTGCTCTTTCTATACACACTCTGTTTTGGGGTTTTTAGATGCTTTGTTGTGTTTAAAAATCAATACTGCTAAACACATTTTAAATGGTCAAAACCCACAGCTGACCACTGTTTGCTATATTTGTCAGGGACACACTTAAAGTGTTTCCAAAATCAAACAGAGTATAGACGTTTTTGTTTACCCAACACCGGAACTGGATTGGCTGATTACTGGATTCATGTACAAAATCCGACAAGTCAGCATGACAATAGGAACAGAGACTACAGCTCCCTTTGAAGCTGCTGAAAACTGCTCACAAACCTTTGAACACATCATCCAAAGTGACCTAAATTCAAAAATCCCATTTTTTCTTAATTTCATGCTGATAACAATAACATCCCCTTTGAGTGCCGTTCGCATTGCCAACCCCCCCTACTGAGTCCAAATGACTGCAGGAAGTAGAATCGTACTGAAAATTAAACTGAGCCATTCAGATGAAGCTGTCACTCTGCTCGTCTTCCTCATAGGATCAACATAAGGTATGTAAAATCAACTCATTTTGACAAGGAGAAATTAGTGATTTGGGGTTCAAACTTAATTAACAGCATATATTGGCCATGTTTTACTGACAGAAATTCAGTTTCAGAATTGTTAATTTTCATTCATAACTAAGACTATTTTAGGAGTCTTTTTTTATTATATTGTATTGTATTGTATTCATTGTATACATTCCTTTTTCCAGATCTTGCTACTATGTGACAGGCTGTAGCTATGTGGTTATAACAAATGCTTCAGCAGCTTCAAGCTACAGGCAAAACCCATCAAGCTACAGGCAAATGACATACAGGCAAAGCACAGGCGCCAGCGCAACACAATTTTTGGGCCATTTTCTCCAGCTAGCAGTCCAGCAAGCAGTCAGCTGAGTGGATGCAGTGTCCCAGTTAAAAGGGACTCGTGCTGGTTTTGTAAGGGGGTCAGTAGTCCAGTAGTTTCTAGAAGCTATTCGGATATTCTAGTAATTGCTAACAGGTTTTATTATTATTATTGTTGTTGTTGTTGTTGTTGTTGTTGTTATTGTTGTTGTTGTTGTTGTTATTATTAATCATCATCATCATTGACGCACTAGTCAATACTATGATTTTTATCTTAGTGAGAAAAATTATTCAAAAGTTAAAGGACCTTGACTGCATTTATTTAAAATCAGGCTTCTAGTCTATTCTCAGTTGATGCAAACTCAAAAGTAAAGAAAAGCTGAAGAGTAACTGAACTTCAGATGTACAATTTATTTCTGGCCATTGGAGAGAGTCAGTGCTTTGATCAGTTATTACAGTTATCTGTTAATTGTTGCCAGGCTGGTGTGGATTATTCTGTTTCTGTTTGGTGCAAATATGTAATGTTTTATTAGACAAATGTTACAATAACCCATCTGTTTCCACTTAAACATGAGAGCAGGGTGCTGGATGTCAGTATTAGCTGGCTCATTAATTGTTTCCTGATGTTTCAGTTTCTGGCAGAGACACATTAGCTGTGCAGTTCAGTCGTTGACCCTGCAGATGTTTGCAGTGTACCTGAACACAGTTCACCTCAGAGCCAATCATTTTGCTAACATCAGATCATTAAAGAGAAAGGATATCTTGGCAGGTTAACAAGACCTTCTAACCTGTGCTCAGATCCCATCACACTGACCACCTCTCTGTGAAACCAGTAGCTGTAATATTCCTCCATAAGAGAAAAAAAAAATCAAAACTTAAACTTAATCGTTTTGAAACCCTTAAAAAGAATCATGCTTATATTTAAGACTTTATCACACTGGCAGGCAATACATACTATCACCAAACACTTGTTCAACACTTGTTAACAGAAGCGTCTAGTTATCTGCTCAATCAGTCACATGGTGACAACGCATTTAGACATGTGGACATAATCAAGACACGAGCTGAAGCCCAAACTGGGAAACACAATGGGGAAGAAAGACGATTTAAGTGACAGCATGGGAGAATTTAGGATAAACAACATAGAACCAACATCCCTTGTATTAACACTTCAGTCTGGTGATGGTGATGAAATGGTGTGGGGGATATTTTTTGGCACACTTTGGGCCCTGTACCACCAGCTATTGTTAGTGACCACGTCCATCCCTTCATGACCACCATGTACCAAACTTCTGGTGGTTGCTTCCAGCAGGATAATATACCATGTCACAAAGATCAGCCCATCTCAAAATGGTTTGTTGAACATGACTGTGCTCAAGTGTCTTCCACAGTCACCAGATCTGAATCCAATAGAGAACCTGGAATGGGAGATTCACATCATGGATGTGCAGTTGGCAAATCATGTCAGTCATGTTAATATGATTCAAAATCTCTTAGGAATATTTCCAGCACCTTGTTGAATCTATGCCATGATAAGTTAAGGTTCCAACCTGTTAATAGAACAGTGTGGCTAATAAAGTGTCCAGTGAGTGTATGTACTCTGTTTCTGTTACATGGCTCAGCAGAGTTTGGTTTCATCGCCTTTGTCAACTCAAGTATTTATAGTAACTCCCTGCCAATATATATTAAATTGGGCATTCTTTTATGTATTCCCTTCAGACGCAAATTAATATACAATGCAAAAGATCTTTGATATCGCTCAAATATCTTGTTCTGTTTCATTCATTGTAGCCTCCTCTAAATGCTGAGAGCTGAGCTGAAATCCATTTCCTCAGATGATTTCCTGTCTGAACTAACCAGAAATGACGGGAGCAGTTCACAAAGTCTGCAACAAAGACATTTTTGAGCATCAGAATTATTCGCACAGTTCCCTTGTTTGAAGAATGATTTGGTCACTTGTATGTCAAAAGACATTTAGATGTCAGCTGTGAACAAAGGCCAAGTTTGGTCACTGAGTTAACGAGTTAGAAAGATGTGATCACGATCTTGAGCAGTGTATTGGCTTTAATTTAGCCTACGGTTAGGGCCATCTTCATACTGCTAAAATATCCAGATAATGTGTTTTGCTGCATGAATTTAATCATCTGTATAATGTTTTATTTTGTTTATTTATATGGACTGAAATAGACGATCAGAGCTGATCATATTGCATGTCCAACTGTAAATATTTTAAATACATTAAGTACAGCTTCCTTTATTGTGTTTTAGGAAATAGTGCTGCAAAGAAATTATTTGTGATAGTTAGAAACACTCTGACTTATACTTTAAAGAACTATAAAGGAATATGAGTGCGGGGTAACTTTAGCAGATTTTTTTAAAATCCATCTATCTGCACTAAAAAGACATTTCAGTAAGAAATTCAGGTAAGTAATTTCTTTTCAGGAAAACTGTGATTTGTCATTTCTGTTTGTTCTTTTAGCATCCATCAAATTAATATCTTAGTCATTGCAAGCCTTTGCTGTGGTAGAGTTGAACACTGTTTTAGATCTAAATACCCCAACCTGACATTGTTGTACAAACTTGGAGTGCTGGCTGAGGTGGTTGAGCCAAAGCTGCACTCTGCTCACTACATGAGGTCAGGGCAAACCGTGCTGGTGTCTCTTACAAATCCCTGCTGAGCCCTAGAAGGGGATGCAGTACTCTAGGACTCACAGCCAAAACCAGGAAATCTCTATAATCTGGACTTTTGATCATCCGTTCACAGAAGCTGAAAGGGTGTGATAAATTCCAACAGACATAGGCTGCAAACAAAAATTGTATTAAATGTTTATGTTAAAGATAGTCTAAGTGCAAATTTGCTATGTCACTAAAATTTCTTCACTAGAGTTGAGTTGTAGTTATACATAAAGTAAACATAAGCATAATACATTACATAGATTAGATTTATCCCAACAAACAAACATTTTTTTACTGTTTAAAATTTTCTAACACTTTAGGTTCCGAAAAACATGTAAAACTTTACCCTAAAGTTCACTTTTTACTGTGTGTGTTCATATAGGTATACAGTACATACTCCTTACAGCCCTTTGGATAGTGAAAGATGTGGTTTATAAATAGATTTTACCTTCTTATATAGAAATATCCTACACCAAATTAAAGCTACCACATATTTTAGAATTTGTCTTTGTGGAATAGAGCTGTTGTTGTGCGGTACATGTACAGTATAAAAACTAACAAAAGGCATTTCTAGTTGTGTCTATGTGGTGAATATTCAGTACTCTTAAGTTTGTACATTCAGTGCATTCCTCATTAGGTGTTTCACTTTAACATTTTCACTTTTTAAGTAAACACTAATTTAAAAATGTATATATATTCATTTAATCTGACTCACATGGCATTCCAATCAGCCAATCACCTTATTTCTCTGTTTTTCAGTAGATAGCAAAAATGGTACTCAGGCACCAGAATTAAAACTGACAATCTCTTGCATGAGCCAAAAACATTTTGTAGCTTTGGGTTTGATTAAGTAATGTAAACTCTGTATCTACTAAGCAGCAATCACCAAGTTTCCAAAAACTGTTTTTTTCCCAAATTTTCACTTGATGTTGGCTTTAAAATGGAATCAATACCCATAAATCCACATAATAACATTCCCAACTTTGTTTTCGTAAAACAGCTAATTTTCCAACTTCCTGACAGCTGCATAAAAGTGGAAAATACACACTTTATAGATGTTATATGTTAAAGATACATATAGTTAAGTAGCAAACATTAATAAGTCTGAATATAAGCATAAGGCATGGATGCTTTAGGTACCACTTGAATGTTATTTTATGCTGTTCATCCATTGGTTGTACCAAAAGAAAGTCTAACTCTGGCTCTGGAGTTTCTCTGTAAGTGCATTTAGTTTTCTCACTCATCCAGGTGGCCACGTCAGGATTTAAAAGAAAAACTAGCATGACCAAAATGCCTTCCACAAACCAACTGGTGATGTCTCCATAGTTGCCTAATTCAATCTTGTGTATACAGTAGAGTTTAAGTACCAGTTTATGGTCAAACCCAAAAATATGACACTTTTTTTCTACAGCAGTTTTCTTAGAATGCAATTAAATTAATCAAAGAATTTAAAAACAACAACAACAAAGTAACAGCTAATACTTGCAGTTCATGTTTCTGTTGTCAGTGGTTTTGTACAAATCTGAATGGCTAAAGGGCATGATGTCAAACTTTTTTCCTAATCAGCAGTGCTGATTTTCTAACACTGGAAAATAACTCAAAATGTTAGAAATATTCCAGTGTTAGAAAATCAGCACTGCTCAGTGTTAGCCATTGTTAATCTTCAAAACTGACTAGGTTACTTTTAAACATATAACACTGTCAAAAGTGTTAATTTAACACTCAATACTGTTGTATTTAACACTCAGAGGTGTGGACCCATATAGACACACAGAGATTTTGCTGTGTAGTAACACAATCACTAATACCGGGTGATTTTTACCTGATATAATATAGCCAATAAAAAGTAATCAAATATATCAAAATATGACAACACATGACAAATTAGAGTGGTCTTCTTTTACTTTCAACTGTGCCATGTCTAACAAAATGAAAAAAAAAAACCTCCTAAAACAAAATAATGACTCTGGAAAGCTGGTCTTTGGTCCACCCATTCCTGGGACATTTGAGACTTCCCTGGTGAAGGCACATGCTCCTCGACACGTAAACAGCTGCAGGAGAGAGAAATCATGTGAATGTATTTGCTCGGGTGTAAATCACCCAGCGATAGTGTTCTAGGGTTAAAAAAATCCAAGAGCTAATCCATTATCCACCAGTGTCTTCCAAAGCCTTCACCCCTCGTCCTGCAGATACGTGTATCATTTCTGTTCAATCTATTTCTGGGTTTCATTCATAAGCTCCAGAGACACCATCTATTTGCTGAAAACTAATACTGTCTTGGGCTCTGATATTGTGCTTATTGCCATCTTATCTCCAGATGCCGCCACCCAAACCCATTTAGTATTTGGAGGCTCCTGCAAACATGGTCTCCCGATAACAGGTTGTGTAAATATAGAGAGCGTCTGTCTGTCCCTCATCCACCCTCTCACACATTCACACATATACAGTTTGTAAAAATATCATTTTTCAAGTTCACACAATCATACACCTACACATAAAAACTCAAAAACACAACTCTATTTTTATTCCCACTTGGCCACTGACACATTTGCGTTAACATTTGGAGGTCATTACAGGGGAAATAAGGTGAAGCTAGACGGCAGATTGCAGATTTGGAAACAAAAAAACAAAAAAAAACACGCAACATATCTTCTGATGGCTGCTTCTATTCCATGTCACAAGGCTCAGATCATCTGAAACTGGTGTCTTGAAGATGATAATGAGGTGACTACATTCAAGTGGCCTCCACAGTCACCACATTTCAATCAAATAGCACCTTTGGGATGTGGCAGAATGGGAAATTTGCATCATAAATGCACGGCAATTCTCTGATGCTATTATGTCAACATGGAGCAAAATCTCTGAGGGATGTTTCCAGCACCTGTTGAATCTATGCCACAAAGAATTAAGGCAGCTCTGAGAATTAAAGTGGTTCTAACTCAATAGCAGCAATCCATGCCTAATAAATTGTAAAAGTATTTCTGAGTGTTCAAGTTTAGTTTTTAAAATTCTTCAGAGCAACGAATGATTAAATGTAATCAAAAATATTCATAACGACAAAAAAGTCAAATGCTGCATGTTTGGGTACCATTGAATGGGCCATTATGGGGTCTTTTTTATAAAAAAGATCTTGCCTCACAAGTTTTACTAAACAATAATTCTGAATTGATTTCTATGATGTGCGTTTCAAGGCAAAAGATTTTTTACGTAACTGTTAAAAATTATTTTTATAGCCAGCACCCCATGAAGGTAAAGTGAGAACTACAGGGTGAATAAGAAACTGTGGAATCTAAGTGTTGGCTGAAAGTCACAGATCATTCCCAAGAGGAGGACAGAATATTCCATTTTTTCCTAAGCTGCTGGAAAGCAAGCAGGAGGTTCAGACATCCATATTAAATTACACTCATACCTCAATTTAAGTTTTCTTGTGGTGTTAACAATAAAAATTTATTTTTTTGTCTTTTGTGTCATGTTTAGTCATGTGATATTCTATGTAGATGTCGTAGAGCTGTTTTTGTGGGGTTCCTGATCGTTTGTAATGATGAGTCTTTCCAATATTTCTGTATGATTTCCCTTTATTTATTTCCTGATGTTTTTCCCTATATAAATCAGTGTTTTAGTAGCAGGTTAGGAAGACAAAACTCACATTTTAAGATAATAAATCATGAAAGAATTTCCTCATTTATTTCCTAATGCTGTCTCGGTGTTCACATGCATCTGCATATGTTTATAATAGTAGCCAGAGCCAAACTAATCACAGAACAGGAGCAGCTTGTTAAGCGCACTAGTTTCCTATCAGTCTTCCAAAAACATGATAGAATTGCCCATAATGCGCATGTGCAAACAACCAAACAAAACAAAACCAAAAACAAGCTACTAGCCTCTCTGCTTGATAAACATCAGGTTTAGTTCATGGAACACAGACATGCCCATAAAAGAAAGAGGATCTATATGATGGCTTGGAGGTAGGCAGGTCATAGACTACTCATGTATGGTGTGCCTAACTGCTCTGAACAGCTGGTTGTTGTTTTGTGACAAACAAATGTTGCCTTTGGAGAAGCTGCGAAATGACTTCCGAAGGGCAAACTCTGCAACCTCAAACCCCATAACATAATCAAAGGGTGTTTCTCCTATTTCATCATTGATTTTTTTAATTTTCATTTATTGGCAATTAAAAAATTCTGATACAGATATATAGGCTAATAGCCAGGCTCTAATCATCATCAAACATCGATTTTACCCTCACCAACAAAATACTAAAAGTCAGTCTTTAATCAGTCTACTGATCAGAAACAAAATCATATCAGCACTTGTTCCTGTGCTTATGTGTGAATATAATCATGTTACTCTGAGCAGCAAAAAACTTTAATATTAAAGTTAAATATGCTTTACATTCACACTTAACATGCCAATGTTGCTTTTCTGGTGAAAAAAAGACACACACACATACAAATGCAAACACATCTTACATTTGTGACTTAAAAATGAAAATTATCCTCAAGTGTGCATGTTCCAGAGAAAGTAAAAATACAACAGTGTTCACAGACTCTTTCTCCCTCCAGTGTACACACAAACGCACACACAACAAGTACACACACAGTCTTGCTCCCACTTTTTCCTCACTTTCACAGGTCTTAATAAGTGTTGAAAGAGAATCAATTTTGATGACTGCCAGTGCTCTTAACAGTTACTGCATATATACACAAAACACTGATGTAGTCATGCACAGCACACACTTAAAATAAATGCATACACATCGCAGCCAAAACATGAGTGTGAGTTGAGTCAGATGTAATATGAACACGTGATCCCACAGCAAGGGAATGGTCTGTTCCATATGTGCTTTAGATCTCACGTTCTCTCTCTTCTTCAGTGTCTTTACTGAGTTCTCGCACTCCTCTTCCTTTTGCCATCTGGACAGCAAAACCCATCCCCGTTTTTGTCTCACTCTGTGCCACTTTTTCATTTCATATCTTTGACACATTCCTTTTTTCACTCTATTCTAATTCACTTTATTTAAAATGCAATTATCAGCTATCCGGGGATACAGATTTGCATTTTCTTTATATGTACTATCATTTTAATTTTGTATTTAAGCCTTCCTTATACTGGCTTCGTGACTGATATGTTATATTCTCATGAAAACAGTGTGCAGAAATCTGTTTGAGAGTGTCCTCTCTAGACATGTGATGCCATTTCTTATTTCAGCAAGTTATCTTAAGTGACATCCATCTGTCAAAGTCCTCCAATGGCAATAGTGATTATTAATGTGAAAAAGTAAGTCAATTTTGGTGATCGCAGGATGTATCCTGTTACTCAGGGGTGAACGCAGCTTGGCTGTTTTCCTTGCTTCATAAACGGCATGCGTGCTGAGACTGTCAACCATTAAAAGCCTTCCCGTTGAGTCATTTGTGAAAGCTGGTCATACTACTTGTAGCTAAGTTTTATAGTTAACTGACTGCTAGTGGTGGTGTGAATAGCTGGTGCTGATGTGATCATTTTTAGGTGTACTGGGACTCAACACCCTGGAAACTTATGAGACTACACAACATCGGCCCAATCTGGACTGGGATCTGGGCAGGACAGCAGTGAATTTAAGACAGGGAATTTTAAACCTCCTAACCAGTGGCATCACACATGTCATAAAAGTCAGCAAATAACATTGATTGGGGAGAAAGAAAAAGGCAACATTTTATGACTCTACAATCTGACATGGAGACCATGATAATGGACAAAAACATTGTGCAGCATTGGAGAGTGGAGCACAAGTCTTTCTTTGTCTTTATGAAGGGATTTTTGTTCTTTAACCTCACTTAAACTGCCATTGAAAAGTGCACCTAATGTACCAGTTATTCATAGTCAGGTCCAGACATCTGAAATCAATAAAGAAATTAGTTTAGCCTCCCACTTATTCTGATGTGAATCTGTCATTTTAAAGCAAGTGAAGTGAAGCCTAGTAACTGAAGTAGTAATTTACAGGTTTTACTCCTAATCAAATGGTCCACTGCTTAACATGTTATTATACGTTGTGTTTATATTGCTGATTGGAGGACATTACATTTTGAATTTATCACAGTCTTTTGCTTCCTTTAGCCTCTGTATATCTATCTATCTATCTATCTATCTAGCTATCTAGATAGATAGATAGATAGATAGATAGATAGATAGATAGATAGATAGATAGATAGATAGATAGATAGATAGATAG
>NW_024582421.1:609232-640966 GCF_018398535.1 Haplochromis burtoni
GGAAAGAAGGGACAGAGTCATTTATAGGCTGGTGGTTTAAAAAGGGAGAAGTAAAAGAGAGGATAGAGGGGAAGGTGTTTAGTCAGAAGAGGAAAAGGGCAGCATGTGTGCACAACAGCAAAAATGCACTGAAAGATTAAAAAAAACACTCTTGTTCCTATTTTATGATGGAGTATGATAAGTGAAAGGGTAATGCATTTTATGAAAAGACCAAGACTTAAAAAAGCTTAATTTCTGTCCCAAAACTAGCAAAAACAAACAACAACAACAACAACAAAAAAACCCCAACCAAACATCCGAAGACCAGCACAATTATATAGCCACATCTAGTTTATTTTTAGTCTGTCCTACTTACACAGTCCTGCTACCTTAAATAGACTAAAAGATAGCTGAAAATAGCTTTAAAAAGGTACTTTTTTCTCCTGTTTGCTTAACTTTTGCTAAATCTTACAGTTGTCAGACATGGCAGGAAAGGGAATTAAGATATATTCCTTTGCCTTTCTGCTTTACAAAAAAATAAATAAATAAGAGAACTGAGGAGTATACCAGTTTGAAAAGTGAGGGGAAGTGAGAAATAATCTGTAATCATGTGAAATTACAGAGACGGAATGAAAAATACAGACATATGCAACAGAGGGGCAGAAGCAGTAGGAGAAGGAAGGATGATAAGAGAGGACAGCACCCTTTTTTCTATTTAAAAGATGCAAGTATGCGAACGGTGGAGAGCACAACAAATATAAAGAAAGAGGGAGAGGAGGAGAAAAGGGGTGAAAGGGATCAAAGCATGCAAGTGTGCAGAGGAGATGGAGCGAGAGAGAAAGAGATCGAGAGAGAGAGTTATGGGAGCAGGCAGTGAGGCAAAGCAGCGCAGGAGAGGGAGGGAAGTGTGAGAGAGAGTGTGTGTGAGTGAGAGGGCGGGGGTGAGCAAACACGCTCTGCACGTGATTCAATCTGTTCACATGGCCTTGTATTACGCTGTTATAAATACTTAATGTGAGGCGCAGCATGCAAAAAAGAAAAGGAAAAAAGGCCTTTTATATAGAGTGATTTTGAAAATGTGGGCAGGAGGCCTGAAATCCAAAATCAGCAGAAAATGCATAAAAGAGGCAGAGGATGCACGACATCACAGCAAACTCCCTAAAGTAGTGTAATGCACCAGTAACACATCAGAGCACGTTCAGCTCTGTTGTCATTTGTCGGAAACGAGCTGAAGCTGTCATCTGCTCTCTGAGTCCCTGCGTTATATAATGATAGAGAGGCCTGCACTTCTCTGCTTTCCTCTCCTATAGAGACATGAATCAAACCCAGGATGTGTCCTAAATAGAACCTGCACACACAGATCCCAGTGTGTGTATGCGTGTGTGTGTGTGTGTGTGTGTGTGTGTGTGTGTGTGTAGACCAGCTGCAGCCCTATAGTCGGGGACTATATCCACAGAGTGTCAACCTGATTAGGTCTCTGTGCACTCGCTTGTCTGCAGAAGGCTTTTTATGGATGAGGTGATACAGTAAGTTGGGATTCCTGGATGGTGACAAAAACAAAGGAATGTAAAAAAATCTGTTTTTGCTCAGCCAATCGCATCGTGTTATGTGAGAACAATGTGTCACAGAATCAGATATTACTGGTCCATCATTTTTCATCTGGTAGTAAGTAAAGCACAGACAGATTAGGTAACATATGGGGTGTGTTTGAGTACTGCTATCGCATGCTATAGATGTTTTATGGCGTCATTATTATGTAGAAGATCTACAGTATGCTGAACTAGGACACAAGATTATGTGTTTTCATCCAAGAGGCTAGATTTAACTTTGCTTAGGCTCTCTGTCGAATGTAATCTAAATATATCCGCTGCACTCAGATATATATTTCATTCAGGCATGCACTGTGATGCAGTGATTAATGCTATCACCTAACAGCAAGAAGGTTCTGGTTTTTGAACCCACTGGTCATCTGGGACCTTTTGCTTCTTCCCACTGTCCACAGACATGGCATTTTAAAAACTTGTCACACACACAATATCCTTACATTAACCAGCTGAAGCCCTGAGTCGAAAATCTAGTGAAGTCAATACTGCACATCTGCCCAGGACATGATCTGGACGTGCTTATGATTTGATTTGGTTGGGTAAGATAAGAAGCACCGTCTCTGTGAGTAACGGTGGGGCTGCTCATAGTACCAGTAGGCTATACTACGCATCATCAAACACACGCCTACATAGAAAGGCAAGCCCCTTAACGTACACGCACACATGCACGAGCCCCGCACACACTCACACACATTCGGCATACTCCCCTCGCCCATGCGGAAACAAGCGAGGCGATGAAGACGCTTCGAGCACCCAGCTGCATCCCGTCTCCAACGTAAAACACCAAGACGTGACACTGGCACGCCTCGTAAATGAAACCACGCAGCCTCTGAATTACACAATAATTAGGAGGGAAGAGCGAATAAACATGCCTCGTGCAATACACTACGCCAAAGCACAACCCGAGCCAAGAACGAGGAAATACTATTAGGGCAGCACATGACACCGTGGAATAAAATTATCTCATTCTTGGTGACAAGCGGTCACACAGACCAGAGGGGCACGGCCGTCGTAAGGTGGTATAACACGCAATGTCAAACCTATTTGTGGAAATCAGTCTACGTTACAAAAAGAGCCATTCACTGCAGCTCGTAGTGTTCAGCACCGCGGACAGCTCAGTGATTCTTTTATTTATTTTATTATTTTATTTCACCCCTTACACTCTGAGCATTTCCTCTTTAAAATCCCAAATCCACAAGAGTGGTGAAACACTTTTTAACACCCACGTAATCCCATCCCTGTAAAAAAAAAAACAAAAAAAAAAACAATCGCAATCAAGACGGCATCTGCTCTGCTGCTGTCCATCAGCTGTTTCCGTGTTACGGCGCAAATTCGGAGATGCGCTGCTACCCTGAGCACTTCACCCAGTGCTGCTGCTCCTGCTGCTCCTACCTTGTCATTCCCATCCCGGGGCCTCCCATTCCCATTCCTCCACCGGCAGCTGCTCCGTTGACCGGCTTCATGTGCTGTCCTGGTCCCTGCGAGGGTCCTCCAGGCATCATCGACCCCATCATCCCAGCGGATCCCGGCTCCCCGGGCTGCCCGCCGCCCTCCATGCTCGCTTCGTTCCCCATCTCGGTCTCGACTCAGGAGACGGGAGGGGTGTGGAGAAAGGTATTAGGTCAAATCGGCGGTGTCGCTTTTTTGTATCGCTACGTTTTGTGTTTTACTTATGCAGTCAAAAAAAAAAGAACTAAGAAGGAGGGAGAAGAAGTGAGAGAAAACTGAGCGGAGCGAACTCAGCGCTGTTCCTCCGTCACCGCCATCATCGTCCTCATCCTCGTCAGCTTCAGCACCAGCAGGCTGCCTCCTCCTGACGTGATGACGGGAGCGTGCCGCACGGCCACGGCGGCTGTGAGAGAGAGAAAATGAAAGCGCGAGCGGCGAGAGAAAGCGAGATTAGATTAGATTTGATTAGATCAAAGTTAAATGAGTCCCGTGGGGAGGAAACAGGGACGCACGGGCGAGATTAGGAAACAAGGAGCACCGGGGAGAGGAATTAAAAGGGGAGTACCTTTTCACCTCCTGTTGGTGAGCATAAGAAAAACAAGCACAGATATGAAGAGATTTCAATTACATTTTCCAAGCTCATCTAGGTCTAAATAAACACCGCTTGAATGAGCTTTATTAATTGTAATGCAGAATTTTTCACATTAATTAAAGAAAAAGATGGTAACATCGTGTAGTTTAAAGTTAATTTCCCCTAACCTGTGGACTTAATCAGCCTGTAGACAGAAAAATACCCTAATCCATCACATTTATTAACAAATGTGAATATTTACACTGCAGTGTCGTGCAAGCATGCAAATAACAGCGACTTAAATGTGGAAATGAGGATGACTCTGCCATGTATAGATACGCTATGCAAGAGGAGCCTGGTTACCTATGTGTGTGACCAAAAAACTACGTAAAATGCCTGGTTTATTACGTAGAATTTATTATGTCACGTGAGGTGCGAAGACACAAACGCGAGGTCGCACTTTCTCGCTGTGGACGCTGATGCTGATGCTGAGGGGAGGGGCAGTGGAGAGTGCAGTAGGCATGGGAGCGCGCGCTCACGTAACACTTTTTCCCACTCTGAGAAGGGCACGAGGAGGTACGCGAACGCGCAGAGGCACCAGGAACCACTGCACTGGAGTATCACGTGTCCGAAAAGAAAAAAAAAATACTCCAGAGTGTTGCACACCTGCCGGGCACGCGCTGTTTATTGACACCCAAACAATTCTGGGCATGAGGTTAATGCGCTGGAAAATTTGCCCGTTATGACGTTGGCTTGTTGGACTTTGGCTACATTAGGACAGGCTACTAGAAGCTCTTGTTAGCTGTAACTGGTAACAGTAGCCTAAACCAGAGATTTACAGTACTGTGCAAATGTCTTGAGCCACAGCCTCACCTCTTTTTATTTGCTAGGAAAATGTGCAAACGTACATTAAAATACAGTATATGAGGCAACAACAGAGTTTGTTCAGTTGTAATGACTTTAAAGAGGACAGGGTTTATATGTTTAGCTTTCATGTCCTCTTCTATTCCTCAACACAGCTTGAACTCTCTTAGGCAGCTTTCTTGTAATTTCTTTAAGTATCTTCAGGAATAGTTCTCCAGGCTTCTTGAAGGACATTCAAAGCTCTCATTTGGATGTTGGCTGCCTTTTGTTCTGTTCTCTATCAATATGATCCCACACTGCTTCAATAATGTGCAGGTCCAGGCTCTGGGGAGGCCGATCCATGACTGACAGTGTGCGCTTGTGTGTTTTTCAGGTATTCTTTTACTGCATTGGCAGTATGTTTGGGATCATTGTTGAGCTGAAAAATGAAACTGCAGCCAATCAGACACTTTCCAGAAGGCATTTCATGGTGGATCAAACTCTGATGGTACTTTTCTGTGTTTTTAATACAAGCAATTTTGAGACGATCTCCAACACCACTGACTAAAATGCATCATTAAACCATGACAGCCATGACACATGGCTTTAGATGCTCCCTGTTCACTGACACTCTCTCCTTAAGTCCTTGCTACATACTTATTTGGATTCATCACTCCATCAACCCTGTCGCTGCTGATTGTCAGTCTTGAGTAATTTGGTTACATTGGCATGCCTCTTTCTCCTGTTTCCCTTCACTAACATATATACATACATAAAACTACTATTTTATACATTTTAAAATTAATATTTCATAAAATATCAATTTTATCGAGCATTAAATATCAAACATAAAATTGATCTGTTATGTGTAGACACAAAACTGGTTCATCACTTCAGGTAGGTGCTGAATAATTCATAGGTCAGTGTTTAGTGAATTAACAAACAAAAAACAAAAATCTCTGAAAATGATCAAGTACATTGACTGGATTAAAAATTAGTTAAAAAGCAACCCATGTTCAAAAAAACTGTGGCTTCTTAGGATAAAAATAAATAGAAATTAGGGGTGACTCAAGACTTTTGCACAATGTTGCACATGATTTATTGCCGCTTGTGGTGTTTAATCCAGGTGAATATATATTAGCCCCTCTTTTTTTAAAAAATAATCAAACCTTTTGAAGAAGAAATAATCCTGAGTTTATCTATGATTGTTGCCTCCTCCGGATGTATTTTTATGTTGGCAAGCTCATCAGAATGCACCAAGCTGTTGCTCTAATGATCACGCCATCACTTTGATAGATTTCTTCAGTTTTTTCTGCATTTTGGGTCAAAGGTTTTCTAAATGGAAATTAACTGCAGACCTCTACACACTCTACTGTCGAGGGAATAGCAAACACACAGCCCACAATACTCTACAAAACAGCTTTTGGGTTATTTGTCCATGCACATTTGAGTCCCTGAAAAAAATAAATGGCCGTAATTCCTTAATGTTCAAAGCAATATCGTTCAGCCTCTCTAATTAAAGCTGAGTGTCTGGACTTGATTGTTTCTTTACAGGTGATTTTTTTATCCATCTCAAATTCTCCAAATTCAAATGTCACTAAGTGATGTCACTCACTTAGTGTCAAAAAAACAAGGACATAGCATAACAAACAAAAACATATTTAAGAGACTGAGGGGGAAAAAAAGAGGTACTAAATCCATAAAACAATAACAACAAAGCCTTTAAGATAAGAGCGTCTCACACCCAAAGCTACTGGGAAAAGGACCACTTTCTGTTCTAGTGCCAAGTATCTCCCTCTGAGGCCAGACTTTATAGAGATGAATAAACCCTGCCAGCAAACTTCAGCGCTACACACTGCACAGTATATCTTCCAGCACAAAGGAAAGAGACAAAGTAGTGCTGGTGCTGCAAAAGATAAAGAAAAAACAATTATCCTCTGAGCTTATTTTAGCATTCGCATTCCACCATTAATGCTATTGCCTATTGATATTTTTCTCTGCTTCACACTTTCTTGTTTTGTCAAACCGATTCACATGGCAAAGAAAGCTTTGTTGCATTTCAGTCATGTGATGTTATTTTAATAGAAAGATTTATAATGGTTCACAGAGCTCCATCGGGAGAAGTAAGACATCTTTGTGTCAAGGCATTAAAAAACAGGAAAGTGCAAGCTGATAGGTAAAGGCTCTTAAGCTCAGGCAATCCCAGAAGACCCTTTTCTCAAAACTTTACTCTTGAATGAACAATCAGTAACACATTAGTCATTGTTATTTCACTCAAAGCAGTCTTCCGCTTGAATACAGAGACAGTGACATGTGAACTTTAACCTTCCTAGCCTTGAATGTCATGGTCTGCAAGTACAACCTGAATAAACTATTTGCATTTTCATTTGCTCTCACAAAACAAAAAAACAGTTGCCCATCCCGGACTAACTGGCAGAAACCTTTAAACTTACTGTGATCTAAGAGTTTCTTTTTACTTGAATATTAGGCCAAAGATTAAAGCGTGTCACTGAAATCAGCAGAACAACAAAGAAACAACAAGGACATCCAAGACTTGCTGTGCAAAGCGTTAATGGTCCTGTAGCAAAGAACAAAAATCTTTTGCATGGCTGCAGGCACCCAACACATGAACAAACCTTTAATATTACTTTTTATTTCATGGATTTGTTGCAGTTACAGGATTCTTCCTGTAAAGTTTGATACTCGAGTGCAATGATTTAAAAGAAAGTAGAACGAGATCTGTGATTGACTGTAAACTTGATCTGTCTTTGACTTGTTGACCAGTCTCAGTTTAAATTTAGGTTTTTTCTGTCATGCAGTTTTACTGTGTTTGTGGATGAGGAGTTAATCTAACACAGAGTTAGCATTTTATTAAGTTTGAATATTTGTACCTCATTAAGCTACTGCTTTTTTAGGATACTGTGGTGCTAACATTACCCTATGTGGACTGGTGCTACCCTTAAAATTGCTATTGCTCACCTCAGTGTGGTAGAAGAATTTGTTTAAAGTGTGTGAACAAAAGCACCCCGTGCTACTACAGCAGGAAGCGTCTTTGGCTCAAAATGGCAAAACAAGTTTGACCCACTGGCTGAAACACCAAGCTTTAAATCAGCTCCTGAGAAAACCAGGAGACGTGTCACACATCGCTGGACCTGTTTTTATTTAATCTATGGGAACAAGCAAGGTGAGTGCAGAAAAACATCCATACTCTCGATTTTATAGATTTTGAACAAATGAGAAATGATAATGAAAAGAGATCAAATCTATATTGTGTTTAGGTTAGTATTGCTTTTAATTATGAGTCAAGACTATTGAACCATTAGGAACTGATTTATATACTTTGTTCATGGCTTTGAGCAGATAGGAAGTCAAAAACCCCACGGTTATTTGACTTTCCTTAAGTTATTTGAATATTTTCAGTAGACGGACTACAGCAGCAGCAGCAGGAGACCACACTGGGTGACATTCCTGTCAGCTAAGGACGGGAAACTGAGGCTACAATTCACTGTAGGTTCCAGAAAATAGGACAATAGAAGATTGGAAAGTGTTAATTTGTGCTGCAACATGCAGATGGTTGGGTGAGAATATGTAGTAAATGAAATGAAAACATGGATCCATCCTTATATCAGCAGTAGTATTGTTGCTGACCGTTTTCATCTCTTTATCACCACAGTAAACCAATCTTCTGACGGCTGCTTCTCCCAGGATAAAACACTGTGTCACAAAGCTCAAATCATCTCAAACGTCTTTATTGAACATGACAGAGAGTTTAGTGAACTCAAGTGGCCTCCACAGTCACCAGATCTCACTCCAGTAGAGCACCTTTGGGATGTGATAAAGTGAGAAAGTCACATCATGGACGTGTCAGCCAACAAATCTGCAGCAACTGTGTGATTCTGTCATTTTAATATTGACAAAAACCTTTGAGGAATGTTTCCAGCACGTTGTTGGGCTTGTTGCGCCAGGAAGAATTAAGGGCAGTTCTGAAGTTTAAAGGGGGTGTAGGCTAGCACTGAAAAGGTGTAACTAACAAAAGAAATGAATTGACACAGTTAAAAAGAGCTTTCCTTTGGCGTGTCAGAATGTGTGCTGGATAAAGACGTCTATCAGACCTGCGATGTCTATAATGAAGGAAATGAAGACCATAGTGCTCTAATTACATGTCTGTTAGTGAAACACTGTATTTGGTGTCTTGGTTGTCTGCGAGTGGCCACTGACTAATAACCTCCAACAGCGTTTTGGTCCACAGGCTTTAAAACAGGCAAACGTCTGCTGAAAGGAGGCTGACCACAGGCAACATAAAAACAGGCTGGGAGGATTTATACATTTGTCATTTCTACAGCTCTACAATTCTGTAATGGCAGAAGTCCAAGCAGTCTCTTTTTAATCTGCTATCATGAACCTTCTGATGAATTGTTGAATCCAAAATGCACTTTCTCAGCCAGCGTTTCCGGCTCCAGCAGAGCACCATTGCTTCTGAGGCAATCTGCAGCGCTGAAATCGATCCCTTTGACAGACTGACGCATTGACGCTACTGTTGAAGTAAATACTTAAGGAGATTAAAATGAGCAATGTGCCAGCACTTCACTCCACTCTGCGCAACAGACCGAGAAAGGGAACCCCTATTGGTCAAATGTGAACAGTTGATTGAATGACTGATGGGGAA
The DNA here is from genome assembly GCF_018398535.1 of Haplochromis burtoni. NCBI lineage: Eukaryota > Metazoa > Chordata > Actinopteri > Cichliformes > Cichlidae > Haplochromis > Haplochromis burtoni. Next base: position 618,345 of record NW_024582421.1, read on the forward strand.
AAAAGACCCCAATCAGCACTTTCAGAGCCCAAGTCCAGAGGACACAACCCAGGAGGCTTCTCATATCATTTATCTCTTTCCTGGGAGTCCGCCCTTCCTCTGACTGTACCTTTACCCTTAAAACAAAAAGCACCATTTATTCCTCTGCTGTACTTATTAAAGGACTATACCACCTTTTCTGGCCAAAGGTTTTCTGAGGAAATGACTCATAAGAATCAATTTAGCTTTTTTTTTGTAAAATATCACTTTGATAATGCTGCTGCAAGTGTGTTTTAAATACTGTGGACTGGATGAATGGACTTCACTGAGGGGTGTAACATTCGAGGGCAACAGCGCAAGCCACAAGTACGCGGAGTCTAAAAACAACAGCCATGCATCAGCTTTATTTTACATTTTTATTTTATCTTCTCTTTTTTTGGACCCTTTAAACATCAGAGATGGTTGGGCCTCAGTAGATTGAGTTGCTGCCATCCGATTGGCTGATTAGCTATTTGCGATAACAAGCAGTTGAACAGGGGTACCTAAAAAAGTTGCCAGTGAGTGCACATTGCATTTCTTTCAAAAATAACACAAGTCCTAAGTTATACAAAGCTTTGTGTGGCAGTGTAAAACTTTCCATACATTCTGTAGAAGTGGGGTTTATAAGAAGAAATTTATTCTACTCCTAGAAAGTTGTAAAAAATAAAGTCATGATTAAATATCACATTCATAAATTGGAGGCACCCTTTATGGAATTACATCCCCCACATTTCTTTCCATTTGATATTCGGATAATTGATTAAATGAGATTTTCACCAGCATTCTGTGGTAGTTTACCTTTCCCATAACACATCCCGTGTTACAAAATGAAACTATAAAAGGGAAACGCCGGGCTTTGGTTTGTTTGTACCTCAGAATGCCTTGCAGCAATACGCAACGAGTTCAAGGAAACAACAGAAAACGCTTCTGGTTGTTTTTCTTTACTCTTTCCCCCATGAAAAGACAATTTGATTAAAGCTTTTTTTTATGACTATTATTTCACAACCATTTAAACTCTTCAAAGTCACATGTGATTTTTCATGAGATGGTAATTTACTACTATTATATTATATATATTATTATAACACACGACAGGAATGATATGGAGACGTTGTTCTTGCGTCTCGTTTCCCTTTCATTAGTAATTCTCTTTCTTCTCCCTTTTTTTGCCCTGTGGAAGTCACGATAGAAGGAATGAAGCAGTCCTTTCAACTTATCTGAGTGTAAAGTTGAACATGAAATTAATTATTAACTTAGAGCTAAGAATTTAGCTTATACTTCTGATCCCTTTAGAATTTATAGCCTTACCAATCATCAACTCTTGCCTTTACATTTCTCAGCTATCTCACAAAAAGGCTGAACTACCTTTTTCATCCTCTGAACACAGAGTTAATTACCGTAATGTGCGTGACGGGAAAGATTCAGTCCTCGTCAGCAATCTGTTTGGGTGGTGTCCCAGCACATCCTGCAGGAGAGCAGAAAGAGCTAACTCTGTGCTGATAGCAGAGACACAAAGGTTAGAGCAAGTGCGAGTAACCAAAGGGAACGCGGAGCACAAGCACCAAAACTTGAATAGCTGACGAATCTTAATTACGTCCATTTACTAGCGCATGCAAACAAACGCGCTAATATTTCAGCCTTTAGAGCATGAAAGAAAATGCAGTAATCTGTCAGATGATTGGTTTAAAAGACAGATAATAATACACTTTGTAATCTCAGATAACATGTTACAATTACAAATCTTAAAAAAGAGTAGTGTAGTGTGATTACAAATTAGGCATTTTTATCTATCATTTTGTTTCATGTTCTGATTGCGATCACAAGGCTGAAACGTTACCGTGTTTGGTGGCATGGACTATTCAAGTTTTGTGATTATACTTTCTTTGGGTACTTAGTATTGGAGTTATATGACTTTGGTTTAGCACCATGTATTGGGAAGGCAAATCCTCTTCAGAGGCTGATTTAGAAATTGTGCTTTTATTTTAACCAGAAAATTAATAATTGGTTAGGAACTAATGTATGTGTCATAGGCAGGTCCAGGCCAAGTTTTAAAATATTTGCTGAACACTAGGAGAGATCAGGGAAACTTAGGGGACATCAAGAGAAATCCTGGGATTTCCAGAGTGCTTACTTGGATCATGGGGAATTTAAGGGGAGGAAGTCTGCCTTCTGGTTTGTTTTCAGGAGAGGAAGTGGTTGATGGAGGGTGAGCAGGCAGGCGGAGTAGTGAGGTGAGTGTGCCAAAGCAGACTTCCAGTGGAAGCTGACCAGCCCAACAGAAGCAGGTGGGTTCTTCAGGTGAGGAAGTCACTTCTTCAGCCAGCAGGTAGGTACTGGAGGATGAAAAATAAATTACTACCAAGAGGTAATTTCACAAAAGAGCCTGCTTAGTACATTTAGGAGGCTGACTATTTGGCAGAAAATGGGAGCAGGATTGGAAATGAAAGAAATGAAAGAAGAATAACAGGGGAGCACACAAAGAGGTTTATGGACACAAATTCTAAACAGAGAGTGATGGGCTGAGAGATGGCAGGTGAGCTAGTTGAAGAACAGGGACTCTGGAATAGGACCTCCCAGGATGCATGCCTGCTGAGCCATCCTGGGAGATCCTATTCCAGAGTTTTTGAAAACACCATAACCAGTGCAATGTAAACACAGTTAATCACTGGTGTTTTGCCAAAAAGTGATCACTTACTATGTCTTCTATCTCAACCCTCTAGACTTTTTCTTTTTTTACTTTGCCAAAAACCGATTCCAGCTTCTAACTTGTGACAGGATTGTTGTTTCTGGCTCTGAATGACTTGAGATCCTTCATGGGAGATATGTTTGACATACTTCTGACAGATTATAGGCCAACTAGTCTGTTATAACTGTTTGAATTCCTGCAATCATTTTTGGCATAAACCCACCCGCAAATCAGAAGTGCCATTGCTTTATATGGGTTATCAAGTCTATCATAATGTTTTAAGGTACCTCAATGTATCTAAGCAAAATCCAAAGCAGAAGGGCCTACCTACCTTGTTGCTCTCTGTACAGATTATATAAGGACAGGATGCTTTACAGACAACAGATGGAACAGCTTCTCATTTTATGTACACGCACTGTGATAAACTTAAGCCTGCAGTAAATGAAAAATGGCTGTTAGGGGACTTGTATTGGATTCACCATAAGGCCTCTCAACAAGACTCTGTTTTTACATAAAGCAGCATATGGCAGGGCTGATAAATGAGCAGCCACAGTTACACGTGATGCCCCACCCCCAACACACACACACCCTGCAGAACACAAACAGGAGAGAAGAAAGGGAGGCGCAGGCATACATCATACATGTTGAGATAACATATACACAACACACACAATTCACTTTTCATTTTGTTTGCCTCAGACGCTCTGAGTTATTATGGTAGAACAAGCACAGCTGCACCCGCAAACGTTAATGAGTGCCCCAGTGGGCCATCGGGCTGAGCCAGCACGCACAGAACCAGGACCGTGAAACCGAACACCTGCACGGCATGCAGCCTTTGTTTGTAATGTCCTACTGTGCAGCCATGCAATTACCTTACAGCTGACTTCAAAACTGAAATATGACTGTAATACATTCTTGAAGCAAACATTGGACATGAGTTATAATTTTCTTTAAATTGGGGTAAGGAAGTAAAACTAAAATATACAGCATTATTCAGTGAGTGGCCCACGACTACTTCTCACCTCACCGACCTGTGGTGGTTAGTCTCTGAATTCAGGGCCCAGTATGTTTGACATATAGATTTACTCACAAAGAATCAAACATGCAATTTGTTATGATATTAAAAATATGCTGGTTTGTGTTTCATGGTTCTTTATTCTTGCAATGTACATAAAAATAGTTTCAAAGTAGTGAACTGTAGGAGCTTTCTAAGAGGGAAAAAAAGATCTCTGGACCATTGCACTTTAGGCAGTATTTGTTTCTCATGAGTTGCATTTTGGAGCCGTGATGTCAATTGTCAGAACACTGTATAATCGGGAAGATTTTCCTTGCGCTCCAAGTATGAGCCTGCTTGTCATGTTTCTAGTGTGAACACACTACATATAGTGTTTAGAGGCTGAGTATTAATACCTGGTGAGTGGCTCCATCTAGCGTGTTAATGAGGGAAACATAAGGTTAAAATTCCAAACGTCTGTGCCTGAACTTTCCGTCTTTCTCCGATTAATAGATGTTTTCTACAGACTCTATTTTGACTTGTCACAGTGAGGGAAGCACCATTAAAATTTATAGTACGGGTTCATTTCTATGAGTGCTCCAGTGAGAAATAAAACATGCAGAAAATCTCCCCTACCTCACACTGCCTGATTGATTCACATAACATTCTTCCTCTCCGTGGTTTTCAAACAGTTTGGGCTATCTGAATGTGTGTGATCTCCTCACCAAACAAATACCCTCTAAGCATCACTGTTCGCTGTCCCTCTCTGAGCCTCGTTCTGCCGGAGGTTTCTTCCCGTTAACGTCACCAGGTACTTGCTCAAAGGGAGTTGTTTAATTGTAGGGCTTTTCTCTGTTTTTTGTAGGGTCCTTACCTTGCAATATAAAGTGCCTTGAGGCAACTGCTGCTGTGATTTTGCTATATAAGTAAAACCGAACTGAACTGAACCACAAAATACAATCTCTTCACGTCTTTACACTTCATGAGCAATCTGCACTAAATATATTGCTTGTACAAAATAAAATAAAATTCTCATTTCACTCAGTTGAACAGAAAAAATATCGATGTTCTTTCAAATAAATTAAAAAAAGAAAAAGTGAACATAATGTAGGAAATTGGTGCAAATAACTACCTTTGAATTTCAAATGTGATTCAATATGAAATAGTCAAAGCCTACAGGTTCAGCTGAAGAAAGAAAGAAAGAAAGAAAGAAAGAAAGAAAGAAAGAAAGAAAGAAAGAAAGAAAGAAAGAAAGAAAGAAAGAAAGACTCGTATAAACCTGACCCCCCAAGTCTTAGAAAATGGATGGACACAGTGAAGTAAATTGTTTGCAATTTTTTCTCTACTAAGATCTAGAAGAGATGCCTTTTCATAAAATATGGAGCAATGGATCGCCTGTATGCTTGTATACGTCCTTTAACTTGTATGGCTTCAGTCATTTGGGTCAGTACAGCCACTGGATACCTGAAACATTGGAGCCTGTCCCATTTGTCATAGGCAAAAAGTGCAGTACACCCTGGACAGGTTTCCTGTCTATTGCAGAGGTAACATGTAGAGACTAATAACTATAACTACTGATAACACAGCTAGGTCTAGGCCACCATCAGTTGCTGCTTGATTGTGGGTCTCTTTGCACTTAGTTTTGCCTTCAGTTATTAAAAACCATGCTCTGTTGGGTTGAGATCAGGTGACAGACATCCCATGTCTTTGCATTGAGAAAGTCTTGGGTTGCTTTCACAGTAAGCTATGGGTCACGGTCCGTTTACTGTTCGATCAGTTCAGCAGCATTTGGCTGACTCTGAGCAGAAACTATAGCCCTGTACACTCCACAATTTACCCTGTAACTTTTATCAGCAGTCACATCATCAGTAAACACCAGTGACCCACTAACTGGCAGGCATACATGCCCCTGCCACAACATTGGCTCCACTAGTTTGACAGATGATGTGGTATGCTTCAGATCACGCGCTGCTTCTCTACTCCATACTTTTCTCTTCCCTTCAGTCTTGTACACGTTAATCTTGTTTTGATATGTCCAAAGAAAACATTTTCCAGAACCCTGAAGGCTCTTTTAGATGTTTAGATGTTGCTTTGTTGTAAAGCTTCTTTAATTCCACTCATGAAGGCGTCCAGATTGTCAAGCTTGACAATGATACACCTGCCTCCTTCTTGATTTGGTTAATGTCTTGAAGTTTCTTTTCTTAACCACGGAAATCATTTCCAATCATCCACTTTAGTTGTTTGCTGTGGCCTTTCCGGCCTTTTGGCGTTACTGAGTTTAAGATTGCAGCAGATTGTAGATTTGGCCACTCCTGATGTTTGCTATCTCTCAGATGGGTTCATTTTGTATATTTCAGTCTAATGACAGTCTTCTTCATGTTCATCTCTTTGGGGCTCATATTGGGAGTTTCAGCGAAAAGCTGCCAAACGAAAATTCAACATTTTGGAATCAACTCTTTTATCTGCTTGATTTGCCATGGAATATTGATAGAGTGCAGGTCTCAACTAACAATCAAACTGCCAAACAGATAACCCAATACTTCATATACTTCATTAAACCACTTTAATTTAAGCTGAAAGTCTGAACTTCAATCACATGTTGACTGTTTGATTTCAAATTCACTCTGGTGGCGAACGTTACAAAACTTGTGCCATTGTCCAAAGACTTATGGACCTAACTGAAATTTTTTTTTAAGAAAAGTAAACAAGGCTTCAATAAAGTGAAACCAGACTTTTCACCGTATATTAAGGAAATAGAAAATAATTTCTGTATTATAAAGCTTCAAAATATATCACTGTCTATAATAAAAATAAGACAGTTTGTAAGGGGGTCTCTTAGTGTATTTTTGTACTTCTTTGATCTTATGAAATTTGTTATTTATATATGGTAAAACACAGTCTTCATAACTTTAGTAATAATAAATTTATATTATTAATAATATTTTTAGTTTAGAGTTCCAGAAAGTCCTTTATAGCTATAGTTAATATTAGGATTTCTTGCCTCTGGTTTTTAAGACAGGATACAGCTGTTAGTCAATTTACACACATTTTAAATTAAAAAGGTGTTGATGGGCTGGTGTTTTTAATGTTGAGAATTTTTAAATATGATATGTGTATTAAATATAATTAATTTATTTTATTTGTTTTTGGTGTGCAGTATCTAACCATTTATTTACAGATCATCACACCCTTGTGTGTCAGACCTTTGCTTAAATTCCATAATCTGGTGTTATGCAGACCATCTACCAAAAGAGGGCGCCATATCAATATGAAAAAGAGTCATGTTTTTCCATCAGTCCAGGAATGTGTGCAGCAGACCACCTGCTGATCAGTTTCATAACGGAGAATATTAACCCCGTTTAATGTATAACATGTTTAGAAGGATTAGGGAGAAGCTGGAGAGGCAGACTGTTCACATGCATGGTCGAGTTGACATTAAAGTCAGCTGTTCTCTTTCAAATGAGACACCTGACACATTTTTGAGTTTCAGTTTTGGTTTTGCAGAGAGGATGACACATATTTTCAACACGAATCAGAGTCTTTTAGTCCAAAATAAACAAAATCATCTGATCGTGAAGTCACTGATCTATGCTCAGCCAACTTACATATTGTATTTAAACTGTTAAATATTAAAAACACACATACAAAAACTTAAAATCTACAGAAATAGATACTGTAAAGCAAAAAAAAACTTGCTCTCACAGCTTTTTTTGAAATCTGTATTCTGGTCAACAGCTGGAGAAAGATGCCAGGGTACAGGTCTGCTTCAGAGAAGAGTCCCGACTTACTAGATGATACTGATGTACTGGCTTGAAATCATCTGCTCCACTTTAATCATGAGCTCTTCTTATGAAGCAGCCAAACCAAGGCTGACCTTTTGGTTTTAAAATGGAAATGTCATTCTTTCTAAAAATCCTCTTGATTTAACTGAACTAAAAAACAAAACAACAGAAAAAATCCACATGCTGTTAACTTGTTATAGCTTGTTATAACTGGTTTAGCAGTCAGTAAATAAGGTGAAACCAGAATGCAAAATATTATGAAAGAACCTTTTCCTGTTTATGGAGCATGCAATTTTTTTATTTTTAAAATGCTGAAAACAGTTAAGTAGCACAATGGGAAAGAGACCAGCGGCTTTGTGCATACCGCAAAATTCAAACTCTGTTAGATATGCAGTTATTCAGCTGGAGAGTTTATTTAGGACATAACTCCACGTAAGTGGGCCAGACTTGTGCTGGCATGGCTGCGTGAGCTTGGCAACATTAGGCTTGGTACACTGATACACCTACTGTGGCATATCCTTTCTATTAAAAACATTCTCAAAAACAATATTTAGGGCATTAAAATTAATGTTTAGAAGTTAAAATATTGGCCCAATATTCAGGTTTCATGTGTTGTATATGGAATACCTTTATTCAGTAATCACACTACACAGTTGTGCTACTATCATGAGAGCACATTCTGTCCAGATCTAAAAAATCAAACAAAAAAACAAAACAAAACACAATGCAAAGAGCTGCACATTCTTTAAGCTATACGGGCACCTTTAAGTAGTAGCATCAGACAGTATTTTATATGATTGTCCAACTTTTACAGACTTTTTGTTGTCACTGTCCCAGCTAGAAGCATTTTCGCTGGTATCCAATTCAAAATGAGCATTAAAAATATAGCAGACAAATACAATTTCGGTTTATATATAAATATATATAAATATATATATGAGACACTTAGAACTTCAGAGGCCAGCCAGACTGATTGGAAACACTTGCATGCATGGGCGCTTGTTCGGAAATCATCGGACATCTGAACAGGAAATTGCATTATGTTAATACCAGTTTATTAAATTAATTTCTTGATCTTGGCCATCTTAGGTAAGCTACAAGCAGGTTTTACACATCCAGACGTTTTGCCGATAGATTACTAAATTTTCAAAAATTATATTTTGGGGATTTTTTGTTTGTTTTTTCGCTATAAATCAGGCTTTCTTCTTCTTTGTTTTTGCACAAAGTGTGTTGTTGTTGTTTTTTTAAACAACTACTAAATTATATTTTTGGATGATGCAACAAAGGCGAACAAAATGAACCGCGTATTACGCATCAAATAACATTTGACAGTTTAACTTTCATGCAGTCCTTTCCTCTGCTAACCAGCACTGGAGCCCACAACACTTTGGATGCTCGGGCACTTCCGGAACTTTCGTAATGGCTTTTTTTTTTTCCTGTACAGAGCGCGTGCAGGGACCAACAGGACCGACCCTCCTCTTTCAGTAAGAAACCGATGAATGGGTGAAAGCGGCCAAGCCTGCCCTGCCTCTCATTACCACTTCCTAAATAAAAGCTTTTTTTCCCCTTTTTTTTTTACTTGAAGGGACTCATCGCAGAGACGGGGACGGAAGGTGAGAGACACACGCCGGCTTTAATGTCCGCTTTCGAATGTTTTCTTCCTGCTAAAAGCATTTTCCCCTCTCCTGTTGGGCTATTTTGGAGCGTCAATTAGGCTCCAGACAATAGAGGAGCATGCTGCACTTGCACCCCCCACCCCTTCTTCGCTTCCTCCTCCTCCTGTCTGCATTGCTGTTGCAGCCCCCCCTCTTCTGTGTTATGAAACAAGCAAGCACGCTGCTTTCATTTTCGTGTTAATTTTTCTATAGCAGGACTTCGGAAGAAGTAGCCGACACAGAGATGCAGTCAGGGGGACACATTAAATAAGAAGCGGATAGGTGTTACTTAACAGTTAGGCTATGAAGGGAAAGCATAAGGAAAGTGACTTATGTAAAGACTTATGTAAACTGAGGCTTTCTGTTTATTAGGATGCCGATTAGCACCATCAGCAGCTTAAGCTTTAGTATTCCCGGGATCTTTCACAGCCACTTTTTAACTTCTCCCATTGCTTTTCAGTTCGTTTGTCACACTTGTGCACAGCTTCAACCAAATGACATCACTCGAGACAGTTTGTAGGACTTTGCACAGCTCCATCTAGAGACACAAAAGGCTTCCACAAATATACAGCAGTGAGCATCTGTAAGCACTGGAATATACCAGTTGTCTTAACACGGAAGTTAAAAGTGCAGAGGAAAGTGCATCTGCGCAGAAGTATGGCAGTTTATTTAACTGTACCCACACACACCACTGTGCAAAAGTACAGAGGATTTTATATTTTTTGTTTTCAAGGAGCCACACTTTCTAATTATTCCTTGAGTAAATAGTTCTCCAGGCTTTCTGAAGTTTTCACTCAATTTTCAGTCCAGTCCTTGTACCGGACCAGAGGGTTGCCATTTAACACCGGGCTATGAAGGATTAAAGCACAACAAAGGATACCTAGATCACTAGAAGAACTTGTGTTGTGTTTATACTTAACGGACAACTTAGCAATTTATTTTATATTTTAAGGCACTTGGTTACCAGCAGCCTGCTACAAAAACTAGTTCCTTCAATTTCTTTGGTTCAATCTGTGGAAAATGCCAACAACATGGTTTGACAGACATAAACATAGTATTTTTTTGCAACAAGGTTATCCCCAAAAAGAAAGTAACATAGCATGAGGTACAGTGTCTCTAAAGAATCTGTGGAAACTACACAAGTGGAGGACAAAAGAAGAAGTGGCAGGTCTAAAAAAACTATTTACAGCAGATGAACAGTGCCTGCAAGTCATGAAAAACACTTAAAAAATGCAAGACCTGGCTCATGACCTTAGACATGCATCTGGTCCTCTGTCCATCCAGCGACTGTTCACTGAAGCCTCATCAGAAATGGTCTCAGTGAAACGTTGGCTGTCAAGAAGCCATTCTTAAAGGAAACTGGGAGAAAGGGCTGAGGAATGCCAGATTACTCAAGAACTGAACTAGAAAATAACATCCTCAAGGGCTCTGTCATGGTTTAGGGCTGAATTTCAGCCGGTGGTGTTGGAGATCTTAGAATTATGAACACAGAAAAATACCATCAGATTTTGATCCACCGTGAAACACCATATGAAAATTGCCTGATTGTGCCACAGCTTAATTTTTTCAGCATGATCATTATCCCAAATATGCTGCCAATGTAGTAAAAGCATATTGGGACAGAACAAAACACCAGAGAACACGAATCAGTCATAGACTGGCCTCCCCAGAGCCTGGACCTGAACGTTATTGAAGCAGTGTGGAAACATATTTGACAGAGAACCGAAAAAAAGGGAGACAACATCCAAAATATGTTGGCTCTGGATAGTGTGTGGCTCTGGATAGTGTAGTGGTAAGACTACGCCCCATTCGGAGCGGGAGTCACAAATTCGATTCCCACCCAGTATCCAGTAAGGGTCCTGGCTTGACCCCCCATGCTTAAAACCAAGCCCTGGAATGGCGTGGCTATGTCTGCAGCTCAAGAATTTCACTACATGTTGTACCCTGTATAATTGTGTATGAGACAAATAAAGGTTGTTTACTTAAAAATAGCTTTGAATGTCCTTCAAGAAGCCTGGAGAACTATTCCTGCAGACTACTTAAAGAAATGACAAGAAAGCTGCGAGAAGAAAGAGAGTTGAAGCTTCATACCACATTTCTACTTTAAAGCTCATTAGAAGTGCACAAACTCTGGTTTTGCAACCTGAGCTTATGGAAGCCTCTTTACTTTTAAAAAAAGAAAGAGACAATAAATTCTATCAAGCTCTTATATAAATCTTAAACGCTTCACTAACTGGCCGTCAAGTGTTGTGTTTTTTTGGGGTTTTTTTGTGGGGGTTTTTTTGGGTTTTTTAGTGAAACTTATTGTGCTGCTGGTAGAGATGAATTTGAAGTACCGTTTTGAAGGTTACATTGCGTCTTTTCTTACTTAAGACTGTCTGGAATGATTCAAACTCAAGCTTTGATATGATCAGGTTGGCAAACTCCCAGACTTGTCAAATCTGGCCGTGTATGTATTTGTCCAGTTTTGGCCTTTGTTTCCTCTCTCGCTCTCTCTTGAACAAAATACTGTTTGCAGGCTTGCATACTTCAAACACAGGTCAAGATTGGTTAATTACATTTTTGCGGGGATTCTGTTTAGATCCAGATTCTCAGTATAATTTTGAAAGGATGATCTGGGGACGCTCCTGTAGTGCTCTTTTCATCCCTCCAGTCACCCTTACATCACTCGGTCTGTTCCTGCTAATGAGCTCAGCAGGCAGCTCAGTACAGGAACACATCCCTAGAAACAGCACAGGAGTGATGGGAGCAAGGTGGCTACCGCTGGCCTGCTTGACATTTATGTATGGTGATGGGGGTTGAGCACCAGATGAGATTTCATCTGCTTGACGATAAAAGGGGAAGAACTGCCCGCACTAGCATGATAGCGCTGGTGGCGAAGTCGAAAATGCACTTTTAGTTCTCACTTATCAAATGTTTCAAAGCAGTTAGGGTGAGATGTGTTCATGTAGTTAAAAAATAAACAATAAAGGATGGAGGATATTTGTCTACTAAATGTACTTTCTGCAGATGAATGTGCCAACAAGGGAATCGGGAAAGAATATCTGTCTTTGAGTTATAGAAGAGGGCATGTGTGTCATGCGCACTGCTTCCCATACTGAGTCCTAAACAGCGGGTGAGTGTTGTAAGTGTCTCTTTGACCTACGCTTCTTGTAAAGACGGGGGACAAAAACCACAATGAGATAGAAAGTGATGGATGCCGGGCAGGGCGCTCTGACCTGGGTCAGATGCTAATTTTCAGAGTTGAGTGAAACATCACAGCAGGGAGTTCGGATTAACTAGAGATTTGGTTTTACTTTATCTCTCCTTGTGGCCAGAAAATGTAAATCAGTGGAGCAGAAATGGAAAGAGAACGAGTGAAAGAACGACGGAGCTGAGACTGAGCTCCGGTGCTTCTTATGTTTTAGGAAATTCGTAATACCAACACGAGTGGGGTGGATGAGCCACTGTGTCTCTGACCTACTGTAATAGTTAACCTAACTAAATGTCATTTTAAAATCTTTAATAGAGGAATTGTCAGCAATTTCTCTTTTTTACTGTGACACATCAGGATTGATGGAGGAAGTGTGAAATTTTGCAAAAGGCTCATTTTTCTTCTTGTGGCTAATTGAGTGTAAAGAACAGAGGGGCAGATGCAGAGAGCGACTGCTGTCTAGCTTACAGCAGTGAACATGCTGAGTGTTACTTCTGTCTAAAACTGCATGCGGAAGAGTGGTTTGAAGTCTGTGACTGTTCTCTTTATGTATGAGCGTAAAAACCTCAGCCAGTGAAAAGAAATCTGGAGACAGGGATGTAACTAATGGCAGCAGCAGAGTGGCTTCTCCCGAATGATGTCGCCCATCAGAATAAAAAACCCTCAGCATCAGTGGAGTGTAAGAGTAGTACTAAGTACTCCTTTATACTCAGTTCTTCACACCAGTTGTAATGGTTTTGAGGGATCTGTGGTGTGACAAGCATATCGATGCAAAAGCGTGGCGAGTGGCAGCAGTTGTGATGTCACCATTCGTCAGAGTGACCATGACAAGCTTAAACCAGACTTGTCATAAAACCAAAGCACTTAAAACTTTGAGAGACTTTGTTATACCATCTTTATTTGTGTAACTCAGGCTGCTGAAACATTATCTCCAGTATGTGCAGGAAATAGCAGTTAACAGCCAGTCAAAACCAGCCAGTACGCCCAGAGTTGGTGTGAGAAGGCAGGACCAAAGTGGTGGAGATGATTGGGGCACGTTATGAGTGTCTGTATTTGTATATGTATGTTGTTATGATAGGATTGGTTTAAATAAGTTAAGCAATTTTAAAATATGTTTTTTATTTATAAATGTAAAATATCTCTAGCGAATCCACAAAAAAATCCAACGTAGCCGAATTCTGCAGTACTCAGCAAACCTTGGTGTGGCCATAGGGGTATGCTATGAAGAGGGATTAGTAGGTTATCGAGCTATGTCGAACATGTAGTCAGAGTTTTCAGTGTCACAAACGTCATTCTCTTTTTACTGGGTTTAAAATGACCAGAAGCACCATGATTTCACTAATTATTTTGCTTACAGCATGTTGTAAGTGTGATAGAGATTCTCTGCTGGGAGAACATGTTTTTAGGTGCATGTTAAGCTGTAGCTTACTACTGCCTAGTTACTACTCATAAGCCTGTTTGACACTGCTGGAATTGCAGCTACTACTGCACAAAACACACAGTAAGAATACCTGTTTAATCAAGTTCACTTTGATCTTCCAACGAACTAAAGCAATTTCAACGTCTCTTCTATTAGGCTGTGGCACAGGAACATTTAATGTTTAAATGTCTCTACTTTAAAGTTTCAGACTAATGTGCAGCAGTCACATTAGAAATAAATAGCTCTGAGAGGGCACTGTGATAAAATAAATATATTCACTCAAATTAAAATGTCAATTTTACTGCTCTGTGCAGTCGATCACCAGATTAAGGATTTTCCTCAACATTAATCTCTTGTATTTGCAACGGTGTTGGCCTTGACTGTTAAAATTTTTATGTTCTTTATAGATTTGTGTCACTGTTTTACTATGATCAGCTGATAATCTCTCCGATTGGAGCCAGTGGCACTCATAGGGATCATTTTGTGCAGGAGAAGAGTCATATGATGCTTGAAAGGGTGCTTTCATGTGGGCCGCACAGAGCCTGAAGCAGAAAGTCCAGCTTAATAGAGAAAGCTGATAACCACCATCGTGATACCCGTTATTTCCAGTTGGAGTTTTGGGTTTTCTTGAGTCAGCTAATGCAGAGAAAGCCTGGCCGTGTTGACTTTCCTACCCTTCAGGCCTTTACACATTCAGTGGGGAATTAATTTGAAGTCCTGCCTTCATGTTCCTTAAGAGTCTGATATTTCTCATTTTCAAAATTCGATGTCATGTTTTGATTTATTACACTGTGTCTTGTCTAACAGTATAATTAAAAAAGGGGGATGGGGTGGGGGTAGCAGCTGCATGTGGGCTGTTAGCTGAAGCAAGGTAAACAGTTGAGCATAGGGGTTGTCTCCTGACTGCTTTTTCCTTTAATGGAAAGTTACTACCGAGCCTGTCTTGTGGAAAAATCCTACACACCCTGAGATGATCCCTTCAGGGCCTCATCCTACTAAACTTTTAATGATTTAACATCTTCTTTCTGAGCACCTGCTCAGTTGTAAGTTTTACTCCCAGAGTCAAGGATTGTATTGATGAATGCAAGTCTGCTGTGATGTATCAGATTTTCAGTGCTAGATATCTGAGAGGATAGAGTCTGTTCACATGTCTGAGTTTTCATCGGCCACTTTTTCCTTTCTTTTCAGTAACACACTGTGAACTCATTGGAAGTGGTCTCAGTTTGAATCTCAGTGTTTGAAAACTGCATTTAAATAATGGGGAAGCTATCCACTGCAGGATTTATTAGAGGTCATTCATTTATTTCGTGAAAAATATTTGGTGACATTTTCAGATTACAAATTATTGTAATAATCCCTGAAAGGAAATTGTTCTGCAACAGTTGCTCAAATGTCAAATTTCTTAAACTGTACAGGTGCTGGACCCAAAACCTCCTTGCAATTGCTTTGTTTGCTAGCAGTCACCTGTAGTTTGTGTGGTAGTATCTGACTAGTCTGTACACTTTATCTCTCATGACCAGATGCTCACAAGTGGTCCCTATGGGTCTGTGTGACTGTGGTCTATGATGCTACGGTGACCCACAGGGGTTAAAAATTTACTCATTGCTCTGTTAAGTCTCTCCTTCTCTCTCTAATCCATGAATTCTTGTACATATGCAAATATAAACTACACAGCTTACTAAAGCAAACAATCTTAAGATATGAGAATTTCAAAAGTTTTGGTCAGATGTGGTTCAGCTTAGGATCCGCAGTATTGCAGTGTCTATGACAGCCAACCCTCTTCAGTGTGTTTATTAGTACAGCTATACTTGTGCATCTTCCACTTAACCCAGTGGTAAAGGTTGAATTCGTTTGCAGGGTGTTGAAGATTCCAAGAGACCCGATACATCTTCACTGCGTGGGTGTGTGGCAGTCCAGAGAACAGTGTTTGTTAGCATTGTTTTTATGTTTGATCTGTGACCTCTGATATGCAAGCTCTCTCTTCTCTCCTCTCAGTTTTTTTCTTTGTGCATGTTATGATACCTGCCTGTGTAAATGCACCTGTTTATTGTTGACATTAGTCATTTGTTGTCCAGTATCCATAGCTACACCTGCTGCATGTCTATCATCTTGTTTACTTTCTTCTCTGTGTTCTATCTAAATTACAGCACTGTGTGTGTACATAGCTAGATGCTTGGATTCCTGTTTGAACATGATGTAGGTCAACATGTGGTTTGAGGGTTGCTTTTTGTAGCCAAGATTAGGAAACTGTCTTAAAATGTGAAACTTTTAAACACTGTGAATTGTAGGCCTACTAGAACAAAAGGAATACACATGCATGCACTGACAAGCCTTTTATTATTTACACTTATTCAGCTGCTTGTTAATAGAAGCAACTGAATAAGTGTGTCCATATGACAAGATCTCAATCCAATAGAGCACCTTTGAGATGTAGTGGAGAGTTTCATCATGGATGTATAGTGACAAATGAACTGTGTGATGCTATCATGGACTGGCATGCATCTCTGAGAAATGTTTCCAGGGTCTTGAATCTGAGCCATGAAGAGAGAACACAGTTCTGAAGGCAAAAAGAGGTGCAACCCAGTACTAGCAAGGGGTAACTAATTAAGTGGGTTGTAATTATATAAAATTTTGCTCTATACCAAAATTTAATTAACTAATGGACTGTGTGATAATTTAGTACCAGCAGTCCTTATAAAAGAAAAAAGAAAGTAATAGTAACTATTGTCTGCTTCATGATTTAGCACTTTCTTTGCTAATTGTTTTTTTCCCCCATTGGTTGTGTGTTGTTTGAATAACATAAGAGACTTTAATAGAGTCTGCTTATTGCAGGGATTTTGCTTTTTTCACTTAAAAAAGCTCAGATAAGTGTTAATTCTTACTTTTTAAACTCTTTAGACTTTGTTTTGTTCCGAAGTTGATTTTTCTCACAGGTGAGGAAAGGTTCCACGACTTCAGTGATGAGTGCTTTTCAGCTCTGTTTGACCAATGAGTAGAAGAAGAAGGGGAATATTAGATGCCTACAAATGGTGTATTTTAACCACATTTTAGATTAAAATAAATAATAAAAATGTTTGCTCTCTTTCAGTCAAGTAGTTTTTTTTTTTTTAAAAATCTACATACTGTTCTGATAAGCAGTTTGTTTCCCTTTAGAATCGCATTCAAGTTTCATGTCTGATAAACATGAGAGGAAATGGATCTTGGCAGAGGTGGATGAGAAAATATGATTGGATTTCTTTTAATAAACATTTGTTGGCTTGCCAGAACGGCTTTAAAAGATTACGCCTTAAAGTCACAGACAATATTAAAGATGGATGTAGCGACTGTGGCATAACCTGTTGGTTTCTGAAGACCTATTTTCAAACGTCTTGCTGAGCGTTGCCACTGTTGTCATCTTGGTTGCAAAATAAAAATGCATGTGACAAGGAAGGGTGGATTTAGGTATGAAACCGTAGACTCATTGACTAAAGAGTTGTCAATTACAAGTGGTTAACCAATGAGTGTGCAGTTTCTACCAGAGTGGCGTTGGAGTGATGTCACTCCTGGGTTGACGATGTTTCTGTAGTAAAGTTCTACAGGATATCGACCCCAAGCAACTGATAGGTGACCACCCTCACCCCGCAGCTGGTTGTGGTAGATGGTTGACTCTACCTAGCAGCCTAGTTCTTCCTTTTAACAGCAAGAGGTTTCTTCCTGTTAAAAGGGAGTTTTTCCTTTCCATTGTCATCAAGTGCTTGCTCAGAGTGCTTGCTGTTTGTTTATCTGGGTTTTCTCAGTATTGCTGTAGGGTCTTTACTTTACAATATAACGTGTCTTATGGCAACTGTTGTTGTGATTTGGGGCTATATAAATAAAATAAAATGAGATATAATACAGGTCTTCAGGCCCTTCCACATTGGATTGGTTTTTTGACGCAGAGACTGTGTACATGTTTTATAGTGTCTAGAAGAATTATTTTAAAAGAGTTTCATTTTGCTTGTGATAAAATTTAAATTGATTGCTGTTAAGGTTCTGAGTCATCTTAACATCTTGATTGCTACAAATACATTTAAATGTGTTTCACACACATCGATAGAATCCTAGCTAAGTATCATTGCAGAAACTTTTCCAATCATAGATGTTTTTTGCACAGTGAAGAAAAAAGTGATTTTCTTCTTCCTGTTGTCACCTTTTCCCTTTTCTGGACTTTGGTCTCCAGTTTTGTCTCGTTTTTTTCATGCTGAAGCTATCATGGCTTTTCCAGCAGGTTTTTAGTTGCCTTGTACTGAGTGCCTTATAGGTAGTACAGATAACCTAAACAGAAGAGACCCGTCCCTGCTAGTGTCTGCACATGAACCTTAAACAAACCCGGTGAACCTACTAAATCCTTCCTTATTGGCTGAAGCACAGCCAGCTATATCCAATTGGATGCCATTGTGGCCTGCTGATATGTGATACCTCCCATGCTGCTCCTCAACCCTTTACCATTTTAAGTGCCTGGACCTTGGTCATGAGAATATTGATTAAGCTTGAAAATCTTTACATTATTTGCTGGTGACAATAGTATGCAAATAAATACAATATTTGTACTTAAATACTCTCCAGCATAAAAGAAAAGATTTTCCATGCTCATTGTTTCAATTCTAAAAGCTCTTTAATGAAATGTATATGATCATATGTGGGTGTAGTCTGTTTTTTTTTTTCTTGTTTTCTTTGCTGTAATGCAAGAGGAGATCAGGTGGGCAGGCATTAGATGTGAGTAACATTTGGGATTGGCCCAAAGGTTTAAAAATAGTCAGTGAAGCAAGCCTGTGCAGATCAACATTGTTCCATTGATCCAGGTCACTAATTTGTGAGTGTGACCTCGAAGCTAAAGAATTAAAATGAGGCTAATCCTGGACAAACTTGTACATGTTGTGGGTATTTATAGGCTCAAAGACAGAATTAGAAAAATGGTTGCTGTGTGTGCAGGTTCAGATTAAACCAAGCAGGGTCCACTTGTTAATGAAAAAATACTGTTTGTTTTTACGGACTGAAAACGTTTCCTTTTATTAATAGTACCTGCATTAACACTATAATTTGAAATTTAGTGTGTACTGCATTGGATTTTGCAGTGTTGTGCAAATAAGAAATAGGTGAAGTGATTAATTGAACCATGTCCAAACAAAGGGCAAAAGCAGAGTTTTTATAGGTCTAAAGAGCCTGGAATTGATATTTGATATGACCACCTTTGTTCTTAAATATAGTCTGAACACTCTTAAGCTTTCTTGTATTTTATTTAAGTATGTCCAGGAATAATTTTTCTGGCCTCTTGAAAGACATTCAAAGCTCTTCTTTGGATGTTGACTTCCTTTTGTCCTGTTCTCTGGCAAGATGATCCCGCACTGCTTCAACAATGCTGAGGTCTGGATTCTGTGGAGGTCAATCCATGACCGATGGTTTTCTACTGTGAGTTTTTCTATCGAGATATGCTTTTACTGCTCTTACGTTCCAGATGGTATTGCATAGTGGATCAAAATCTGATGGTACTTTCCTGTGTTCATAATTCAGTCAGTTTTGGCAAGATTTCTTGTCACTGACGTCAATGCAGCCCCAAACCATGACAGAGCCTCCGCTGATGGTTGTAGACACACTTTCTTGCACCCTTCTCTTAACCAGCTTCTTTATGTTTGGATTCATCTCTCCATAAAACCTGTGATCACTGATTTTTTTTTTTCAGTCCAGTTCTTGTGTAATTTGGCATACCTCAGCATTTTCTCCCACTTTCTCTTAATTAGGAATGGCTTCTTGATGCCCAACTGTACACTGAGAACATTTCTGATGAGGCTTCAGTGAACATTGAAGATCCAAACGCCTCTCTTGGGTCCTGTGCAATGTCTGCTGAATTTTTCTCCATTGCTTTTGAGGGCATGACATATTCTTCATCTGCTGTCAGGCCTGCCACTTCTTCTTTTGTCTTCCATTTGTCCAGTTTCAACAGGTTCTTTAAGGACACACTGCATACTATGCCACATTTTCAGCAATTAGCTCTTGGGTATTATCGTGTTGGTACTATTTTTATGTCTGACAAACTGTTTTATCTTTGGCATTTTTTGCAGACTGAACAAAACGAAATGGCAACAAATTATGTTTTTTCTTTGATTTTTATCAAATGCTGCTAGTAACAAAGCCCTTAAGATACAATTTAAATTTGGTTCTTTGTTAGGTTGACTGTTATGTGTAGACACAGAACTGTTTCATCCCTTGACTTGAGGGATTTTTTATGCTTGAAGTAGCTTGGAAAACTTTGAAAGTCCTTCAGAAAGCGGGGAGAACTGTTCCCCAAGACCACAGAAACAATCCAAGAAAATCTGGCTCTTTAGAAGCAAATTATCACTAAATGAGGGATGGCTCAAAACTTTTGCACAGTCCTGTAATTAGCATGTGTTTTGGCAACACAGCCATATAATGCATAGCTGTGTCTGGTGATGATGACGCTGGCGTACAAAGTCAAAGGGTCACCAAACAGATTTCCAAAGGAAGACGTAAATCACAGCCTAACTGTGAAGTACACCCAAGTACATCCTCTAAACAGAGCATCCATAATGATCACTTTACAGAATAACATATTCTATTTATAAAAGCAACTGCACTGACATACATTGGGTAGAAAGAACTTTGTGTGTGTGTGTGTGTTTGAACTATGTGTCATCTTGTTTTGGATGAAAGCAACTTGACTAGATTGGTAAACCCCCTGCCTCCCTCCCCACCACCACCAGGTTTCAGTATTGTGTAATTCTGTTACACAAGCTAGGGGTTGTGATGCAGATCTTCTAAGTCTGTAAGCCACTTCAATATAAAAGGAAGGTGTTATACAATATCCATTTTCAGAGCCGTGAACCGAAGCGTTGGTGGTCTGATTATTCTTGCAAATGACCTGCATTTGGGGAATGTGCGGTGCACGGTCAGCTGACATCAGGGTAGTGCGTCATCAGTGTGTCGGGTTTTGAGTTTTTCAAAGGAGGAAACTGATCTGTTGTTAGAAACGCTTCAGTCTTTTGTATCCCTTTTCTGTGAAACACATGTGATGGAGAGGTACAAGTGAACAGCTTTCAAAAATACAAAAGCCAGTGTCAGCCCTTTCTAATTTAAGTTTAAATGAAGAGCTTATATACAAGTTTTTTTTTATGGGAAAGCTTGACTCTATGTAGTTCATGTTACCATTCCCCCCCCCCTTCCCTCTTTAAAATCTGCATCGAGCTTCCTGCAGGTTTTATAATGAGCGCCTGGTACACACTGTTCAGCACTGCTGACGTCTGAAACCAGGGTGCAAGATCACTGCGTTAGTATGTGTGAGCTCTTGTTACATCCTTTTTTTGCATGTGAAACCAGTTTGAGTGTGAGAGTCCTCATCACATTTAGAGCACATTTTTGAGGGTTAATATTAGATTTGGGCTAAGATTACTCTGGAAAATAAATGTGTCAGTGAAGGGCCTTGGTATAGAGTACAAAAGTGTGTGTGTGTCTGAGAGAGAGAGAGTTTGTGTGTAAAGTTTAATAAGAAAATGTGATTTTTCATGCGTATGAGTTCTGTGAAAGAAAGGGATGGAGAAATTAGTTTGTGTGTGTGTACAATGTCTTGCATCTTGGCATACATCTTGTATAACTTTATTTTTTCTTCTAAGCTGAACAGTGGCATTATTAGCCAGATCTTATGTAAGCCAGCTTATGCAAGCAGCTGTCTTCTCACTGCCCCCCTCCTTTATCATTTTAACTTTACTCTTGCATGCGCACACTCTCAGGGGATTTCAACAGCTAATTACACGGTGTCTCTGGGTATGTAGGAAAGCATTCTGTACTTTACAGGTTTTTTTTGTTCCAGTCCAGTTCTTGAGTCATTTTGCATACCTATACTGTTCATCTGGCCTGATTCGTTCTCTTTTGTCCTCTGTCTATTCAAAGTCTTTACTTTTCTTTTTAATAAATACTTGACACTATACCAGGATATTTTGTTTTAAGCTGTTTGGAAATTGCCTTGTTGGTGTAAAAATCCACAACGTCAAGTTATGTTATCTTTGGGTTTTGTCAGATTCAACCAAAGAAATGGGAAAGAATTATAGAAAATTATGAAGGTTTTCATACTTGAATGATTCATAGCTCAGTGTCAATTGGCTTAACAAAAAAACAAAACATCCATCCATCCATTCACTTCCGCTTATCCTTTCCAGGGTCGCGGGGGTGCTGGAACCTATCCCAGTTGTCATAGGGCGAGAGGCAGGGTACACCCTGGACAGGTCGCCCGTCTGTTGTAGGGCTAACACACAGAGACAGACAACCATTTGCACTCACATTCACTCCCGCATTCACATCTATGGGCAATTTAGATTAATCAATTAACCTATCCCCACAAACTGCATGTCTTTGGACGGTGGGAGGAAGCCGGAGTACCCTCATACCAGCACCGTGTGGCACAGTGGTTAGCGCTGTTGCCACACAGCAAGAAGGCTGGCGTCTTTCTGTGTGGAGTTTGCATGTTCTCGCAAAAAAAACCAAAAAACATTCCTCTGAAAATGATGAGGTACAATGACTGGACTGTAAATCAGCCAATGTCCAAAGAAAAACTCTAAAAGTTCTTCAGAACTGCTGATCAAAACCACTTCAAAATATTTTTGCTTCTTGGGAGCAAAACATAAAGAAATGACTCGGTCGTTAACATTTTTGCATAGTTCTACATGCTACAAATATTTTAAAAATGTATGTACTTATTTATTTGATTGTGTTTTTAATTAGTTTTGCTAATATCTGTTACATGAAGATAGAACATGACTTAGAGATATTTAAGTACAGAGTAGAGCTGGGCGATAGAACGATAACGATATGTATCGCGATATAACTTTTACTCGATAGAGAAATTAA